>NC_092134.1:139649678-139950234 GCF_043159975.1 Macaca nemestrina
TGTCCTTAATGGAAAGAAGAGTTACACAGCCACCCTACCTAAAACATATTAGGCCCATGTTAGCGACATACCAAGCCATTGCATCAGGCAAGTCTTTGGTCATTACAGTGGTATATGATTTTATTAGTTCATCAACTATGGCTCTGGCCTGCAAAGGTATGCCGCCTCTCTCTAGTGGTGGAGAATGTACTGAAAAAGATCCAGAATGTCACCATGCACAAGGGTGGGCACTCAACAAAGGGTTGTGGGCAACATCTAGAGTTCTCCTTGTCAGGGAGGAAGGCTTTCCCTTCCTCCACCCCACGCCCACCTGTGACCATCCAGATTGTACAACCGGCTCTCAGCCTTCCCTGTTCTGAAGATGCCTCCGAGCTCTTAGCACTCCGGCCCCACATACCCCTTTTCTCCCCCACACAAGTCCCTTCCCCATCACAATCTCTCTGATTCTAGGCTTTAGGCAGCTTTCCTTCTACATTTTGAAGTGAGCATGACCAGTACCGCCTGCGGCATTCCCAGTGCCGTGCATCCATTCACCATGCCACAGACTTCCACTTAGGATGCCTGCCACAGGCCAAGTATGGCTCTAGAATTGGGGAACAGCAAATGCGATGAACACCACGTTGTCCCCTCCTCCCCCGATCATACAGCCTCAGTGAGAAGACATTCAGGCAAATAGTGAGAAGTAGGGTGGGTGCTATGACCAAGGATGGGGCTTGGGGATACAGGGAGCTGAGGGTGCAAATGGCAGGGCCTGGCCTCTCACCAGAGTTTTCCTGGTGCTTTTGGGAAGGGAATGGAATCCTGCGTCCCACCTCACTGATCAATGGCTAAGTGCCTGGTCATCCTCTCTGGGATATAATTTTTCTAGCTGTAAGTTTGGAATTATATTCCTTAGAGAATTCACAAGCCTTTTGTAGAATGGAGGACTATGCACCAAGAAGCTTCTTTAATGTGGGAAAATGACTCAATGTCATGGGATGTCAATGGCAGAAAGGGGCTGCCTGAGCCCAAGGCCCAGAAAGTAACTTGCTCAAACTCCTCTCCAATGTCTGATCTGCCTACCTTGCTGATACCTGAAAAAACTAGGGCTTGCACCCAGGCCTGCGTCTGCTGGGGCTCCTGCCCTTCTACCGGCTACCTGACTTTCCTGGATTACACAGCAGCCCCAGAGGCCCCAGTTCCCACTTCTACTCCCACCCCACTGAGGATGTGTTGTGGTCGGGGGGCACTGTGCCCACGGGCTGCCACGGCCTGGAACCCTGGGTGTCTGTGCCTATTTGTGACAGATTCTGCCTGGAGCTGCAGAGATGTCGGAATCATTAGAAGGGATCATTTTTCAGGTTGTGTGGTATGGAATGTGCTTCTAACTGGCCCGCAGAGCGTGCTACTGCTGGGCTGAGACAGAAAACTCAGTTGGGGGTTGATGTGGAGGGACCACACACAGCAGGCTACACTTTGCATCAAGTTCAAAAACAGCTGAGACCAAACAATACCTTGGTTAGGCACACACATCCATGTGATCAAACTTTTCATAAATAGCAAGGGAATAAGGGACACAAAATTCAGGATAATGCTCATCTATACGGGAGGTGGGATGGGGTGGGGCATCCAGGAAGATGCAGAGGTGTAGCAGCATTTCAGTCATTGAGTCAGGGCATGGCTCGAATTAATAAGTGTAAGCAAATTAATGTGAATATGCATTAATTTATTTATACTTAATTATTATAATCATTACAGTTATTACCATGGTCTTGCTAGTTAATATTTATATTTTGGTGAAAAACTATTTATTTTTAATATTAACTGATGTATTTACCTTCTAATAGTAATACTAATACCTTTATTTTATTTATTAGTTTTTATTAATTTATTTTGTTAGTATTTATTAATTTACTCTAGTTACTATTTTATGTTCTAGTTAATAGTAATTAATTTATAATCTGGTTGCTGAGTTACATGGTGAGTTCATAGATATTCATTGTATTAATATATAAATTAGCAAAAAGTGAACCATGAATGGTCCAATAATGACACATGGCATGAGCCAAGAATTAGATTAAGTCCGTGCATCTGAGATCCACAAAAACAGAAAGCGTTACTCAGTCGGTTGTCAGAGTCTAGATGGTCTGAGTATACCCTGCTGCTAACCCACATTAACTGGGAAAGAAGTTGGCTACCTGCTAGAAACAGAGCCCCCATGCTGATATAGGAAGGTGGCTGAGAAAGCAACTCAACACATTATTCTCCCACCCCTATTGCTACCCATATAGGCATGTGCCAAGAAGAGGGATCTACATCAGCCAGAAAGCAAAGAGTCTTGGTGAGGCCTGAGGGTATACCTGAGTGAGGAGGTGGAATAGCCTTTCCGGAAGAAAGTCAACATTGGTCAAATTCTCAGCCCTCTGGTTCAGGGCGGCCTTGCACAGAGGCAGTGGGGCCTCAAGCTGGAACATGCATCGCCATCACCTGGAGGTCTTGTTAAGACACAGACTGTCGGCCCCCACCCTCAGAGTTTCTGATTCAGGAGGTCCAGGGTGAGGCTTGAGAATGTGCAACCCTAACAATTTCCCAGGTGATACTGATGATGTTACCCGTCCAGCGACCACACTTTGAAAACCACTTCCCTAAGGCATGACAAACTGGAGACTGGAGGACCTCCAAATGTCTTCAGAACCTAAGCATGTGGAATTCTGTGCAAAAGGGAGGAGGCATAACACCATAACTACAGAAAGACAGAGGAGCATGCTCACAGCTGGGTTTAGATCCGTGGTCTTTGAGCCACGTGGGACTGTGGTGGGAGTGTGACCAAAGACTAGGAAGGAAAGCCACTGGGTTAGAGCCTTCAGCACTCAGGGCAAATCCTCACCATCTTTCAGGCAGCCTAGAGCTGATGTCTTGATTCTGGATGTGAGCTTAATCCAGGCTCCTCCACATGGGACCATGAAGAATGTCATCCCTGACACTACAGAGCCAGGGAGCCATCTCTAGACAGTGTCCAGCAGCTGTTTGCTTGATTTTGGGGCTAGAAATATTAATAGATCATCTCAAGGAAAATAAAACTCTGGCTGAGAGCTGCAGGGATGGAGCCTGGGCTTTGGAAACTTAGAACTTTTTCCAGAGTATCCTTGCCCACTGACTTTCTCATCACCTACAGCAGGGCAGGCCCTGGGTTAGACATCATCCTGGTGATTGAATAGGCAGAGCCAGCTCCTGTGATTTCACCCCTAGCTTCCAATCACAGCCACTGTCCCCAAGAAGGCTTCTCCCCAGCTCCCTCACTACCCCCACTCTCACCATTGCTAGGCACAGTCCTCTCAATCCTTCAAGATCAAAGTGAAACCCGCCTTCCGCCTCCTGCCTGCTCCTGCCCACTGGGAAGACATGTACTGCCCCTGTGAGGAGGGCAGCAGCGGATAACGACCCAGATCAGGGCAGGAAAGCACCAGCACTGCCTGGCTGACAGAAACCAGAAAATCCAATCTCAGTAGTCAAGAGGCACTGGTTCTGGGAAAAGCCTTTCTGTGAAGAGATTAATCTGTCTCTTGCTTCTCTTTCCATAGGTAAAAGGGAATCATTGAGACCAGCCTGGGCAATGAGGCAAGACCCCATCTCTACAAAGAAAAAGAAAATTAAAAATTATCCAGGCATGGTGATATGTGCCTGTAGTCCCAGCTACTTGGGTGGCTAAGGCAGGAGGATCACTTGAGCCCAGGAGGTGAAGGCTGCAGTGAGCTATGATTGCACCACTGCACTCCAGCCTGGGAGACAGAGTGAGACCTCGTCTCTGAAAAAAAAATGAAAAAAAGCATCATTGTCATCATGGCTTCTGGAAGTAAAGAATCATGTCCTCGATTTCTGGTAGAACTCACCTCCCCACTCCCGCTGCTAGACATGCAACTACTCACCTCCTCACCCCCTGATGACATGCTCCCAATTCCCAGGAAGACTCAATAGGAACACATTCTCAAGGGCAGGGTTCGTATCATCATACACGTCTTAGAGCCATTTGTTAAGAACTGTGCTTTAGAAGCCTAGAATGCAGAGATCACTGAGATCTGATCCCTACTCATGCAGGAGACTGACAGTTGCAAGAAAGAGTGAAAATGCTGAATAAACAGTGGCATAGGCCCTGTGTTGGAATCCTGTGTGGTTGTTTAAAAAAAGAAGCTAGGTATCTCTGTGAGGCTATGAGAATATCACCAAGATAACATTGTTAAATAAAGAAAAGGTAGCCAAGGGCAGTGCGGAGGGTAGGATCCAATCTAAGTTTTAAAAAATCGTGTAGTTTTGATACTGTACTACGCTTACATAAGACACCATCAATGGGGCAGCTGGGCAAAGGGTTCACACAACTCTGTGTACTATTTTTACAACTTCCTGTGAATCTATAATTATTTCAAAATAAAAAGGCAAAAAAAGAGGCGTCTATGGATATGCATGTGCTTGTGCACCCACTGAAATCTGGTGGAATGATACAAAAGAAATCATTAATAACAATATTTGCCTCTGAAGAGTGGGAGTGGGATGGGTTGGGAGTGAGAATGTTTTCTTTGACTTTTTATGCCCTTTTGTCCTGATTTCTTCTTGCTGTTGTGCATGTGTCTCACTTGAAACATCACCATGACAGGCACATGCACGGGATGTCAGGGAGCCCTGAGGACATCGAACCTTGACCCAAAGGGAAGGTGGGGATCAGGTAACCACTGAGCTGAGACAGGAAACCAGGTGAAGAGATGGGGCAGGGGTGGTGTTACCACCTGAATTGTAACCCCCTTCCAAATTCATGTTGAAGTCCTAATCCCCAGTACCTGAGAATGTGACTGTATTTGGAAAAAGGGCTTTAAAAAAGGTGACTACTTTCATCCAGTCTGACTGGTGTCCTTAGAAGAGGCAATTAGGACACACATGGAGCCACCAAGTGTTCATGAGCCTAGAGGAAAGACTACGTGAGGACACAGCAAGAAGGTGGCCAACTACAAGGCAAGAGGAGATCCCTCACCAGAAATCCACCCTGCTGACACCTTGCCCTTGGACTTCCAGCCTCCAGAACTGCATGTGTGGTTAAGCCCCCAAACCTGGGTAATTTGTTATGGCTGCCCTCACAGACTGACCCAGGAGAAGAGGGGATGATGAGAGCCTCTGACAAAGGCCCCTCCCACCTCCAGGACACACCTGGATGGACAAGGACTGGTGTGTGCAGAAGCCATGGCCCAGAGAATGAAGAGGCCTCACTGAGTTGAGAAGTCAGCAAGGAGCTCAATGAAGCTGGGCCATCTGTGGGGTAGATGGGACAGGGCTTGGCCAAGAGGGGTGGTGAGGAATGAGGCTGGAGAGTGGACCAGGGCCAGGCCATGGGATCCCCATTTGCCGGGCTTATCTACTGCAGGCAGCGAGGCACCTCGGAAGTGGGGCTGGGATTTGGGAGTGGGGTGATCTTGGGGGAACACCATCAGAGATTTAATGAAGGATGGGTTGGTGTGAAAGTAAGGGAGAAGGGAAGGAGACATAGAGGCCAGTGTGCAGGCTGCTGCAAGACAGGCTGTGTCCTGCACAGAGGCATGGCAGTGCAGACTAGGCTTATTCAACTCTATCCACACCCACCACACAGAATGTGCTCAGAAAATGCTACCTGAACAAATATGCATTTGAAGGGTCTCAGGACCCCTTCATGAGCCCTACCTCCTGCCTCTCCCTCATCCAACACACTCTCAACTTGGGCTGTAACAACCACGACATTATTTACCTTCCCCTCGGACAGCACAAGTGTAAGGATGCACAGTTCCTCCATGGTAGGAGAGGTTGATGGGTGTCACCCAGCTAACACCCAGCTCCTTCTCCCCAAGTCAAGGCCAGCTCTGGTCACCCCACAAAGACTTGAGGAAGCATGGGAGAGGGAGGAGGCTCTGGGAAGCAACAAACAGCTCACCTGTGGAAAACCCCATTTTCTTGTGGCACTTGGTAAATTCAATATTAAAATAGGTGACCAGGGCGTGGACGTAGTCGTTGCGCTGTATCTGCAGGCAGAATGCAGATGTGAACGAGAGCTCTTCCGTCTTCACTGTGTAAATGTCCACCTCCTGCAGCCCAGAGAAGAGAGAATGCCGGGAACTTATCGCCTCCACCAAGTCTGCGTCCTGGTCAGCAGCCTCGTTCTATGAGAGACTGTGGTCTGTCGGCTCTCTGAGGGATCTTGGGGTAATTTCTCAGGCTCCCCACCACCCTCCCAATCACCTCCTCCATCCTTTCTAGGGTAGAGTATGCTCAAGCAATGATGCAAATGGATTTGAATCAAAACCTGAGGGGAGCAGGATTCAGAAGGTAAATCTGCGGGGGTTTGGGGCGACAGGGGGATGATGGGGAAGGGAGAGAACAGGAGGATTAATTAGACAATGCATCCCTTCACCTGTCAGAGCAGCCTCGAGTGGTCCACCCAGGCACTGCTCCATCCATCATTCTTAAAATGTGGTCCCTGAAAGATCAGCACCAACAGTACCTGGGGGAAAATTCTGAGGGGGTCAGACCTGCTGGATCAAAATGGCAATCTGTGTTTTATCAGGCCCTCCAGTGATGTGGATGAACCAGACTACCCCTTCCCCAATTTTTTGATACTCAAGTTCCCAGCAATAGGAGGTCTCAAGGATGACGTTAGGAGTAAGGACCTGAGCCTACAAAGTCACAGACTGAGCTTAGGAAAGTTCTGCTGGCCATTTTTCACAAGGCTGGACTGTTTTCAAAAATAAATAAAAGGGGAAAATAAGAAGTGAGAATTTTCAGTTCTGACCGGGGAACGTGGAACATGAAGAACTAATAACTCTAAGAATTTCAACTGGAAAATGGCTGAAAATCAATCTCGCATGGGGAGCAGGTGGAATTGAAAGACGTCCGCATTGTGCTGTTCTTTTCTATAGAAGAATGCTGACCTGCTGCTTGCTGGCCCCGTGAGGCAGGGCAAACCTACCAGAGCCCAAGATGCATCCCGACAGATTCTAGGGAGGCACAAGGAAGAACTTCCCATTAGTCAAGGTTGCGTGGCAAGGACCTCTGTCCTGAAAACTCTGTAAGAGCCAGAAGGCCATCTGTGTGCCTGGATGGTTCCACAGGGACCTCCTGAGGCCCAGAAGATGGAATTGTTAGCAGGAATTAGGAGAGAGGGACCAGAGGGTAGGAAAACAAGACCAACAAAGCGATTAAAAGGCTTTTGTCTCGATGTATTTCTAAGATAAATAAAGGAAAAACAGATGCAAAGTATCCTGGGGCCTTCAAAGAGAAGTCCTAACTCCACCAGGGTGGACAGAGAAAAAGTGGTTAAGGGAACCAATCAGATGAGAGTCCTGCTGGGATCTGGGGTGTGCAGCCATGACATCCTCTGTGGAAGCTGAAGCTCTCTGACTGTTGATTGGGAAGAAGGTGAGATTACAGGTTTAGGGGAATGTGGGAGGCCCTTGGTGAGGTCACATTCAAATGCCAATTACACTGTGTGTCTAGAGCCCAAAGATGGTGAACAAGAAGTAATTGAATGGTGAGCCCTTGGTCAAGCATGCAGAATTTGATGGGATTATAAAGCCCATCTTCTTAAGCTGAGCCTTTTATCCAAGGCAAGAACCTCCTCTCTAGTGGCCATCTAGAGCTTGCTGAGCACCCATCTAGAGCTTGCTGAACACTCATCTAGTGCTTGCTGAACACTCATCTAGTGCTTGCTGAACACCCTTCTAGTGCTTGCTGAACACCCGTCTAGTGCTTGCTGAACACTCGTCTAGTGCTTGCTGAACACCCATCTAGTGCTTGCTGAACACCCTTCTAGTGCTTGCTGAACACCCATCTAGTGCTTGCTGAACACCTATCTAGTGCTTGCTGAACACCCATCTAGTGATTGCTGAACACCCGTCTAGTGATTGCTGAACACCTGTCTAGTGCTTGCTGAACACTCGTCTAGTGATTGCTGAACACCTATCTAGTGCTTGCTGAACACCCGTCTAGTGCTTGCTGAACACCTATCTAGTGCTTGCTGAACACCCGTCTAGTGATTGCTGAACACTCGTCTAGTGATTGCTGAACACCTATCTAGTGCTTGCTGAACACCCGTCTAGTGCTTGCTGAACACCTATCTAGTGCTTGCTGAACACCCGTCTAGTGATTGCTGAACACCCATCTAGTGATTGCTGAACACCCGTCTAGTGATTGCTGAACACTCGTCTAGTGCTTGCTGAACACCCGTCTAGTGATTGCTGAACATCCATCTAGTGATTGCTGAACACCCGTCTAGTGATTGCTGAACACTCGTCTAGTGATTGCTGAACACCTATCTAGTGCTTGCTGAACACCCATCTAGTGCTTGCTGAACACCCATCTAGTGCTTGCTAAACACCCTTCTAGTGCTTGCTGAGCACCTATCTAGTGCTTGCTGAACACCCGTCTAGTGCTTGCTGAACACCTATCTAGTGCTTGCTGAACACCTATCTAGTGCTTGCTGAACACCTCTAGGGATGGAGAATTCACTATCTGCCAGGCAGATCAGTCCATGTCCTGGCATCTCTAGTCATTAGATCCTTCTTCAAAACTAATGAAGAAAGTTCACACTCATCCCTCTGTAACTTCCACCCACAGAAGAAGCCAAATATCCGTTCCAACTCACACAGTTCCCTTAAACCTTTTCTTCTCCAATACGAGCTTTCTCTGGCTTTTTATTCATTCCTCATAAGTCATGACGTCTGACCCCTCATCACCCGGGCCTTTCTCCTCCAGGTGGGTCCTGCTACTTGCAAAACTGAGATTTACACTGACCACACCAGGTCCTCCATTTCCCTCCATTGCCACATACTTATAGCAGCCTGTATTCCCAAAGAGCACACTGCTGGCTCAGCCTGCATTTAGGTCTGCCAAGCCCCTTCCTCCACCACAGCTCTCAAGGGTAGGGGTCCTTCATTACATGTCATCTGTTAGTGTGGGCCATTGCTCAAATCTAGGAAACTTTTATACTGAGTATCTGTCAGCCTTCATAAGGCTCATTATCCTTCCCAGCCACATGGCCACATGGTGTCCACAGGTTTCCTCCAGCTCAAAAACTCTTAGGACAAGCCTTGGTTGCCTGTATTGTTGTTAATGGCATCACAGTGTCTTACCCTTACTGACTTTTCCATCACCTTCTCAGGGCCAATCAGCCAGGCTCCAGGCCCTTTCCAAGATCCCTGGTATCTTTCTTTCTTGGTTCCCTTGGTCACCAGTGTAGCACAGCCTTCCGATCTCACTGCTGGCTCATCTCAGCAGCCTCACTACCTTCAAGCTTGCCCTGGCCGGTGCACTGGAGCCCTTCAGTGGCAGAAGCTACACCTCATTGGCTTGTATCCTCAGTGTACAGCAACACCTGATACACAGCAATATGTGTTGACTCATCAATCATCTTCTCAGAACAGGTCTCCCTGCTTGAAGACTTCCTTCTTTGCTCAGGCCCCTCCTTCATAACTAAGGTTCATCCAGACGGTGTCACTCTCTGGATCTACAACCTTCAATGACTCCTTATGGCTTACAATCTAGACGTGGTTACTTTCTCCTTCTATCACATGTGTGCGCACACACACACACACACACACACACACCCCTCACCCCATCGGGCAGGAATTCCACCTCTAAAGGATCTTGCTGTCAGATGTCCATCAACCAAATGTCAGCTATCAACTCTTATAGCTGACAGCATTCAATAGATCTCTGAGACATTTGCATCTTAATAGAGGCCTCTGATGGAACAAAAGCCTTTAGGACCAAAAGTATTGAAGCCGCACATTATAATGGCAACAATAAAGGCAGGTGGTCTTTTGGAGCGGGGATCCAGGCCATCTGTGAGGAGGGGATCAGCTGTAGCTAGGCTTCAAAGACAAAAAGGTCCTCTGGGCTTAGGTCTCCCAACCCCCAACCAAAGTCTACATATCAGCTCCAGTTACCCTGACTCCCCAGAGCCCGGCCCCTCGACTAGGAGGCTTCCTCTTTTCTGCAGCAGAAACAGCAGCTCTGAGACCCAGGGAGACCCACTGACTTGGCCTCAGGTGACCCACTTGAAACAGAGGGCTCTGCCAGTATAAATTACTCAGAAATACCCCTGGCCGCTGCGATCCCCACCACTAAATAATGTTACAAATGGATGTCTCAGAGCAGAAGTCTGGTCAAAATAGAGTCTTAATTATAATAAAGTGTCACACTCTGCAATGTTAATAGCGATGAAAATAGCAATTAAGTGTGTGAAGAAGGGCAAGTGTTTTCCCAACAGACTCGGCAAGACGCAGCTTAGCACATTAGCAGGAGAGAGCTGGTGGAAGGGCTCTCCTGGAAGCAGAAGCAAACACAGACAATCGTTCTCCTTCTCAGGAACACGGAGGAAGAAAGGGACCAGCGTGGGACAGGAAATCATTACAGGTCGTGAGTCCTGAGACAGAACCAGAGCCCCGGGAATTTTCATAAGGAGTGTACAGAACACGCACCCCTCCAGACACTCCTTGGCTGCTTTGTCCCTGGATACACTCAGGTCTAACCAAGTGAAAGGCCCTGCTAGTTCTTGCCTGGGGAGTGGAGAGCCAGGATGGTGGCTGACGTGTCCGGCAATGCAAACAGAAATGCAGTGGCCACCCCTGCCAGTGGGGGCTGGGTCGGGGCAGAGAGCAACCTGGGTCCAAGAACATTGAAGGAATTTTATCCCCAAGCTGAAGCCATTACATGCAGATGCCTACTGGTAAATGTCACTGCCACATGTCATTTCGGCAAATTCAGTTGCTCCAGTAGACTTCTATCTATTCTACATTTACAGAAGTGCCTTGCACTATGGGTGAACTTCTTGTTGGGGGCATACTTTCCTTGTTCTTGTTTAGGATGACAAAGAGGAAGAGGCTTCAGGGACAGAGGGACTGGTACGGAGAAACAAAAGGACACATTTGCTCACAATTAATCCTGCCTGGACCCAGAAAAAAGGCTGAATGAAATAGTGAGAACCCTGTGAATGGAGTCTGAGGCTTAGACTCAAAGCCAAACCTCTCAGGCAGGATGTTACTAAAGAGAGGGGGCATCTGATGGGGTCTGATGAGGTTCATTCTAGGTTTATTTGCCCTGTGAGGTCCTTACTGAAGGCCACAGTGACACTCCATCCCAACGGGTGCAGTTCTTCCTAGCAAGGCTTGTGTCCAGGACAAAGGACAGTTTCCATGTGGGCAAAGCAGCAGTTGTACCAGTCTTTCAGAAACCTCCCCACATCCTTGGAGGCCCCGAACTCCAATCCCTTTATCCTACTCTAAATATTGCAGCTCAGTACCCTGCCCCGACACTTTCAGCAAAAGAATGATGCGTGCAGGAGCATAGTAGGCCAGCATGTTAGCAAATGAGACTCAGGTGGGCTGATTTTTAAATTTAAAAACTAACCTGGGCTGGGCGTGGTGGCACATGCCTGTCATCCCAGCACTTGGGAAGCTGAGATGGGTGGATCACTTTAGCTCAGGAGTTTGAGACCAGCCTGGGCAACATGGCCAAACCCCATCACTACAAAAACAAAACAAAACAAAAAACAAAAACAAAGCAAAACAAAAAACCATGCCTGGTGGCACGTAGCTATAGCTTCAGCTACTCAGGAGGTTAAGACAGGAAGATCACCTGAGCCTCAGTGAGGCTGCAGTGAGCCATTATCACACCACTGCGCTTCAACCTGGGTGACAGGGAGAGGCCCTGTCTCAAAAAAAAAAAAAAAAAAAATAGCTTGAGCTACATGAAACTGTTCAGTTAGTCGAGACTGCAGCGAGCTGTGATTGTGCCACTGCACTCCGGTCTGGGTGACAGAATGAGATTCTGTCTCAAAAAATTTTTTTTGGCTTGAATTATATGAAATTGATGTCTCTCTTTATTTTAAAAAAAACTGTCAAATATCAATAGTTTTATATATTGTTCAACATAATATATTAGCATATATAATGCAAATGCATACAAAAAGGACTGGCAGAGGCAACCCAGCCCATGAGCAGTGGTTACCTCTGGAGGAGGATGGGGCTGGAGGGGCAGAGGGCACCTTTCACCTTTACTCTATCTAACTGGACATGTTTGAATTTTTAATAAAAAGCATGTACTAGGGATTGGTGTGGCAAAGATGCTGACCAGCTCTTCTTCATCTGCACTGAAGGAAGCCTTGGGAAAAGGTGTTTAGAGCAGGGATGTCTAGTCTTTTGGCTACCCTGGGTCACACTGGAAGAACTGTCTTGGGCCACACATAAAATACACTAACACTAACACTAACAATAGCTAATGAGCTAAAAAAAAAATCCCACAAAAAAGTCTCATAATATTTTAAGTTTACAAATTTGTGTTGGGTTGCATTCAAAGCCATCCTGGACCACATGTGGCCCGGAGGACGCAGGTTGGACACACTTGGTTTAGAGCTTGTGCAAACAGGGACGCTCAGGAAGGGGCAGCTGGAAGCTCTATCTGGCAGGCCACCAGGGCAGAGGTGTGCTTGGAGGCGGGAGCATGATGATGACTACACAGCATATTGAGGTCCTGGATTTCTTTCCTAAGAGAGACGTCTGCCTCTGAATGGGCCAACTGCCCCAAACCTGAGCACGCTCTCCTCTTCCAGGTGTCCTCTCCTCCATGCCCCTCCCCTCCCTACACCCCCACCCTCCTGCACGCCACCGGGGCCCCTGTGCTGGGGCCCTCCCTCATCCGTGCCACCATGGAGCCACTCTCTCAGTGGCTGTGTCCAGGCGGACTGCCAGCTTTTGACTTGTGCTTATGGAGCACCACAGGCTCTGGCCAAGGCGGCCTTGCCTCACCAGGTGGGGGCTGTGCAGGAGCCAGCATTGCCTGGACTCCAGGGTGGCACAGCGGGGCTCCCAGCACACCCAGGTCCACCCCGGATGAGTGTCCAGACCTTTATTAAACAGGCATTGGTCACCACTTGCTTTGGATCCACGATGTCCACTAGAGGCTCCTTCATGGCCACGTCCCGGATGCAGGTCATGTCAAAGCCATAGACATTCTCCCACCCTGTGGGAGCAGAGCAAGACGTGAAGGCAGGCGCAGGACCCCCAGAAGCTCACCCAACCCCCCTGAGTCCTAGAGCACAGCGTGCCTGAGGGCTGAGTGGCAGCTCGAGTTCCCTTGCATCAAAATTGAGGCAGAACTGCTCGGGGGGGGCACTTTGCAATGTGCCAAATGCTCACCCCCATTTCCCATTTCGACCATGGGAAAACGTAAGTCCCACTTTGTTGTTAGGTAAACTAGAGCTCAGAGAGGCTGGGAAACTGCTCCAAGCTCCTACAGCTAGAGTGCGGCAGGGCAAAGACTAGAACCCAGGCTAGCTGACTCTTCCTTTTCCTGTCCCCTCCCCAAGCCTGCAGCGTCTCCTATGAACTCCCTTATCTGTCTTCTACGTTCTTATTCCTATGCTGGCTCCAGCTGTTCTCCACACCTAGAAGACCTAGAAGGCCCATCTCTCTCCCTTTTCCTGTCCCCGTCCACTGAACCTTTAAGGCAGCACAGAGAATCATGGGCTCTTACAGTGAAATCAACTACAGTTGAAATTCCAGCACCACCACTTACTGGTCAGCCTTTGTACAAACGACCTAACCTCTTTGAACCTCAGTTTTCTCACCTGGGTGGGTCCAGGAGCATCTCTGCCTTCCTCATATGCCAAGATCCACCCCATGAGAAACTATCCCCAAGTGGAACACAAACCCTCTCAGCCGTGCTCCTTGTCCTCTTTGGGCTACTCATAAGATACTTTGTTGGGGAGGGAGAAAGATTTAGGAGTTGGTGAGAAATTAATTCAAGTCTGATGACCCAGGATCACCCTTAATATGGTAATAATTGCTCTTTTATTTATTTATTTATTTTGAGACTAGTCTGGCTCCATCGCCCAGGCTGGAGTGCAGTGGCCCAATCTGGGCTCACTGCAACCTCCACCTCCCGGGTTCAAATGATTCTCCTGCCTCAGCCTCCCAAGTAGCTGGGATTACTGGTACCCACCACCACGCCCGGCTAATTTTTATATTTTTAGTAGAGACCAGGTTTCGCCACGTTGGCCAGGCTGGTCTTGAACTCCTGACCTCAGGTGATCTGCCCGCCTCGGCCTCCCAAAGTGCTGGGATTACAGGCATGAGTCACCGTGCCTGGCCAATAATTGCAATCATTGATTGATCATTCAGTCCAGGCTAGGTTTTTCATTTAATCTACCCGGCAACCACATGAGGCTATTGCTATGCTACAGATAAGAAAACTGTGGCTGGGAGAAGTTGGCATCTGGCTCACATATAATATCTGGCCCATGATCACACATCAGGGAAACAGAGGGGCAAGGGCTCAAGCCCAGCATATACCCTAAATCCTTCACCTGCCATGGCCCATCCGTGACAGCAACCAGGAATGCAAGATTTCTCCCCCTATAGTGCAGAGAGGATGCCCTAGCAGACTCTTTAGTTTCTGGGCACCTGAATCTCATTCATCTGTTTTCTCAACGGGTTTCAAAATACCTTGAAGTAGAAATGCTTTTCCCTAAAATCTTACAGGATTAAATTGTATTTTAAAACATTCATCAAACAAACAGGACCTTAGGGAACGTATGTTCCTGTGTGTGTTTAGGAGAGTGGGTGCGTGCGGCAGGAGGTGTGGATGGTCAGTGACAGCTTGCTCCTTTGACTCTGATTCTTTTATACGGCACACAAAGAGCTTCTTTCTTGGGAAAAGAAGGCAGAGAAAGTAATCCCAGAGGATGAGTGCTTGTGAAATTCCGGTTTGAGGAAAAGATGCCCATCGAATCCCATTAAATCACCCGAGGCTGGTGCCAAACTCCCAATTAAAACCTACTTTGTGGGGAGGAGGCTGCTTAGTTGGCAACAGGGCAGGTTTCAGAGAAGACTTCCCTCTAGAATGTGGAAATAGCTATCCACCCTCTGTGTATGTGTATAGCTATCCACACACATAGTGTGTATGTGTATCCACACACACACTGAAACACATTGCCTTCTGTGTCTTTCTCAAGAGACTTGCAGCTATGCACCTGCTCTTTCCTCCCTGGACTCTGCCTGGAGTTTGAGTTCACTGCTAGTGCTAAGCAAAAGCCTGAGAGTCAATGTGTGTAATGGTTAAATGCCTAGGCTTTGGAGTTCAAATCTGAGCTCTGCCACTTCTTTGCTGTATAATCTTAGGCACAAATGTAACCTTTCTAAGCCTTGGTTTCTAAGGATTCTTTAAAGTGGAAATGATGATAATGATGGTGATCCCATAAGATTGTTATGAGGATTAAATGTGATAATATATGTAAAGTGCATAAGACAGTGCCTGGCACACAGAAAGCACTTGATACATAATAGTGGTTATCATTATGTGGTTTGAGCTCTGGCTTTGCTGCCATGCAAGCTGTGTGGCCATGTGCAAATCAATCCTTTTTTCTGGGCTTACTTATAAAATAAGGACTTGGGTTCGGTGGTTCTGTGTTCTAGAATCACCTGGAGCAGTTTTTAAAATGCAGACTCCAGGGCCCACGCCAGACCTACTAAATCAGAATTTCCAGATTTGAGAGCCAGGGAGCTGGAGTTTTACAAATCTATACAGACAATTCCAGCCAGTTTGGAATCCTGTGAGGTACATGATCTTTAGTGTCTTCAAGTCCCAAAATGTGACCTTAATGTCTCATAGCCTTTGTGAGACCTTCTCTAAACGCTCCTGACCATACAACCTCTCCTGTACCCTCAACACCCATAGTACAGCATTTGGCACAGAATAGGCCCACAGATAATGCTTTTTGAATTGAGAGTCATTCCCAGACATTTAATGCCTGCACTGTTTTGCAATGCCTGGTGTCTTAGTTACCTTTATATGGGTTAATTTGGGTCTCATCTCCTCAGCTGGACTGCCCCACCTTCAATCATTCAGAACACAGATCACCCAAGGCATTAGATTTTTTTCCTCCTTTCTGCTAGCCATTTATTTCCCAGTAGCCCTTTTTACCAGAAGTGGAGCAGAGATGGAGTAGGATATAAATCAATCACATTAATTATTTGTTGCAATTGTATACCGTATGCCAAGTAAGTGTATGTGGGGTAAGAGCCATTGGTCATCAAGAAATATAATGATTATCTAGAAATTTAAAAAATTCTATCAGAGAGACCTGTGAAGCTTTTGTTATTGGATGAAAACAGACTCCTGAAAGGGACTATACTATGGCATAATGTGTATAATTAAAGCAACAACAAAGCCCAAATCTGCTATTACTACAGACTGGATTGACTCACACCCTCATTCTAATAGCCTGGCAGAGGCAATGCTCTCTTCTGGGCATAGATGTGATTCACCTGTTTCTGCTGGTCCTTTGACTCACAATGTCCAGCATTAATGAAAAATTAAAAGACACAGGAAAAAGGGAAACATATGACCTATTATCGTAAGAAAAAAGGCACAGAACAAATTTAGAGATGCTCAGATGTTAGAATTATCCAACAAGATTTTAAAGTATCTATACTAAGTATGTTAAAGAATCTAGTGGAAAAGGTGGACAGTGTGTGTAAATGACTGGAGACTTTCATTAATGAGATGGAAACTTTTTCAAAAAGCCAATGGAGATGCTAGAAATCAAAATAACAATGTAAGAAAAGAAGACTTTTTAAAATGAACTTATTAGCAGAATGAATATATCAGGAAATAACCAATGAAGTTGAAAACGGGGCAATAAAAATGATCCAAACTTAAACACAAAGAGAAAAAAAAGAGTGAAAAAAATAGAGGATCCAAGCTTCATGGGATAATATCAAACAATATTTCATATAATGGGAGTTCCTGAAGAAACAGAGAAGGATAAACAGGCAGAAAAAAAAATTGTAGAAATACCGGCTGAAATTTTTCTAAACTAACGAAACAATCAATCCACAGATGGAAGAATTCCATGTAACCGCAAGCAGGATAAATAAAAAGAAAAACACACCTAGACACATCAGAATCAAACTGCAGAAAATCAATAAAGAGAGAAATCTGAAAAACAGCCTGAGGAAAAAAAATTAAGTACCAGGGGAGAAATGTGATTTCTGATTGGAGAGAACTGTAGTTGCATCCTCCCTCACCACCCGAGCCCCAACCATCTGAGTTTCTCTGATGAGGCTAATGGGACTGCCTCACAATGAGGTCAGGGAAAAATAGAACAAGTGCCACCAGATGCTACTTACAGATTCTTCTCTGGGCAGAAGGGAAAGTGTTTACAATAGATTGACACATTTTAGGCTCTCAGGAACAAAGTGGAATCCTTGCATAAAATGGGCTGGAGCCAGAGGAAACTCTGGATGTCATGAGGGGAAGTGAAGCCCACAGACAGCGGCTGAGCCATCCAAGAGGGCTGCCCTTCAACCATCAAGCTGTAAGCACTGCCACCTCTGCATGAGCTCTTTCTTCCAGTCTTCTCATCAGCCAAGAAACCGGTGGCCATCTCTCTCATTCTCTACAGGGTGTAGATTCATGCACTGGGTGCAATTCATGTATTGTGCATGAAATTGAATAGAATATCCACCAAGTTGCCTTCCATTTTTGAAATTCTGTGTATCTCCTTTATAGTAGAAAATGTTCGTAAAATGATTGCTCCTCTCTAAGAGTTAAATACTACACCTTGCACATCCCTCTGCTGGTTCTCCTTCCTCCTTCCCTCCCTCCCTCCCTCCCTCCCTCCCTCCCTTCCTTCCTTCCTTCCTTCCTTCCTTCCTTCCTTCCTCCCTCCCTCCTTTCCTCCCTCCGTCCCTCCCTCCCTCCCTTCCTTCCTTCCTTCCTTCCTTCCATCCTTCCTTCCTTCCTTCCTTCCTTCCTTCCTTCCTTCCTTCCTTCCTTCCTTCATTCCTCCCTCCCTCGCTCCCTCTCTCCCTTCCTTCCTTCCTTCCTTCCTTCCTTCCTTCCTTCCTCCCTCCCTTCTTTCAACAATATTATGTATTGTGAGCCTAGTATACACCAGACATGCATCTCTCTCTCCATGTGGTCTCTATTCATTGGTGAGCAAATGGAGGGCGAGTTCTGCATTGTGCTCATTCTTACACTTCCATGTTGCTGTGTATGGTTGAGAAAGAAGAAGAAAGGAGGAGAGGGAAGGGAGGTGGGAAGGAAGGAAATAAAAGAAAAGGAAAGGAGAGGAAAGGAAAGAAAGCTCTCCCTCTAACAATTTACTTTCTGAAAGGGGCTGAATGTGTCTCACTCTCCTGCCTCATTTCAAAATGTTTCCTTCTTAGCTGGTTCTTGAGCCAATAGAAAATTGCTTACAATTGTTGCCTTAGCAACCAGCAACCTTTGTGCTTTACTTCTGATTTAGAACTCATAGTAACCAAAATCTCCATGTATTTGAAATGAATTTGTAAGTGGGTTTGCTTCCTTTACAAAAAAAAAAAAAAAACAAAAAAGATTGTTTTTAAAAATGTAAATAGAAAACAGTATTTTAAATACATTTTAAGTGTCTGTTTCTTAGTGTTCTTTTGGGGTGGGGAGAAGGTTGGTATTTTTCAGAGACTCTAGAATAGGCACAAGAAAAGATGGTGCTAACTTTCAGATTTTTTTCCTTTTCCAGACGGTATGAACACCACAATGAGAATCAAAGAAATAAATCACATGATCTCCAGTCTGGGGCCAGTGCCTTAGGAGCCCCTCCCGGCCCCAGGCTGGCTCATTGCAATGTGCAAACCCGCAGAGGTTCCCGACACAGATATCTTTGTTGTGGAAATCATGAGAAAGTTTGTTAAAGAGGTGTGCCTCAGGTTGGAGCTCAATAAATATTTAAGTGAACGTGAGAATGAAGAATGTACCTAGAACTTTTCCTCCTCAAAACACTGTTCAGTACAATTGCACAGCAAGAACTCCAAAATGCAGCTCCAGGGCAAAATATGTCCTATTTATACATGCATTTGATCAACACTCACTGTTGAGTTGTGTCTGCAATCTTCCATGAGAGTACATCTGTCCTAGATTCTGAGCCACCAGGGGCTTGGCAGTCAGGCTCACTTGCCAGAGCCCGTGGCAGAAAGGGGCTTAGACACACAGTCAGAGACTAGATCCCATCTAGTCCCATTATAGGACCAAGAACTGTCATGTCCTTTAATATACGTCATCTCACTTAATCCTCATGACAAGTCTGTGGGATTGAGAAGATTATCCCTTAACTGAGGCTCAAAGATATTAGATAATTTGCTCAAGGTTACCCAGTTAGGAAATGGCAAAGCCAAGATTTAAACTCAGGGCTGGCGGTGTGCAAAGCATTTAACCTGGGCCCCCCTACCTCTCACTGTCCTCATTTGGTATTTTGCCTCCTTCCCCCAGGAGGTCAAATAGTAGAAATCACACCAGATTGGCTGGAGGCAGACAGCAACCAGAGAGGGTTTCCAGGGCACAGAGCTTCAAACAGCCGTCCCACTTTTGTCTTCTTCTGAACCTGGCTCTGAACTTCGCACTTTGATTTTGTATTTCCAGAAAGGGATGAACCCAGACAAATACACACAACCATAGCAGGGTCCAGCTGAGTTTTCATCAGTGCCACTAACAACGATCAGATGGCAATTGTTTAAATCCACGGAGCCTCAATTTGTTGAACTGTGGATGGAGTCTTAGCCTCTTGGAGGCATTTATTCTTCTGTTCTATCTGTGAGCCCCTCCACAGTAATCTGCCAAATAGGAATGGACCGCCCTGTTGGGGCAGGAACCCCAGATGTGCCCAGTCTGATGGACAGGTTGGAGCTGCTGCCTCTTGCTTTAATTTGGAGTTTTGGGGGTTTGCCTGTTTGAGGGGCGCTTTTCTCCTTTGTTGTATTTGGTTCTGGTTGAGGAGACACAGCCATGTCCAACTTTACAAAAACATGTTTGGTTTAATCTCATTAAGGATCAGGCCTGTGTCACAGAGAAGTGTTACACTTTATGAGAAATAGGAAAACAGCCCTTTTCAGACCAGGTTTTTTGGCTTTATTGTTCTCGGAGAACCACATGCTCCTAGCTGATAAGGCATTAAGAATACACATTTAGGTATGAGCCCCTGCCTTGTGCACACATGCACATGCACACTCGCCTTTTGTCTGACTGTTCAAAGCAAAATCTCCACTCTTTCCCACCCCCTATGCTACCTATTCCTCAAAAGAACCTCACATGATATGTATTTCAATATGAAGGAGAATCAGTATTATTTTGATAAGTTGGAGTGGAATGAAGGCAGGATTCGAAACAATTGGCCTGGTAAGAGACCTGCCACTCCTGACCTCTGCAGTGGACTTCTGGGCTAACGGAATCTTCCCAGGTTTCAAGCCACTTGCCCTGCTGATCTCTGCAAAAACTCAGCTTCTGCTGCCTCAGTCCAATTTTTTTTTTTTTTTTTTTTTTTTGAGACGGAGTCTCGCTCTGTCGCCCAGGCTGGAGTGCAGTGGTGCGATCTCAGCTCACTGCAAGCTCCGCCTCCCGGGTTTACGCCATTCTCCTGCCTCAGCCTCCCGAGGAGCTGGGACTACAGGCGCCCGCCACCACACCCGGCTAGTTTTTTGTATTTTTTAGTAGAGACGGGGTTTCACCGGGTTAGCCAGGATGGTCTCGATTTCCTGACCTCGTGATCCGCCCGTCTTGGCCTCCCAAAGTGCTGGGATTATAGGCTTGAGCCACCGCGCCCGGCCCTCAGTCCAATTTTTAATTCACATTGCATTCATGCTTTCACCCCAGGACATTTCTCTCATCCTAGCCATATGGCTTATTTTCTCTCGGTAAACCTCGCACCCTTGGGACTAGATAGAAACATTTGGAGAGCAGACTCCAGAAACGGTCCCAGATAAGCTCCTCCTCAGGGACAGCAATGGTGTTCATGCCACTGCCTGCTCATCTTGGGCCCACTGGAGTGCCTCCCACCCCAACCGTGCGGTGGAAATCCACAGGAGAAGCAAGTGGGGACTTACAGTGGATTTTGAAGTCCTTGTACTGTCTGTCTTCAATCGCTACCACGTACAAAGCTGCCCGGTCTGGAAACATAAGCCCTCCAGGTTTCTGTTGATGAATTGTGGGGAAATGGGTCTCGTAATCTATTCACCTGACAAAGACATCACATTTTGAACCGCACATAGAGTCACCAGACAAGCACCCCCTTGCCAGCATCTCTCATGCAGTGGACTGCCACCTTGTCTGGGGCGAGGGCTGGGACAGCAATGCTCAATTTTTATTTTGGAGCAAGGAGTCAATGGGACAAGTGAGGTGGGGTGAAGGTAAACCCAGTGAGGAGCAGTGAGAGATGTTATGACTTTGGCCTTGAGAAATCCAGATGACTAGCACACCTGGTTCTGGCAGCCATGCAAGTCCTAAGTACTTCTTGACCAAAACGGACCTTTAACTTGGGAGAATGAATGTCTATTATTGCAAAAGAGGCCGAGGTGAGACCCACAGAAGTCCACTCTGATGGTTACACATGCTGGACCCAAGACGACCATTCTAGTCCGTGATACAGATCTGCTCTAAAGAGAGGGGCCTGGGGCAGTGACCTCCTAGCCTTAGTCTTCTCTGAAGTCCTCGTATGCCCCCTAGGCTGCAGGCCTTGGGTAGAGCAGCAGGACAGCCAGCCGACCAATGCAGGGACAGCATGCAGGACACTTACCAGCCACTTGTCCCTGGCAAAGATCACCGTGTTGAGCATGGACTCATAGAATAGACAGTAGCCCATCCACTCGCTGATGATGATGTCCACCTTCTCCACAGGCAGCTCCACCTCTTCCACTTTACCCTTAAATATGGTGATGACTGGAAAATAAGAACCCCAGGGCCATGCTTTGCAAGGACCCCACCCAGGAACCACAGGCACCTCACTTCAGGGCCAGAGCTCCAGATTTCAGCCCTATTCCAATTCTACTTTTAGGATGTGACATAGCTCACCCTTCACCAAGCTAGTTTATACCAACATAATTGAAAACTACCTGCACGTTTTCCCTGTAAAATAAATCAAGCCATTACTATGTGCCTGGCATAGCGCTAAGCCTGTTACATGCACAGTATTACATCATCCTTCCAACAGCCCTGTGAGGTAAGCACATTACAGTTGACCCTTAACAACTCGGGTTTGAACTGCACAGGTTCACTCATACACAGATTTTTTTTTTTTTTTAATTTACACCAAGTGTGCCTACCTCCCCTTCCACCTCTTCCACCTTGGTCACCTCTGTCACTCCTGAGACAGCAAGGCCAGCCCTTCCTCTCCCTCCTCCTCAGCCTATTCCATGTGAAGGCAATGAGGACAGAGACCTTCATGCTGATCCACCTCCACTCAATGAGTAGTAAATATATTTCCTCTTCCTTAGGATTTTCCTAACAATTTTCTTTTCTCTGGCTTACTTTATGATAAGAATACAGTCTATAATACATATACCAGATATATGTTAATTTTTTTTTTTTTTTTTTTTTTGAGACGGAGTTTCACTCTTGTTTCCCAGGCTGGAGTATAATGGCAAGATCTTGACTCACCGCAACCTCCGCCTCCCAGGTTCAAGCGATTCTCCTGCCTCAGCCTCCCAAGTAGCTGGGATTATAGGCATGTGCCACCATGCCCAGCTAATTTTGTATTTTTAGTAGAGATGGGGTTTCATCATGTTGGCCAGGGTGGTCTCAAACTCCTGACCTCAGGTGATCCACCTGCCTTGGCCTCCCAAAGTGCTGGGATTACAGGGATGAGCCACCACACCCAGCCAATATGTGTTAACTGACTATGTTATCAGCAAGACTGCTGGTCAACACTAGGCTGATAGTAGCTTAGTTTTGTGGGAGTCAAAAATTACGCTTGGATTTTCAACTGTGTGGGGGATTGGCACCCCTAACCCCTGTGGTGTTCAGGGTCAACTGTTACTTTTGTTTACAATTAAGGAAACTGAGGCTTAGAGAGGTTGAGTAGCAGTAGTGGAAACAGAGCCCAGATCTGATAAGACATGACTCTAAAACTCTTCTCAAGGCCCCCACCCTATGTTAGGTTACCATGACCATTCAAACCCAAAGAAAGCATAGATGCCTCCTCTATTGCTTTTGCATCTGTTCACAGCCAGGCTCAGTACCAAATGGGTGCCCTTCTAGTGTTTGTGAGGGAGACAATTGATATTTTGATGAGAGCATGGGTTCTGCAGTCAGGGAAACCTAGGTTTAAGAGCCAGACCTTCTCACCATTAGCTGTATGACTTTAGACAAGTTACTTGACCTAACTAAACTCCAATTCCCAAGTGAAGAACCAGGAAAGGCAATATCTATTAGAGAGTGATTGTATTGATTAAATGAAATAACACATGTGGAGTGCCAGGCCCACAGCTGAAGCTCAACAGAAGGTGGAGATCATCTGACATATTCCTGCTTGTTGATCCACAGATGGAGAGGGGAAGCAGATAGGGTCAGGGTCAAAGCCCCTGTCCCCGTGGCTTCTGCTTATGAATTATCTCCAAGAGCTTCAGTTTCCTCTGTGGGAGGAGACACTTTTAGTTGAGTTTTTGATCAACTGACATAAACATATACAAAATTTTGAGGTCCCTTTTTATATTTGTTGCTGTAAAGATCTGAGCAAGCTAGTTTCGAGACCATGGTGAAATTAGTGGGCCGATGTACTGGTCAGCTTGTTCTTCCTGAACTTTTCCTTTGACAGGTTACATATATTCATGCTCTGAAACTCTCATTCTGCAATATCCTCTGAAAAAAAACCTCATGCCATGCCCGAGCTTTGCTGGGAAAAATGAACAATGGCCTGTACTTAGGAGTAGAAATCAAAAGAACCACATGTGCCTAGAATCTGAGTTTCATGAAAATTAATTTGGACTGCAGGCTCCTGGATGGCAAAGGGCACACCGTTTGCTGGCTTTACTTAGTGTCTTCACAGTGAATAATGCAGGTGATGGAGTGTCCATTAGCAGCTTCTGATGACAGTTTACTCTCCACTATGTGGTATTTAATCAAGCTTTAATCAGATACAGCCTGTTCTACAAGGAGTAAGGTACTTTGTACACGTGCATTGACCCTGATCACTCTACAGTGAGGCTCAGGCTTGTGTGGCCCTCCTGATGGTTACTACTCATCAGCCCCTACCATTAAAAAGTAGGAGCAGGAAGATCTATTCTCCAAAAGGTCTGGAGGGACTGGGAGGGGTAGGTGTCGAAGTTTCTCTGGGCCTCAGAGACCCCAGAGCAGGAGCTCACCTGAGAGCAGGGCCCAGGTTGCACTAAGAAAATTCAGAGGGGGGCAAAGTAAAGGATTTTTAAACATGCAAACACTGTGCCTAATTTACTTCCTATTTTGAAAGAGAACTGACAAATATATGCATGACTCACCTGCCGAATCATTTGCACGCAAAGCCTGGCTTGTCTTAGTTTTGTAAACTTAAAAATTGTCTTTAATGGCCTCCCTTATTTTTTTTTTCTTTGTACATTTCTTGAAGGTTCCTCCCTAATGTCTGCCTGTGTCTGTGTGGCTATGGGTCAGGTCCTCCTCCTGCATTTATATCATGACCTCCCTGCAGCCCCGGAAGATGTTTTCTCCTGCTTCTGGGGCCTCATGACCTCCACCCTGAGTGTTTAGAACAAGGCTCCACCCTTGACAGGTTTTTAGGACAGGACTCCATTAGGAGCTGCAGGAAACAGACAGGCAGTAATCCATTATCTAGTCTAACAACAGGTACGTGTGAAATATTCCTCGGGTGTCCCCCAAAGACAGTTACTGCTGCTCCTGTTCTCTGTGTTAGCCCTCTTATCCATTAGTTGCTGTATCCTCATCAATATGGATTACAAGAGATTATTGATAGATGGACAGATGATATACATAGATGATATAGAAGACAGATGGATGATAGATAGATACAGTGGTCACAGAATAGCAAAAATCACAATCTCTGCTTGCAAAAAGGAAGAATCAGTTAACCCTATAAAATGCTCAACAGTCTGGACTTCTGTTCTCTTAGCATCACCCTTCTACATCTATTCAAGTGCAAACATTTCTCAGTGTCGACATGGCCCCACAGTTGCCTTGGTGAGGAGATGAGCCCTTTGTCAAAGGAAAAGGAGACATCTCCCTTCAATCCAGTGCTGGACTGGCTTTCAGACTCCAATTACTCCCTTTCGCCGGTGCTTTTGTGCTCAACCTGCACAACTTTATCCTGGAATCCTAAAAGACAGCAACTTATGCTCTTGTTCCAGCTGACAGCTAATCTCGATCAACTATCTCCTCTCTTTTATTTTCCTCGTTAGGAAAATAAAAAAGAAGGGAGGTTGAATCTGAAATTCTTTGCAGTGTCAGAAAGCTGTGGTTCTTCAAATATGTACTGAACACTTGCTCTGTGTCAGGCATTCTGCAAGATTCAGTGGTGGAGACAGCTGGCATCAATAAAAAGATGGTGCCCGCGAGTTCCAGTGTGACTGTCATTTTCAACACTTCCTGGGTCCTTTTATTTTTATTTTTAAGAGGTCACATTGTTTCTGTGCAGCCAAATACAACTGTCCAGCTGAATCACCATGGATATTCTTCCTGTAATCTGTAGTCACCACCAGCAACCACTTAAACTTCCAGATGCAATTTCCAAATCTACAAAATGCTACCTCTCATGTTGGGGCTTATGCCAGCTCACTAGGGGCTATTGGCCAACATAGGGCATTAGGCTGGCTCAAGGAACTGTGTGGGCACACACAGCAGCAGTCCTCCCTTCTCCTCCATGCAAAGGATGTTCAAGGGAGTCTAAGCTATTGATATTAAGATTCTGAGCAGCCATAGGCTGCAGAGCTCCATGCCCAATCTGGACCCCACGTCACTCAAACTGCCTCAGCTCAAGGTTGCATTGCTGTCACTGTCCGGATCCATGTTTTTATTCCATAAAGATGATGGAAAGTTCGTTCAACGAACTGTGACAGGACCCTGGCTGGTAAATTTTAGAATGATTAATCATAACTAAATGCACAACGGGGAGCAATCGACTCTAAATTGGGAAAATTTCCCCTGGAGCTTCAAGTTTGTAAATTAGACATCCAGGATTTTAAAAAATGGTTTTGAGTGGATTTTTTTTTTTCTTTGTGGTGTGAGTGGTTCTTACAGAAATCTAGTTATTCTCATTAATGGTCATTTTTGTTTTTAAACAAATCAGGCCAGCTCAACCTCATTTGAGCCTCCAGCGCGTCCATCAGGGTCAGCTGGTGCCCGTAGGATCTGCAGTGAGTGATCATTTTTAGGGTCCTCACAGATCCTGTCCCACAGAAGGGGAGGAAAGAGGGTCATATGCGTGGGAACAGGGAACACATTATGAGCCTGTGAAGCCCCCTGAACCCTCCGCCAGCCCCACTGCAGCAAAGCCCCTTGCTCACCCTCCCCACTCCCTTGGTCCTAGCTCACACACCTATTTTGGTGACACCCACGCTGGCTGCCTTGCACCTGCGGAGGGCCCGGCTCACCTCCAGCGTATGCACTCCTTCTCTTCGTTGTCTATTTTAGCTTCCTATTTCCAGGATATAGTGGAGCACTTGACTCCTCACAAACAGTCAAAGTCATTACTGAATGAACGGATGGATGAATGAGCAATTAAAAAAAAAAAAGGGCATCGGGTTAAGAGACAAAAGATATTCAAACTAGTCCTAATTGTGACAGTAAAAAATTACTAGCATTTGAATAGCAGCTTGCAGAGTGATTTTCCGTGTGTTACTTCAGTAATCCTCCTAGGAACTTGTGTGTTTGGTTTCGTTATTCTTTGAGCCTAAGGAGAGAACTGGAGTTTAGAGAAGTCAGGTTGAACCTAGGCCTGTTGCGCACGTTTGTGCCTCCCCGTGGTTCCTTTCCTCACCCGGCGAATGGGTGACCATCTGACCTCCCTACCGCCTGGGATTCTTATGGACACGGAGCAACTCCTTGGGATGTTGAGAGAAAAGAAGTCAGAGAAGGCAAAGGACTGACCTACCCTTCTCCTGCAGCTGGTCAGGTTCGTTGGCAGGCTGAGGGGAGATCCAGCCATGGAGAGCAGCCACGGTGGGGCCAGATCCCATCAATCTCCCTTGATGTCAGCCCCTGCCTTGCCCCACTGCCCTCTCCTTCTCCGGGACCCAGGTGCATGGATAAGCCTCTCTCATGAGGTCAGAACCTGCCCATTCTGGAGCCCATGGTGATGGGAAAAAGGATGTCTGTATCTCTACCCTCAATGTCTGGTGGGATTGGGACTATGTCCCACAGCAAAGTGACCCTGTTGCCAGAGTGGCGTAAGGGAGCCTTGGGTGTCATGGAGCCTCAATGTGGTCGCTTCCACAATATAGTACTCCTCTCCTTGCCCAAATCCCCCATTCACCCACGAACATGGGACTCGAGGATCTGCCTTGTGCCCACTGTGTCATCTGCCTGGCTTCATGTTCTAGCCTGCTCTGGCTCCCTCGAGGTCTCAGGGCTCAGTGTGCTTGGCTGGAGCTCTAAAGCCATGCTAGCTTTGCCAGAGCCATTCCCTAGCCAGAGACCCTGCCTGGTTTCTCTCCTCTCTTAGGCAGTGGCTGGAGTACTCAGTTAATCAGAACAATACCAGGACTCCTCCCACCCCAAATCATCGCCCACCACTTAGAACAACACCTGTGGTCCAGCCTGGCAGATACCCGACACCGTGGCCACAGGCAGATGATCATGTGGGCTTGGCCGAAGGGAAGCAGGGGTTATCAAGAATGCACTGGTACTAGGTGAAGTGGGTGACGTCCACGGGAATGTAAAGGGCAACCAAAGCTTCCCCAGGGCTCAGGTATCACTCTCTCCCTGCAGGAGAAGCTTCCATGGGACAGAAAGTATCTCCCACCTGAGGGAATGTGTACAGGTGGGTAAAACACTCTTCCTACTGCTCTCAGCATGGCCCTGTCTTCACCTTTAGGTCTCCAGAAGGGAAAACAAAACAGCTCTGGTTTGTAGCACCTGCCCATGTCCGTGGTGTAAATACTTCCACTACAGCCGATTTTAAGCTAACGCCACCAATGATGCCATTCAAGGCAGAGTTGAGAAGAGATGAGTGCATGCACTCGGCTCTTGGCAGGCAGCACGTGACAGTAGCATGCCCCTGCGACCACCCAACTGGAAAAACCACATCCCCATTTTCTCAATTACTCCATGCTGTTTTTTTCTAAGCACTTTCACAATTTGTGATTATGTCGTGATTTTGTTTGTTGGCTTGCCTTCACGTCTGTCTTCTCCCTGAGACTGTAAGCTTTATGAGAGCAAAGATTTTGTCTGTGCTAGTCACATCACAAACACAGGACCCAGTACGTGGCTCAATAATACTCAAAGGGATGAATACATGAAACTCACTTTGAAGATTAGTAATGGGTTGTTTCTTGAGCAGTTAGGGAAGGAAGTAGCAGTTGCCAGCCGTCACTAGTACAGGCTCATTAAAAATAATTATGTATGATTGGTCTCATTTCTTTTTTTGACATGGTTATTAGTCAAGTTAATAAACGGAATAATCGTAACAACCACTAACATTTATCTGTTACTTAGTGCCTACCGGATGCTGTTGTGCTTTATACAGTGGTGTGCTGGTGATACTTAACAACTGGCTCTCCAGGAGGCAGAAGCCTGGTTTGTCGCCTTTGCTGACTTCTGTGGTATAAATACTTCCACCATGGCCAATGACTGCATCCATTCTGCAGATTTACTGAAACTTTCACAATCAGCTCTCAGGATCCCATCAGGGGCTGGCTCCAGAGTGCCACAGTTTTACAAACAGCAACTAGGCAATCCCTACAGTGGCCCTGGGAGGTATGAACCACTATTCCCATCTCAGAGATGAGGAAACTAAGGCACATAAACTAAGTCATCCAAGAGCACAGTCTACTTCCGGCAGAGCTGGGTGTGAGTCAGAAGGTTTGACTCCAGAGCCCGTGCTTGCAGGATGTCACGTGGGACTTCACCAAGGACGTTGACAAGGCCCCACCACCATGGCATCCTAAGAGAGAAGATGACAAAGTACTGTGTGGATTCATGAGTTGGCCGCATGACTCTATTCCAAAGAGCTGGTTAAGAGCCTAGTGTAGAGCAGCCTACAGGAGCTTCCACCCTCACCACAGGACACCCATCACAAAGCCAACAGCAATGACTCCCGGGAGAGTGATCATCTGTAGGGCGTCTTAGTCATTTGTGATAGAAGACCAACTCTAACAACATGGTGTTGAATACGAATAAAAACATGTGACTCTCAGTGTGGATTGATTCAAAACATCCACCAACCAGATATAGGTTAGGAGGTATCACTTGGCAGTAGTATGTGGATAGACAACAGATTGTAGTTGATCTCCAGCTAGGAACAGTGTGACATGGTGTTTTCCACAACTGCTGGCAGGCAGAAACTGGAGCTGCATTGCCACAAGTGCAGCATCTGGGCCCCTCCCATGGACTGGCTGTGTTTATTTCTTAGCACAACCCTCTGCTGGTGAAAGAGATGCTAAAACATGGCCAGAGGAGAATGCTCCAACCACAGCCCTCCTGAGCAAGAGGGGAAGGAACTGGGGATGTGTAGCAGTTGTGGAAATCCCACCAGGAGAATCATCCCAGGACTGGGTGGCTGCAAAGCACAGAGGATTACTGTCAGAGCACCGAACTTACTGTCACCTATATAAGGCTGGGAGTGTGTGGCCAAGAATCATCCAGGTGTAGGGCATTACACCTGAAATGACCTGTAGCTGACATTTGAGCACCTACTGTATATGAGGCCCTATATCAGGCACTTGACCTCCACAATCCCTAAGCCCCTCATAACCCTACAAGCTGTGCACTGATCTATCTCCTCTAAAGGGGCAAAAAGAGGCTCAGAAAGGGGAAGTGATTTGATAAAGTCCTCTCTACCATTAAGTTGCGGAGGCCCAGCTGTCCCTTGCCACTGCCTCGTGTCAGGCTACCTTAAAGTCTCTTCTAGCTAGGACACTGATGCTTTAGGTCATGCAAAAGTAGGAGAAGGACAAGGAAAAGGGCACGCTTTTTTCCTTGAATTTTCTAGGAAGTAAACGGGTTATACATTTTTTGTTTCTAGAGTTATACCGATGCAATCAACCTCTGAGCTCCTATGTCAACCTTCGCAATGGATCTACCTTTTTCGGCATCTCGGCAGCCCACTGGTTTCCTCATCAGATGGAGAGGAAATAATAGTCGTTAGTGCTGAAGTCAAAGAGGAGTCACTGAAGCGTGCGTGTGGGCCACACGTGTGGAAGAAGCCATGTGAAGGCTGCGTGCCTGCTGCAGGTGGCTTCCTGTGGGTGTGTGTCTACATGTGAATAACTTCATCACGGGAGCCGTACGGAGGTGGAGAGGGAGAGAGGCTGATTGCTTCTGGGAAGCAGGTATTCTATGCCCCGTGTTGTTATTTATGTCTCTACACCTACGCTCCTGAGACCCACATGGCTGGCTGTTGCAGCATTTCAAAAGCATTTCCATGGAAGCATCCGTGCAGCCAAGCTGTCCTCCTCTGAGTACACACCCGCTGCTGCGAGCGGGTGCAGCAGCCAGGGCTCTGGGTGGCCTCGCTGGCTCCACCCACCTGTTGCAAACCCTGGGAGGAAGAAGTAAAGACCACTTGGCTCTCTGGAGGCCCCTGGACCTGGAGTTCCCTCCTCCCTGGAACAGGTGTGTTAAGGGAGGAATGGGCACGAGGGCAGCTATTCCTTTGGGGACAATGGTTTGCCCTCTTCAAGCCTTTGCCTTGGTAGCATAGAATCAAGTCTGAGCCATCAAAACCCAGAGGACGAACGATTCCACGCTAAAGCCATGAGGTGGGGCTGAGCAAACCCAGGAAATGGTGGGGGTGTGGATGCCACCACGGGTCAGCATGGACCATGGCAGTCCGGCTCCCCAAGCAGAGGAGGGTGCCCAGGTGGGACGCTGCCCAGCAAGGGTGTCAGATCCCAGCACGGGGTGACAGACATCTGCCTGGGGCAGGAGGTGGTGACAATGGGAGATTGGTTACATTCAGGGGTATGTAAACGTATTATAAATGAGTAGTAAGCCAACATATTACCAATAATGAGAGTCTGGTTTTTCTGCCAGAGAAAGGAGTTAGAAATGTGGAAAGGGAGGATATGAGAGGAAACTCCATGGTACTGGTTAACACTGGAGTGAGTTAATCATGCGAGTTCCTACTTGATTGACAATACGTATAAATAGATACAGTAATCCAGACCATCCTGGCTCACACAGTGAAACCCCGTCTCTACTAAAAATACAAAAAATTAGCTGGGCATGGTGGCGGGCGCCTGTAGTGCCAGCTACTCGGGAGGCTGAGGCAGGAGAATGGCGTAAGCCCAGGAGGCGGAGCTTGCAGTGAGCCGAGATCGTGCCACTGCACTCCAGGCTGGGTGACAGAGCGAGACTCCGTCTATAAAAAAAAAAAAGAAAAAAAAAATAGATACAGTAATAAAGATTGTGTAAATGTGTCCACTCACACAGAGACACACACTCCCCAGCTTTCCCCAGTGAAACAGCCTGAGAGCATCAACATTCTAAAATCAATGAGCATCTAGCCCCCACCTTAGTTTCTAAATGCTGTGGTCCACTAATTGGAATCAGGCAGAAATGACTGATTCTAGAACAGAGGCGTGGAGGCACAAGACAAGCCTGGAATGTCTTGTGCTGGAAAGTAAGGAGGCTTGGGAAAAGGGAAAGAGGCATTTCAAAGGGACACAGAAGCCAGCTGGAAGGGCATCAGTGACGAAATCAGGGACAATTTGAGTATCGAAGCCAGTAGTGATAACAGCTGTAACCTATTAAATAAAATAGGAATCTATAGTGAAATGAATGGACAGATCAGTAGATGGATGAACACTAGCTGGCTGGTTGGATGGATGGATGGATGGATGGATGGACAGAAAGATAGCTAGATTAGATAGATCAGATAGGATAGATAGATAGATAGATAGATAGATAGATAGATAGATTAGATAGACAAGATACAGAGAGAGAGAGAGAGAGCTGGATTAGTTAGGTAGGTAAGTAGATAGGTAGGTAGATAGATAGATAGATAGATAGATAGATAGATAGATAGATAGATAGATAGATAGGCAGACAGACAGATAGATAGATAAGGTAGGTAGGCAGGCAGACAGACCAACAGACAGATGGATGGACTGACGGACAGATGGATGGATAGATAGATAGATAGATAGATAGATAGATAGATAGATAGATTAGATAGACAAGATAGAGAGAGAGAGATGGATTAGTTAGGTAGGTAAGTAGGTAAGTAGATAGATAGATAGATAGATAGATAGATAGATAGATAGATAGATAGATAGATAGATAGATAGATAGACAGATAGATAGATAAGGTAGGTAGGCAGGCAGACAGACCAACAGACAGATGGATGGACTGATGGACAGATGGACGGACAGATAGATAGATAGATAGATAGATAGATAGATAGATAGATAGATAGATAGATAGATTAGATAGACAAGATAGAGAGAGAGAGAGAGATGGATTAGTTAGGTAGGTAAGTAGGTAGGTAGATAGATAGATAGATAGATAGATAGATAGATAGATAGATAGATAGACAGACAGACAGATAGATAGATAGGTAAGGTAGGTAGGCAGGCAGACAGACCAACAGACAGATGGATGGACACTGACGGACAGATGGACGGACGGATAGATAGATAGATAGATAGATAGATAGATAGATAGATAGATGATAGATAGATAGATAGATAGATAGATAGATAGATAGATGATAGATAGATAGATAGATGTTAGTTTGATGAGGAATGAAATATTTACATGGTGTCAAAGTACCTCCCCCAGAAAATCTTACTAATTACAAAGGGAAAAGAGCAGCTTTCCCATGCTGCCGCTGGCAGCAGACACTGCCTTCCCCAAGTGGTCTAAGTGATGCTATCTGTAACGAGACAAGCCGAAATTGCATGCAATGAGAACACAGCATCCTGTCTGTGATATTTCTACCCAAGATGCAGAACCTGAATTCAATCGTGAGGAAGCATCGCACAATCTCAAACTGGGGAACATCCTAAAAACACTGGCCTGTAGATCTTCCAGTGTGTCAAGACCATGAAAGTCAAGGAAAGTCTGAGTCGGCCAGCGTGAAGGGAACCAGTCACGACAACCAAATGCAACGTGTCATTCTGAACGAAATCCTTGTGCTACAGATGATGTCGCTGAGACAATTGACAAAACATGAAAAGGATCTGGGCATTAGGTAATGATGACGTGTTAATTTCCTGACGTTGATGGTTGCATGTGGCTGGTAGAAAATGTCCTCGATGGTTTGAAATGCACATTAATGTATTCAGGGATGACGGAGCATCACATCAACCACTCACTCTCAAAGGATTCCATAAAAAACCCAGCTGTATGTGCGCTTTTTCTGTACGTTGAGTATTTCAAAAGTTAAAATGAAGAAGGGAAAAGGGAGGAGAAGGGGAGGAGAAGGAAGGGGAGGAAAGGGAGAGCCCTATGGTGTGAGGCAGAGCAGGATGATGAGGGGGCTGTGTGGTTCCTTTCCCGGCAAGCAGGTCGGAGATGCCTTAGCTGGAGTTAGCCACCTCCCCTGCCGGCCTGCCCCACACTCTGCTATGAATGGCTGCAGGACAGTAGCCCCTGCAAGCCTGGGGAGGAGGGACACCAGGGAGGCTGTGTTTCCAGAGCCCCAGACACTTACTGGGGGTGGGCTGGCACTGAGAAGATGAAGAGTCAGAGGCTGGGTCAGAGGTCAGGAATTATGGCGCAGATGAAACCTGTGCAGAGGGAGGGGAATGGTCGAGGTGTTGTTTGGAAGCCCCTCAGGGTTCAGGGATGAGACTCAGGACCACTGAGAGGACATCTGATCCTGCTGTGCCCGCACACAGCCTCCCCTCCCAACACACTTTCAGGCTCAGCAGCACTCCTGGTACTTCTGCATCCACACAAACACACCTTAGCAAAGGGCACCGGAACAAAGCCCAGGCTCAGTCAGCCACCTCTCCTAGCCTCAGTTTCCACACCCGTTAGTGGGGAAAACCATTTGCCCTATTTCACAGGCTGGGGAGAAGGATGCCAGGCTGTGTCACCCTCACAGAGAAAGAATCGACCAGTTTTCTTTATCCATCTTTAGTAAGCAGATAGGGAACCCAGGTCAAGCACTTCTCTGAGGAGGGCGCAGAATAGACTCAGCTCTGCTTGGTGAGCCAAGAGAGGCTGGACACCAAGCCAGAAGTCAAGGGGTCTGAGCAGCATTCCCCTACTTGGGCCTCAGAATCGCAGCTCCACTTGTGGCCACTACAGATGCTGCCCACCCATTGCCCCAGCCTTTGTCACAACCACCACTGCCCTTCCCTGCTTCCTTCCTGGCCCAGGTTAGATCCCACGGTCCATCACTGTTGTCAACTTCTGGCTCCCCCTCCCTCCGCTGCATGCTCCCAGCAAAGCCCTGATCCAGGCAACCTTCCTCTCCAACCGCACCCAAGCTCCTGAGAGTGGTAAGACAAAGATCACACAACAGGGAGGATGGGACACACTGCGCTTCTATGGTCATGCATCTCTACAGGCATCAGACGGCGTCGCAGCAGTCCTCACTCCCCCAGCCTGTCTGCTGCCCTCCCTCCTTCCCTCCCATTCCAGGACTCACTTCCCTTCACCTTCTGTCTTTTTGACATGCAACTGCCTCATTCTTCACTGTGCAAATGAAAGCAGCAAAACTGAGGCTTCCCGCCACTGGCACCTCCATCTGGACCCACACTCCCCACTTTCCCCCACTTCTACGGCTAAACTATCCCTACCGTAAGGCAAAGCCCGCCACTCCACCTCTGCAAGGCAAAGAACGCCCCACCACCTGTGCAAGGCAAAGACCACCCATCCACCTAGGCAGGGCAAAGGCCACCCCTCCACCTGTGCTCTGGAACCCACCCCTGACACACACACCTTTGCTGCTGAATTTACTTTTTCCTGCATCTGCAATTTTTCTGTCCCTCTACTACACCAGTGAATCACATACACATTTTCATATCTCCTATTCTTAAAAAACAAACAAACAAACAAACAAAAAAACTTCTTCCCTTGATGCCACCTTCCTTTACAGCTACTATTCCATTTTTCTATTCCCATCGTTTCTGGTCCTTGCCTCACAGTCTCTCCTGAACCTACTCTGAATAGATTTCTCTGCCAGCCCCACATTGAGCCTGTGCTTGTTAAGAACACTGGTAACCTCCATGTGGCCAAAGTCAATGGTGGTCACTTCTCTGTTCTTACCAGAGCTGATCCCTCCACATTCCCTATAGTTGAGCTTGCCGCCTCCCTGGGCTTCATGGTCCTCCTCTCTCCTGAATGCCCTTCAACCTCACCAACTGCATCTTCTCTGCTTCTTTGCTGCCCTTCTCCCCTGCTTGACCTCTGAATGTTGCATTGCAGTGCCCTAGAGCCCCATCTTTGGTCCATTTCTTTCTTCTAGCTACACACCATCCCTAAGTGACCACATCCTGTGGCTTCAAATACTACCTATAGGTTGATGACGCCCAAGTGGAGGTCTCCTGGTCTGGCTCTTCCTGAAATTCTAGACTCACATATCCAAATCTGACTCAACGCATCTACCTGGATGTCCGATGGGCATCTCAGACCTAACACATGCAAAAAGGAGCTCTTGATTTCCTTCTCACTCCTGCCACCCCTATGAGTACTTTGCCTCCATCCACCCACCATCCACCCAGTTGCCCAAGTCAAAAACAATCCTTGCTTCTCTCTTTTTTCTCATCCCCACACTCAATCCATCTTCAGGTCCTGTGCCTCCATCTCCCAGGATATTCCACAGGGGTCACTTCTCTTCATCTCCACTGCCGCCCCAGTCCCTGCTGCAGCCCCTCTCACTGGAGCACTGCAATAGCTTCTTCCCTTCTGTCTGCTCACACTCTTCCTGCTTGCAACGTATTCCAATCCACCCTCCATAGAGAAGCCACCTCCCTTGCTTGAAATCCTCCAACAGACTGCAGCACCTGGAGCATAAAATCTAACCTTGTTTTCCTGGTTACAAATCCTATGTGATCTGGTCCCCTCCTCCCTCTCTGATCCCTGTGTTTCCATGCTCTGGTCACGTGGCATGATCTTCTTTGTGTTTCTGGGGCATGCCAAGCTCAGTCCATGCCGGAGGCCTTTGTACTGGCTGTAACTTCTGTCGGAGATTCTCTTCCCCTCACCTTTGTCAGCCTGGCTCCTGCCTGTCATTCAGATCTGAGCTTCACTGTGACCTGCTCAGAGAGCAGCTAACCTAACGCAACCATGGGGTCTCTCTCCATTCTGTCAGCTGACTTTGTGATCTGCAAAGCACTTATCACCACCTGATATTTTTCTTTGAGTGTCTGCTTCTTTATTTTTTATCTGTAACCCCTGCCCCTAAATGGAATGTGGATTCCATGAGGTCAGGGACTTTACCTGTCTGGTTCCCTGCTCTGTCCCCACAACCTGGTTCATGGTGGTTTGCAGAGAAGTTTGTTGAGTCAGTAAGGCTCCTGCCTTTGCAAAGAGTCTGCAGCAAGTGGGTCAAGCACCAGACAGGACAGGTGGCAGGGCTGAAGCCACACGGACACAGGTTTGTAGTGGTGTGTGCAGGCAGGTACCACCTGGGCCTGGGGACTCAGGTCAGACCCAGAGGGGTGACAGGGCAGCAGGCACCCTCTAGGAGGGCAGAGGAATTCTGGCAGATCAGCAGGGAGCATGGCAAGGGCTGCATCCATAGGGCAGAGGGTCACACAGCACAGACAGGGGAGGCTGAGCTGACTCCTTGGTGCCTGGGATTTGACAAAGCCCACCTGCCGGACCTCCCTGCCCAGGCTCCCTCAGGAGGCACACTGAAATCAGATTCCTTCTCAACCTCGCCTCTTTTTCCCCTGCCCCAGACCCCTCAAGGGAACATCCTTCCCTCCCAGCTCCAGCCTTCCCACCTTTCGGAACTCTGCAGTGAGCTCTGTCTTTTGGAGCTGACCCTTTGCAAGTCCTCTGCTGCAGGCGGCCTCTGTCCCACTGCTCTTGCCAGCCCTGTCTGGCTCCAGCTGTCTCTCTGAATTGCAACTTTCTGTCTACCAGTTCCTCTCGCGGCCTCACTGCAGCCCCAGCGCAGTAGGACAGGATGCCCACACAGAGCTGGTACCCTGTCTGCCTTTTCGATGCTCTCCCCAGCACTGAGTACAGGGCCGGGGACTGCTTCTAATCCTGCTGTCAGATGCAAGCTCCAAGGACGTCTCCTGATCAGGGACCCTTGCGGGTCTGTTTCCAAGATGGGCTCCAGAGAGGAGGGGCTGGGAAATGTCGCTGTCCATGGGAAAGGTGGGAGGGGAGGAAGGGAAGGGACACCCCTCTGTATAATCAGACTCCAGCTGAAGAAGGGCCTACTCCCAAAAGCAGCCTCATTCCCAAAAAAGCCCGGCAGTAACAGGGCTTGTGGGCAGTGGAGGACCACATCCTGGGGTCTGCCAGGATGCCCCTGGGCAGATGGCAGGGAAAGATTGGGCTGGGGCTCATGGAGAGGGAAGAGGAGGAAGAGGAGGAGGAGGAGGAGGAATGTGGCCATTTTGCAGAACGCAATAGGTTGCCCACAGCTGGGGACAAGCAAAGAGTATGGCAACTCAGGATTTAGCCACAAGCAGGACTTGCCAAAAACTGCGAGGAGACGGCTACGATCCTTAACTTGCCTGGTGGGGGTGGGAACATCAGCACCCATGGCCACAATCCTGCTGGCAGGGGCCTCATCTGGGTGCACCACCTCCCCAAGTCCAAGTGCTCTGTGCTCCTCCCGCTGTGCCATCCCAACAAGCAAGTGTGAGCCTCCCGTCCCCTCCACCCAGGAGAAAATACTCAGAGGTAGGTCTTACTGTTGTCCAGGTGGTTGGCCTTAATGATCTTCTCTGAGTAGTCAGAAATACTGGAGCATTCGATCTGGAAAGGGCACAGGACAAAGGAGCAAGGCGTCAAAAAAAAAAAAAAAATCACAGCAACACCGATGCAATGGATAGAGACACTGAGTCCCAGACAGGGGTGGTGACTTGCCCACGGCTGCATCACAACTTTGCGGCAGATTGAAAACCGAAATGCAGCCCTCCCACCTCCAGGCCAGCGACTTTCCATGAAATTGGGCTGCCTTTGCGAAAAGCCTGAGATCCAGCCGCCCCCTGTGATGGAGGGATTGATCTCTGTGCTGGAGACACAGAAGGGGCTGGCAGACCTCATGCTCCTGGCCAGCAGAGAATGGCAGGAGGCAGCACGTCCTCACTCTGTGGGGGACCTAGGTAGGCAGATCCAAGCCAGAGTGGCGACCCTCCCTCGACATGATCCTCCCCACCGCAGCCCAGCCCTTCCAGGGTAAACGAGCCGCGTGCCAGGACTGGACCATCTGGAAAAAGCCAGGTCAGGACCTCACGGTTGGTTTAAGATCTTTCTCTTCCCCTCCCACCCCCCACATTAGCTCTCGCCACTTCATCTTTGAAAGAAATTATTCCTTTTAATCCAGACGTCTTTCCAGGCTCTCCAGACCTCCTAAGCAAAGGGCCAAGGTACTTGAGAGATGAGTGGACCTTCCCTGAGAGCAGGCCCTCGTGGGAATGGTTGGAAGCCAAGCTCCAGCCCAGGGTTAGCATCTTAGGCACACTGCCAGGGGTTCTGGACACGGGGGGGCAGCTGCCGAGAGCCGTCCTCACCTCCGGAGCTGGCCCTCTTATGGAGGCTGGCCTGTGCTGAGGTCCTGGGCTCTACTCACCTCCACACCTGGGGGCCCCTCAGACTACCCCAGGGCCTCGGGCAGGGACCATTCCCTTGAGAAGTACTCGCAAAGGGGCACTGAGGGAGTTTCTGACGCCTCTGGCCACGCCTTGAGGAAGGGTGAGGGCACCTACGGGGTCAGAAGGGGTCACTTGGTTAGAGCTGCATCCAAGGAGCCGACTCCGGCCAAGCTGCAGGACCCAGGAGAACCAGCCCTTTCCCGGGCTGCCAGGTCCCGGGCCTTCAGGCCGCACTGTCTGTGGGGGTGGGATTCCCTCCTCTTCTTCTCCCCCTCTGGCCATGTCATCATCTGATTTGCAAGAGGTGACCGCGTTGAGTGATGAGGAGCATGAGACCTGGAGCCGGCAGCCCGGATTTATGCCTGGCCTCTGCCCTTCCTAACTTCGCCTCAGTGTCCTCCCGAGAGAAGCCGAAGCCCCCAACGCATACGAGTGTGTGAGGGTGAACGCAGCCGAAGCTTGCTCAACCCTCAGAGTGCGGGGCGGAGTCCTTCCCGCCTTGTTTTCCTTTCTTCCATCTTCTCCTCTTCCATTTCTTCCCTCTTCTGTCTTTACCACCTCTCTTCACTTTCCTGATTTTTTTTTTTTTTTTTTTGAGACAAAGTCTCGCTTTGCTGCCCAGGCTGGAGTGCAATGACGCGATCTGGACTCACTGCAACCTCCGCCTCCTGGGTTCAAGCAATTCTCCAGTCTCAGTCTCCCAAGTAGCTGGGATTACAGGCGCCTGCCACCATGCCCGGCTAATTTTTGTATTTTTAGTAGAGACAGGGTTTCGCCATGTTGGCCAGGCTGGTCTTGAACTCCTGACCTCAGGTGATCTGCCCGCCTCTGCTGATTCTTTTCTTTTGTGCTTTCTACTTTGTCTTCTTTCTGCTTTTCCAGGCCCCTCTCCCATTTCTCTAGCTTTTCTCTGCACCTTTCTCTCTCTCTCTCTCTCCTCTCCATTGCTCTTGTCACATCTGTCTCTTTCTCTGTGCCCGTCTCCACTCTGGGACGATGGTCTTCCTCCCTCCCTCTCTCTCTGTCTCTCTCTCCCGCCATCTCATCTCCCCACTGGAGGACAGCAGTGGGTGGAAGGGGGTCTGGAACAGGAGAAACTGCGAAATGAGCCATCCGGAAAGGAGCCCAGCTAAATGTGGTGGAGCCATTTATAAAAGAGCTGTTAGAGAAAAGGGCGGGAGGCACACAGATCGCGCCAAGTCACCGCAGCTGGAAGGCGCCAAGTGGGAGCCTCCTTCTGACAGCTCCTTGGCTGGAGCCCCCGGATGACTCAGGCGCCAGGGACACCATGCTCAGCCCTGTCCGCCACCAAGGCCGGCGCTGAGACGGGGCCTCCGTGCTGGGAAAGAAAGCACGTGGGGGTCACCAGAGGCCTCAAGTCCAGCTCTGATGCCCTGTGACCTCACTAAGACCCTTGCCCGAAGTCTCCATCCTGGAGAACCAGCAATTATACCAGTGTTGATGACATAACCTGCGGCATCCGGGTGGGCCCCTGCCCTCAGCAAGCACCTTGGCTGAGAACATCACAGCTTTTCCTGGTCAAAGTTGCACCGGAGGCAGCTTGAGGGCGGCCCAAGCTTCCAGAAGACCCTGGGCAGTCGTGGCCCAAGGGTTTTCCAAGTCAGGCTTGGAGGAGGAATGCTGCCCTGCTGGGCGACTTAGGAGCAGGCCCCTGGAGGCAGCAGGTGGGCGGGGGGATCTAGCCAACCTGGGAGTCAGTGGGTGGGGGAGTCCCCAGGGCTGGCTATGGGATGTCTCAACCAAATGCATGGGAGCAAAGACCCACTGAATGCTGCTCAGGTCGCTGCGGCCTCTGCAAATGGGCCAGCTCACATGCAGGCTGGGAATCTCATTGTGGTTTGCCTTTCATTTTGACCAAGATGAATGCTTGTGCTCCAGCCCTGGGCCCACTGCATTTTTCAAATGTCAGCCAGCATCTCGCAGCTCTTCTTTTTTAGTTTCTTTCCAACTCTGGACCCTCCCAGGCCCTCTGTCATCAGGCTGTGCAAAGCTGCCTTGGGAGAGCTGGGGGATAGGTAGGACACTTCCCAGAGGGTCAGCCTCCACATCTAGCCTGGAAATGCTGCCACAGCCAAAGCAACAGAATTTAAGTTGACCGACCGATTTGCCTTTTAAAGAAAACAAGAAGGAGATTTTCCCATTATCTTAAGGGCCCCATCTCAACTATAATAATAAACGCCCAGCATTTGCCATATGCTGGGCACTGTTTTAAGCAGTTCACATGTGTATTAAACTCGTTTAATCCTCACAAGCACCCTATGGGCAAGGGACTGCTATTATGCTCATTTTATAGATGGAGAAAAAGTGAGGTACAGGGAAGTGAATAGTCCAAGGTCACACGTCTAGTGAATGGAAATGCAGAGATTCAAACCAGAGCTCCCCCACGTAACCACCTGCACTGCCTCTGAAGCTGACCTTGGGGTTAAGCACTGAAAGGTCATGATGACATTGGAATGGCCTCAGGAAAGCCACAATTCCTCCGCAAATGTCAGTGGTCACAAGGATCCAGGAGCCATGTGCAGGGGACAGGCAGCCTGCCCTCCTTCCTGAGAGTCACACCTGATTTCTTCTATTCCTCGAAGGTGTGACCCAGCAAAAGAGATGGACCAAATTTTGTACTTCTAGGAGGGCAGGTGGAGGCAGACGGCAAGGGGCTGGCTCTGTGGAAGCCAGTGTGTGGGAGGAAGTGGCGTGCTCACCCCAAACACCTTCTTGGCCCCTGCCTTGGCAGCGAACATGGAAAGGATCCCAGTACCACTCCCCACGTCCAGTACCACTTTGTCCTTGAACACGTGCTTGTTGTGGTACATGGAGTTCCGGTAAGTGAGCGTCCGCACCTCATCCTTCAGCATTTCCTGTGGTGGAAGGAAAAGAAACATCAGTGAACTCAAGATGCCTGGGAGTACACCATGGCTATGGGCCGCTGGACCACCCCTGGTGACCCTTCAGGAGACCCAATAATATCATCAGGCAGAGCCACAGAGGACAACAGTGGGGCAGCTGGGCCAAGTGCTACCAGCATCATTCCAAACTACCCCTGCCTTAAAACTCTACTCAGAAAGATAGCTATGCACCATTAGAAGAGAAACTCATGTCCAGACCCGGGAAAGCCCCAATTTACTAAAGGACCAAAGGAAAGATCAGTACAACACACCATAAGAGATTTAAGTTAAACCCGAAGCAGAACTTTCTGTCATGGTGAGAGAATTGTCATTGAACAAGTCATTCAAAGAGGTTTTTGTGAGTGTATATTTTGTTTTGTTTGCTTTTTTTTTAAGACTAGAAAATGTGTTTCTCTGTCCAGCATAAGGGATTTTTAGTGAGAGAGAAACAAGGTTACTTGTTACAATGGACTCTGACCCAAGGAGAAGATGCTAATTCTGTGTATGGTAGTGAGGTAGGGATCTTTGGCCATTCAATGTATCAGCAAACGCTTTTAACTAATTTATCATCAAAAGTATTGGGGTGATTTTTTTTTTAGAAATCAACACTATTAAAGTATAATTTGCACACAACAAAAAGCCCAGGTTTTAAGCTTCTGGATCAGTAAAAGGGCTTTGACAAATGTACACCTGTGTAAGCACCACCATAACCAAAGTCTAGAACATTTCTATAACCCCAGAAAGTCCTTCGTGCCCTTTTGTAGTCAAATTTCAGCTTCTCCCAAGATGACAAATGATCTGATTTCTGTCACCAAAGCTTCCTTCTGCCTATTTTAGAACTTTATATAAATTGTGCAACAAAAAGTTTTTGAGATTCATGTATGCTATTACACAGATCCGAGGTTTGTTCTTTTGTTATTGTTGTTGTATGGTATTCCATTGTATGACCATATCACAATGTATTTTTCCATTCACTTGTTTGTGGGATATCAGGATTGCTTCCAGTTGTTTGCTATTTATTCATAATAGCAAAGGATATGTTTTCATTTCCCTTGAGTAGACACCTAGAAGTAAGTTTGCTGGGTCTTAGGGTAGGTACACGTTTAACTTCGTAAGAAATTGCCAGAGAGTTTTCCAAACTAGTTGTACCATTTTACACTCCAACCAACAATGTGAGAGAGTTCAAGGGGCTTCACAGCCAGGCAACTTAGTGTTATCCATCTTTTAATTTAGCCATTCTAGTGGATGCAAACTGATGTCTCATTGCAATTTTAATTGCATTTCCCTGATGATTACTGAAGTAGATAATTTTTTTCATGTGCTTATTGGCTATTCATATATATCATCTTTTGTAAAGTGCTTATTCAAGTCCTCTGTTCATTTTTGTCTTGAGCTGTTTGTCTTGTTCTTACTGAATTGCAGGAGTTTATACATTCTGGAAGCCAGTCCTTCATCAGACATACTGCATATATATTGTGAATGTCTTCTCCCAATCTGAGATTTGCCTTTTCATTTTCTTTTTTTTCTTTTTTTTTAAAGCAGTTTTTAATTTTGATAAAGACCAGTTTTTCCATTTTTTCATTTATGATTGGTGCTTTCTGTGCCATGTCTGATCTTTGCCTACCCAAGTCACAAAGGCACTCTCCTTTGTTTCTTACCAGAGGCTTTATGGCTGTGGCTTTTACACATCAAATTAATTTTTGTGTATACTGTAAGTTAGGGGTGTGAGCTCATTTTTTCTTGCAAATAAATGGTCCAAGCACCATTTCCTCCATTGATTACCTTGTCACCTTTACCAAAAATCAATTGACTCCACATGTGTGGCCTCTTTGATCTATTCCGCTGATATACAAAGTCAACACTGACTTGACTGCTGCACCTTCTTATTAACTTTGAAATAAAATAGTGAGAGTCTGCCAGTGTAGTTCTTTAACAAGATTATTTTTTGTTTTTGTAGGCCCTTTGCATTTCCATATAAATTTTAGAATAAACTTATTAATTCATACAGAATAGCCTCCTGGCATCTATCAGAATTGCATTAAATCTATAGATCAATTTGGGGAGATCTGACATCTTAGCAATTTTGAGTTTTATAATCCAAGAACATATTGCAGCTCTCCATTTATGTAGATCTTTCATTTATCTCTGGAATGTTGTATAGATTTTGGTATAAAGGTCTTACATTTCCATTAAATTGTTTTATTTGGTTTTTCAAAAAATTTTATCTTTTTATTTATTTTGAGACCGGGTTATGAGACTGACTGATTTTTATATTTTGGGGGTAGAGATGTTGTTTTACCATGTTGCTCAGGCCGGTCTTGAACTCCTGGGCTCAAGCAATCTGCCCACCTTGGCCTCCCAAAGTGCTGGGATTACAGGTGTGAGCCACCATGCCTGGCCCCATTCAACGACTTTATTTTGTGATGCTGTATATGGTCTTTAAAATTTTTTGTTTTGCAATGGGTTGGTGTATACATGACCTTGTATTTTGCAGCCTTGCTCCCTTCACATATTAATTCCAGTAGGGTTTTTTTTTGTTTTTTGTTTTAGATTTCTTTATTTTTCTATGTAAGAAATCTTGTCACTTGTGAATAAAGACAATTTCACTTCTTTTTTCCTATCTGTATGCCTTTTATTTTTTGGTTCTTTCCTCTTGTTTTATTGCCCTGGCAAAGACTGCCAGTAAAATGTTGAATAGAATTACAGAGGACAGACATCCTTCCTTTGTTCCAATAATATATCCATTAAGTATAATTTAGACTTTCTATAAATGTCTTTTATCAGACTGAAGAAGTTCCCTTCTATTTTTAACTTGGTGAGAGATTTTGCCATGAATTGGTATTTAATTTTGTCACATGCTTTTTCATTTATTTAGATGGTATATGACTTTTCTCCTTTATTTTGTTAATGAGGTGAACTTCACAGATCGGTTTTTAATGTTAAATGAACAGTTTGTCATGATGTATTACCCTTTTAAAATATTACTGGGTTTTTTTTGCTAATATTTTGTTGCATATTCATAATTATGAGAAACATAGATCTGTAACTTTGTCTTACCTTTTCTTTCATAATCAAAGTTATACTGGGCTCATCACATAAGTTAGGAAGTGTTCTCTGCTCATATATTTTCTGCAAAAGTTTGTTAAGTTTATTTCTTCTTTAAATGTTTACTATAATTCACCAGTAAAACCATATATGCCTGGAGTTCTCTTATAGGAAGTTTTATATGAATTCAATTTCCCTAATTAGTAAAGGGCTATTTTAGTTTTCAATGCATTTTATGTTGGTTTTGACAAGGTATTTTTTCAAGGCGTGTATCCATTTTATGTAAAATGTCAAATTTATCAGCATGACATTGTCATAATATTCTCCCATTGCCTGTTGAGTATCTGCATGATCGTCATGAGGTCCTTGCTTCCATTTATGGTATTACAATTTGTGTTTTCTCTTTTTTTCTTGATTAGTCTAGCTAGATATTATCAATTTAATTAGCCTTTTCAAAAGGCAACTTTTGGCTTTGTTGATTTTCTCCACTGTTTGGTTACTATTTCATTGACTTCTGCTTTCAACTTAATTATTTCCTTTCTTCAACTTACTTGAGTTTGACTTATTCTTTCTCTAGCTTCATAAGGTAGAACCTTTGATCATTGACTTTATGCCTTTTTTTTCCAATATAAGCATTTGAAGCTATAATTTTCCCTCTAAATATTGCTTGAATTTCCGCCCCCAAATTTTAATATGTTGTATTTTCACTATCATTTCGTTTGGGATAGTTTCTCTTTCCTTCTGTGACCTCTTCTCTAACCCATGGGCTATTTAGCAGAGTGCTGCCTACTTTCCAGTTATTTGGAGATTTTCTGGATAGTTGATTGTTTTCAGTTTCTAATTCAAATCATTGTGATCAAAAAACATACTCTGCATGATTTAATCTTTGTTTTGTGACCCAGCAGAGGACCTATCTAGTGAATGTTCCCACGTGCACTTGAAAAGAACATGTCTTCTGTAGTTTGGGGATGAAATGTTCTAAAAATGTCAATTAGCTCATGTTGTTTGATTGCATTATTCAAATTTTCTACATTCTTACTGGTTTTTTGTGTGTGTGTGTGCATTTGTGTGATCACTTACCAAGAGAGAAGTGTTAAAAATATTCAACTATGAGTGGGGATTTGCCTTTTTCTTCCTTTTTGTTCTGTAGGTTTGGCTTCATGGTTTCTGGAGTTTCTGTGTACCACCTTGGGAGGCCTTGTAACGTGTCACCTTGGCCAGGTGTTGCTACATTTCCCAAATTCGCTTTCTCTTATGTTTCCAGTTAGGGCGTCACAGAGGAGATTCAGGTGAGACACGGACGGTGAAAAGGAGGCAAGAACCATTCTGAAGCCCAGCCATCGCTTCCTGTGCTGCCCCGGGGCTGATGTCTTTGATCTTATTAGAAGTTGAATAAGGTGAGGGTTTGGCTGGATTGAGTTCAATTCTGGCTTTACATACTTTGAAGGTGAGCCGAAGCCTTTCCCTTTAGGAGATCTCGGACCAAAGACGACAAGACAGATGGTATATCCAGAACCAGGCATGGGGCATGGCACATAACAGGTGCTCAGTAAGCCAGAAAACCATACAGCACAGTGGTTAAACACACGGACTCTAGAGCATTCAAGTCCCAGATTCCCGCATTCAGATCACACCTCCACTGTTTGTGAGCTCTCTGACCCAGACCAGCTTTCAGCTGTCTGTGCCTCAGTTCCCTCATCTGGAAACTGGTAATAACATCACCTGCTTCCTAGGGGTTGTTATGATGATTACACAAATGTAGTAAGTTTCCCAAAAATGCTAGTTCTGGCTCTTTGTGATAACTACAACCCTTTTCTTCATCCATGCAAGGAAATAGCTGAAGTGAGCAGGGAATGGAGGCAAAATAACGACAAAGGCTGCAGAGATGTTTCAATCACAACCACGATTACAAGTCTGAACTGCCTTTAGTGGATGGAACTGGATTGGCTGAGTGCCTGTTCGTCCAAACTGCACCATTTTGTAAGCTCCCAGCTATTTTGCACACCTTGGTCAAAGTGAAACATTTCACGGGGGTTCGGGCCACGAGAGACGTCCTGCCTAACCACTTGACTGCAAGGCAGACAAAGGCCCAACTAAAGAAACATCCCTATCGTATCTTGCTGGACAAAGGTCCAAGGAACATTACGACGACATTCTGCCAGAACAAGGGCCAGGACCTCCTCATCACGGGAACACTTTAATATCCTGCCGGGCAGAGAGCCAAACTGCCCAGACCCCTCCCACCCATACCTGTAAGTACCCCCAGCCTGTAAGTAGCGGGGAGCTCTGACATTAGGCCGGTTCCCCACTTCTGTAGATTTTAGGCTGTACATAAAGCCTGTATTTGCTGTCGAACTGCACTCTTTCTGTGGGTGTGTCTTTCTTTAACCCTTGCCTTCCCTTCAAAACCTAACAGAGCCTATGTTTGCTAATGGGAAGGCCCCCCAGTGGCCACCCTTTAGTTGATTGCCTTTGTCGCTTTTTTGGCCGATTCTTCTTTCCTGAAGGTCCCAGACCCCAGGAGTTAGGTTGGAAGGTACAAGTTCTGGGAGAACAGAAGTTGTGACTTAGCAAGGCTTCCCCTACCTGACTTGCCAAAAGAAGAGATCCTCTCTCCCCTTCCTGGGAGAATAATCCAAAGAACTCCCAAGACACTTCAGACAGGAACATGCCACCCTGTTGCAGACAGTTCCCAGCCTCTAGCTGTGGATTCATGTGTGTCCCAGCTTTCCTACCTATTGAATACATGATGGCCCCTTGACGAATTGTTGGGAAATGAGGCCCGGAAGAGTCTGTTTCAACAGAACCTGCAGCAAGAGCATCAAAGGAAGGGAGCCGGCCAGGAGTGGGACTGGCACCCAGAGCTCAGGGTGCTGCAGGGACAGCCGCATTGGCACGTTCTTCTCGTGGCTGAGGCACCAAGCCCAGCGCCGACTGTTAGAGAGGCTGAGATTTCAGAACTGGGATCTAGGGGGTCATGGAGCCTACCACCTCCTCTCTAGGTGGTGACCTCAGGAAGCACACATCTTCCACTTCAGCTCCTTTTCAAGATTCCATTCTTCTCATAGAGGCCTAAATTGGAAGGCCAGGGTCTTCCTCTCGCTGGCCCCTGCCCTCTGGAGGCTGGGAACATGTTGGAGCCATGAATGGAGCCATGGGATGAGAGCAGAAATGTCCAGAGTCACCCCCTGCTGTCTCTCCAGCCCCAACAGTCCCCTGTACTCAGCACTTCTTGTTTGTATTTACAGACTAATCAAACCCAATCCATCCGCACCATGTTTCCTCAACACTCACTGATGGCTATTAATCAGCAGGCCAGTGGTGCTGCTCCCCACTGTGTTAGCGTCTTGTTAATGATGGGGAGAAGACTGCCAAATGACCAGCGTGGCTCCAGATGGACAGAGAAATATGGGTCTTGCCCAGACCAAGGAGGCAAGGGCATCACCACCATCCGTCTGGCATGGAACAGAGATCCCTGGTGCTTGATAACAAGAACTGGGCGGACTTCTCTCTGCAAAGAACAGTGTTAAAAGTTCTTCCACGTGCCCCCCACCTCCCTTCGTGCAGATGATCTGGGAAACTGAAAACAGGGTAAAAGGAGACCTCGGTGGGGAGGGAAGGTTACCTAGCTGTTCCTGCATTAAAGGACCTATGAGATGGTCTATAGCAGCGGCAGGAGGGATTTAAGCTAGATGTCCAGAAGTATTTCCCAATGAGAAGGCTGCTAAGCACTCTCCCAGGACAGGAATGTGATCTATGACTCATAGATCTTCTACTCTAAGTCTCCAGCTCAACTTGCTCTATGTTTATATACATGCATGCACAAGCTTGACTTTTCCATCAGTACACACCATTAAGGGAACCTGGTCTAGTATTTATTTGGTGAAACTTGGTGTCCCCTCCCCTGGGTGCTGGGTCATGCTGCTGACCGGGCATCGCCTGAATTAGCTGGATTAGCACACATGTCAACAAGCCTTTGCTATCCAGACAATGTGCCAAGCTGTAGGTAACAGGCTGGGGACGCCAAGTCCCAAAGGAATTATCGGGATCAGTAATAGCTTAGTGGAGCGCACTCTAAATGCCAAAGGTGTGGCTCAGCAGGAACCTAGCAACTCAAAGGGAGGTGTCCAAGAAGCCGATCACGGAGGCTCCGAGTGAGGAGGGAGCTTGCAGACCCGGCTTGAGGTGCACTTCATAGTTGTTTGGTTTCTAATGGAGGAGTTTTGGGCAGGCCCAAGAGGAGGTATTTTGGGGTCCCTGGAACTGCTCTCTTGTCCCCAGAATCTGTCCTGAAATGGGTACCCAGAGCCACAGGTTTGTTAGAACTTGTCACATGGAGAACATGTAGGGACAAGGTCTTGAGGAAGGGGCGTTCGCAGAGTCTCTTTTGCCCCCCAGAGCCTCTCACAGGCCAAGGACAGGGCTCCGGGGATCCCTACCCCAGTGGAAAGCAGGGTCAAGGAAGGTATAAGAGTTCACCCATCGGCCCTGAGATGGCATTTTATCTCCCAAGAGCTGCAGGCTCCGCTGCCCAGGCCCTCCTAGGCCAGGACCTTCTGGACTGAACACAGACCCCAGTCCTCCTCCCCTGCAGGCCCAGGCTTAAGGATTTTACATAGTGATCAGTTCTCAGGGACCCAAACCTTGAGCCTCCCTGGATTAAATGAGGCTGAGTCCCTGAGTCTAGAAGTCACTGAGGGGACTCCTTCCACCCTCTACCTCCATGTGGGGCTGCGGAAAAACCAGCAGGAACAAACACGGCAATTTAATTTTTATGGTTTCCAGATGGAAAGAAAGGAAATTTGTTTTAAGGGCTGTGTGGCATGATGGTTAGGAACAATAGGTGAAGGTTTGATTGCTAGCTCAACCATCTACTAGCCTGTGGCCTTTCACAAAAAAAAAAAAAAAAAGAAAAAGAAAAAGAAAAGAAAGAAAAACAACAACAGGGATGAATGAGGGTTGATTTGATTCTTTAGGGCCTAAATCATCTGGAGAATGGGGACAAGCAATAACACCAACCTCACAGGGTTAACCTGAAGAATAAACGAACCAATAATATAAAATGCTTGGAATAACACCAGCGTGTAGTAAGCGCTACGACGAAACAAACAAACAAAAGAGCTGGCTATTATTACTCAACACCCTTCCGGCAATGGCAGGGTCATCATTTCCACATAGGAAGAGATTACAGCAGTGCGTACGTGGAAGGAAGATCTTCAAGACTTGTTTTGAAAACAGATTTGCATAGCAGGCAAACTTTTGTTCCTTTTTCAATTTTTTTTTTACACTGTAAGAGGATCAGGGACATATTTTCTTCATAGAGTTTACATGAAATGATATGTATAATGTGCTTAGAACTGTGCCTGGCACTTAGCAAGCACTCAGTAAATGCTACTTGTTTATTTGGGGTGGCTGGAGAGAGTGCTGGAGATTATAATGAAAGATATACAGTAGGGGCACCATTAAGCCCCCACTATAGACAGGATGCCTCTTCTTAGGAGGCTCTGTTCTGTTCCATAGGCAACATTAGTCTTCCCTGCTATGGTGTAAGACTGGCATTTAGACATAAGAATTTCCAGACAATCAATCAGGGTGTCAGACCTGGGCCAAGATCCCAAGAAAGCTTCCTGCAGCTCTTCCTCCGGAGGTGCTCATTGGTCTAAAGAATGCACATCGTGACCTCTGAAAGGTCCTTGCTGCCTCAGGACTCTGACTGCAAGCATTTGAGCTCCTGGTCCAAAGACCAGCGCTATCCAGCCCACACTGGATGAGCTGGGTTTATGGCTGGGGAGAGACACGGGAGCTGGAATGTAAAACAAACGGACCGTAAGCACCTCATGTGCTGTCTCTGGCCGTGGAGCATACAGACACACACTTTCGCCTGCTCCCCTGCTCCAGGCCTGGCCCGGCCTCCCCAGGATTGGAGAAAGGGTCAGAGGACTCAGGGACACTGGGAGCACTCACTTTACCATGGTAAGGAGTTGAACGCACTATGCTGCCTCTGAAAACAATGTAACAGCAGAGTCAAACTCGCCCCATTAACCACCCACTCGGGACACTTTACCTCGTGGATCCCAAAGTGGGCGTAGGAGTCGAAGTAATAATCTCTCGAGGTCATCTCCTCCGGGTTCAGCAGCTTGGACATCTTGCCCCGTCCCGGGCAACTGGGTTGAGTGGACACATGATGGACGCATTGCACTGGCTTAGCAGGGATGACGGGCTGAGGGGGCTGGGAGGGGGGGCTGTTCACCTGAGGGGAAGAGAAGGGGGTCTGGTGTTAGGAAAGACAATGAGGTCCTGCCCTTGGGGCTCGTGATCCTCTTTCCTTCCCCCTCCCTGAGCCCGGCCTCAAGCAACCACAGCAGCCCTTCCTGAAAGACAGGCAGGTGAGCCCTTCCAGCTCCCGGCTGCCGGGCTCATGGCTGTGATCTGCCCAGAGCTGGCAGGCCACTGAGGAGCCACGCAGATCCAGATTTCACCCACTTTCAGCTCTTATGAGCTACTTGACCTGAGCAAATGCAGGCCTCAGTTTCCGTATCTGTGAAATGGGGAAAACAGTACCTTCCTTTGGAGGCAAATAGGAAACATTCAGTAAAGGGAAATGCACAGCACAGCATGGTGCCTGAGAGTGTAGATCCCGGAGCTGAATCCCAGCTCTGCCATTTCCTAGCTATACAACTTTGGCCAAACTTATGCATTGCTCAGTGCCTCAGTTTCCTTGTCTCTAAAATGGGAATAAAATAGTCCCTGCCTCCTAGAGTTGTCCTGAGGATTAGACAAGTTTGTATTTCAAAGTGCTTAGGAAAGGGCCAGGTATATAGTAAGAGTTCGTTAGAGGAAACGAAGTCCCACCTGCGTCCTCAGGAATGTGAACCCATGGGCTTCTCTTCACTCAGCAGGCAGCATCAAGCTACAAGAGGATATGGCTCCCAAAATGCAGATGACTTAGGCTCTGGTGTCTCCTACCTGTTGTCTTGCCCCCTAGTTTCTGATTCACAGTTCTACCCTGAATTCAGCACTGTGGACACCCACACTGATGGCCTCCACATGACCAATTCTTGCTATTTCTGGGTGCCCCAATCCTGAGGCCCAGCCCAGCTCTATACCCACTGCTGCTGCCCATCACTGTCGGTTCCCTGGTCCTCCACAGGCTAGGAGGAGCAGGGAGAAGGAGATGGGGATCCACAGAGCTTCTGGAGCCCAGAGACAGCAATTGGAGCCCAGAAGCTCAAACGCTGCAACAGAAGCAGTTAGGCCAGGAGACCTCCTCTGCCTGGAGTGCAGAAGACCCAGATGTGCAAGGCACAGTGAAGGCCTCAAAGCTGGGTAGAATTAGAAAAATCAGAAAAGGAGCATTATCTAGTAGTCAGTCCTCTAGGACTGAGAATCTGGGCTCCTGGGTCCTATCCTGGCTCTAGGAACATTGAAAATAGGTACTAGGAGGCAGATAGCAAAGTGGCTGAAAGTACAAACCTGGAGCCACTGCCTGACTCTGAAACCCAGCACTTGTTGGCTGTGTGACCTTGGGCAATCAGTTGTCATCACTGTGCCTCAGCTTTTCCTCCTCTAGAGAACGCAAATCATAATAAAACCTACCTGGAAAATGTGTCCACACGTTTGGAGGAGTTAATATATGGAAAGACGTTAGAACAGGCTGGCACGTAGTAACTGCTTATTATTATTACATAAATCATGTCCTTATTCTACATCTCGATTTTCTTGTCCGTGAGCTGGGTCAGCTCAGACTTACTGTCTCCTTTCTAGCAAGGGAAACAGGGGGATCCTAGGACACAGCGAGATCAAAAAAGTCAAGTGATTTCATCCCCTCCGTGAAATAATTCAGCACAGCCCCCAGACTGTCCTGTGTCCAGGGCTGCAGGGGGCTGAGCTGGGGGCAGTGGGATGGTCCCGTTTTCCCAGTGTATCTAGGCTACCGCCCTTGAGAAATAAACACACTTCCCAGTTTAGCAACATCAGATTTCAGGTCGGTGAGATCCCGGGCGGGCTGGCAGAGGCGAGTGGGGCTGCCTCATTAGAATGCAGCAGGTGTGCCCACCCTCAGCTTGGGATGTTGGTCACGGTCTCTGAGAGGCTATAAATAGACTGTGTCAATTGCACACTCCTGTGCAGGCTGCAGAATCACCTCTAAAGCCGACGAAGGCTCTGTGCGTGAAGCTGACCCCAATATTGACTCCATTTCAATATGTTAAGGAGAGGATAAAGTCCTAGCTGGTCTGGGCATTGTGCACGGTCAAGGTCACAGGGGCCTCCCGCACCCCTTAGCTGTCACTCCACTCTGGTTCCAAGGCTCCCTTTTCCATGTGCTTCCTGAGACTCCACAGGCTAAGACTCCCAGGAGGCTGGGAATGGGTGGGAAGCAGCTGTGGCCTGTGATCCCTGAACATTCAGCTACATGGGGTGATGCTTTTAATTCCACAACTGCCTACTGAGAGTCTGTAACAGCAAGGCACCGTGCAGGTCCTGTGGAAGAAACAGACGTATGGGAACTGCCCTCCCAGGACCCTGTTTTCTAGATTCTAAGACCCTTATTGTCTCTGATAGATGCTGGAATAAGGTTTGTTCTACCAGGGAAGTTCAAGCAAATTGTTCTGGAGGTTCACAGGAAAGAGAATTCACTTTAATGCAGAGAGTCAGGAAGCCCTCGGATGGCAGGAGGTGGGGTGAGGTGGGAGCTTTTTGAACAGATTTTGGCAGGTGGAGGAAGGGACGGCTTGAGCAACAGAGGCGGGAGAGCAGTGAGTTTGTTTGGGAGCAGCTTGGCTGAGATAGTGAGAGAGTCAGTTGAAAGGAAATTATGGCCAGGCTAAGAGGTTGTAATTAAATACAAAAGACAACGGGGAGCTATCGCCAGTTTGTAACCAGGGAACCAGCGACTTCTGTGTTTGGGCTCTTCTTTAGGAAGATAAATGTGGTAGCAGCACACAGGAGGGGCCAAGGAAAATAAGGGAATGGAGGAGAAACAAGGTATGAACGTTGGAGGCTATTTTCAAAGTCCAGTCAAGAAATAACGAGAGCCTGAACTACTGGGGTGTCCGAGGGGCTGCCTGACAGAGAAAGTGCAGAAATAGACTTTACAGGCTTTGGCAACTGACAAAATGTAGGGGAAGAGAGAGGAGCTGGAATCAAAGATGACTTCAACATTTCAAGCCTGGGTGACTAGGGAAATGGTGGTGACATTAACAAAAATAAGCCAGTCAGCAGGCAGAGCAGGTTGGGGTGGGGGGAAATAATGAATTTCAATTTGGATATGCAGAGTTTGAAATGTCGTTGAGTCATATAAGAAAAGATGTCTAGCAAGAAGACATTAATGCAGTTCCAGACAATAAATATCATAAACAAAATTAAAAGGCAAATGATAAACCGAGAAGTACATTTTAACATATATGGCAGACAAAGGTTAATGCCCTTCATATGTAGAGAGCTCTTACAAGCCAATACAAAAATAGATGAACACCCACAATGTAATATTGGGGAAAGGATTTGAGAGTCTGTTCACATGAGGCAAGTACATGTGAAATACAAATGGCAAGTTAATGTGCAGGAACAATGTTTCACCTCCCTCGAAATCAGGTAAATTCAAATTAAAATAAAAAACTTACAGCTTTTAAATACCAGATAAGCTCTTCTCCCACCAAAACTACCAAAGCTCTGCATATGTAAGAGCTGCAGAGAAACTGATTCTTTCACACGTTTCTAGCGGGAATGAAAATAGGTCAAGACTTTTAGAAAGGCCGTGTGGTAAAATGTACTTAAAGCGTTAAAGAGCACAAACCCATTCACCCAGCAATTAAAGTTTCGTGGACTTTATCATAAGGAGACAATCATGGATGATCATGATGATGTACCTGTTAAGAATTTCATGACAGTGCTGTCCTCAGTGACAAAAGATAGGAGTCAACTTAAATGTTCCACAACGTGAAACACTAAACTGTGGTGTAGCCACATGACGGAATACTATGCAGCCATTAAAGGTATTATGGGAAGAGTGTTTGATAACACAAAAATATGATCGTGACAAATTGCTCCGCCACTTCCAGGCTGCCCTTCCTCCGAGGATGTGTGGCCCGAGCGTCACACTCCAGTGTCCAAGCAAGGGCTCTGGAACAAAGTCAACCTCCATCCAGCCTGGCTGGGGCCCTCCGAACTTCAGCCACCGGGGAGGACACTGCTCGAGAAGCTGTGCAGATCACCTCACTGCTGGGGCTGAAGAAGGCTCGGTGCGTGAAGCTGACCCCAGTATTGACTCCATTTAAATATATTAAGGAGAGCAAAAAGTCCTAGCTGGCTTGGGCATTGTGCATGGTCAAGGTCCCAGGGGTCTCCAGGACCCGTAAGCTGTCATTCAACTCTGATTCCAAGGTTCCCTTTTCCATGGGGCTCCCTCAGACTTTCCCCAACAGCCAACTTATGAAGCGTCTGCCGCGTGCCACGCAGGAGGCAAAAGGATGCATGGATTTGGGGGCATTCGTTTCAACAGCCACAGGTCATGGGGACAAATAAATGACTGGCCCAGACGCTGGTCCACAGCCTGGCACTCTGCCCATTGACTGACAGGCGTGCCATCTCCCTGAAGGCTGGGAGTGGGTGGGAAGCAGGCGTGGCCTGTGATCCCTGAACATTCAGCTACATGGGGTGATGCTTTTAAATTCTACAACTACCTACTGACTTCTACAACAGTGGGGCACTGTGCCAGCCCTGTGAAAGAAACAAGAGACATATGGGCATTCTATGGATCCCATGCAGGCAAATTGGAACCCTTATAGGAATCTAGATGCATCTCCGAGAGATACAGATGATTGTTCAGCTGCAACTGAAGGCTCTTGAGACTTGAGGAGCACAGGGGATGGGTCTTGGGAGATGACAGTGGTCTCCTCCATAAAGTCAGAAGGCTCAACTCCTCCCTAAGCCACACTGGGCAAGCAGAGTCTCTGAGTGAAGGTAACTTGCAAACTCCAATCTTGTACACATAGGCTGAGAAGTCAGCAAAAGGATTTGGAATTACACTCAGATGGGCAGCTGGACTCTCAACGTCAGCACCTTGGTCTGCCCATGGCTGCGGCTATCTGAGGTCCAATTTGCTCCCTGTGCCCAAGTCCCTCCCCACTGGACATTCCAGTGCCCCCAGTCACCTCCAGGGTGACTGTGCCCACATCACCCTGGAGGTCTGGCCCTGCCTGCTCTGCCCTGGAGTCGGTTCTGGTACCTGTTTCTGCACCATTGCCTCCAACCTTGTCCTGCCGGGTTCTTGAGCCCCAGGACAGAGAAAGTGCCCTGCCTTGCTGTTTCCCCACCTCCACCCAAGGGCCCAGGCCCAGGGCCCTGCTACTTGCTGGAGGTCTCCTGATGTTGTCTGCCTCCCTGAGATGCTGAGAATCACCCTCCACTGTCAATACTTGTGATTTGCCTTCCACTCTCCACGCCAGCAGCTGATCAGGACTCCCCCAACACAGTGTTCTACCTCCGGACTGGCCTTACCCAGGGCAGCTTCAGCAGCTTTTCTCCCTAATAAATAAAGTGCGATCGTCTTAATCTACCCACTCTACTAGGGTGAACAGGCCCTGGCCCCACTAAATGCAGAGATGGAAGGTTGTGGAAGCAGCAGAGCTGGAGACAGGAGGAACCTGGCTTCCTGACGCAGGGGTATGTGAGCTTGCGAGCTGGTCCTTAAAGGGCGGGTCGGATTTCCACAAGCAGGGGTGGGGATTCGGGGGAGCATGTGTGACCTAACCCACATCCCTTGAAAATGCAGGTAGATGGCAGATGGTGATGATGGTGATGAGACCTAACATTGACTAAGGGCCCACTGCACCCCAGGCACTGCTCCAAGCACTTCACAGATAGACACCATCTCATGACATCCTCGTAGTAACTGACATTTACAGATAAGGAAACTAAAGCTCACAACGTCCAGTCATTTGCCAGGGCCCAGAGATAGCAAGCAGCACAGCCAAGATGTCAACCAGTATCTGTTTTATGCCAAAACCTGTGCTCTTGAAACTGATGCCATGGTTAGCTCAGTTCAGCCCAACCAAGCTTAACTGAGCTACTGCCAGGAGCCAGGCCCTGTGCTCAGAAAAGGGTAACATAGCTGGCCCAGGCAGAAAACCCAGTCTTGAGGGCAGAAAGACAGTCAACAGGCAATAACTAGACAGAGGAGAGCGCTTCTGTGGAGGTAGGCACAGGCAGGCACCTCTGCAAGGTGACAGAGTTTAAAGAGAGCAGACAATAGGTGTCAGGGTGCAGATGGAGAGACTGAGGCCCACAGAAGGAAAGGAATTTGTTTAGGCTTACCTAGGGGAATCTAGGTCCAGAGGTGGATCTGGAACTGGAACCTCCAAGAGAATAGGAAAGAAGTAGTGGAGGAGAGGAGAAAGAAGCTTTAAGGGAGGAGAGTGAAGGTGCTGGACATCTAAAGCAAGAAGGCAGCCTGCAGAGGGCAGAGGGAAGCCAGCGCTCTCTGCACCAGGCAGCCAAAGCGAACCTAAGCCCTTTGGGCTATAAATGGCTCCTGCTGGCACCAGCCCAAGCTTTAAAATGATTTTCCTGAGAACAAGCGGCTCCACTAGAGGAGCCAGATCCTGCTCTGTTCTCCAAATGTCAAGAGAGCTTTTTCTAACCTGAGTCGTCTGTCCTCAGCAGCCACCTGCCTGGCCTGGAGGGCCCATGGAGGGAAAAAAGAGGATCGCAGTGGGAGGGGACACAGTAGGGGTGGCCGGAGGAGGCTTCCAGCCTGGGCCTCACCCCACTCTTTTGCCCACCGCCTTCACCTTCTTCCCTCCTTGCCCATCTTCGCGCCAGCCCCTCGGCCCAGTGTCGCCCTTAGGTACTCACCACACCTCTCTTCAACCTGTGTTTACTCACCAGGCTGTGATCTAAGCTGTGGCTCCTGTTGAGGATAATCACACAAAGGGTTAGCTCTTCTAGCACCATCTGCCTGCCTTTAGATAGGGGCCAGAGGTTTGCAGAAAAAAAGAACATTCTTATGTGAAATGTCGGGCAGCAGCAAGACAAGCAAGGGCTCTGCTGGGCATTGGGACCTCTCCTATCGCCTAAGAAAGCAAAAGTACAGCTTTATTGTCTGCCTTTGGCCAGGATGGCCCTACGTCCCCGCTCTCTCTACTCTCCTGCACCCCTGTGTCTTACGGTCGGGGCTGGAAGATGAAGTCAGCCCCCTCAGAGGGGTGTGCTGTGCTAGGGTAGCTAGCTCTAGCTTGCTGCTTCTTACCCTGGGGGCTGGAAGCCCAGAGTCTGGGGGCAAAGGGGAGGAGTGCCAGGGTGGTCCAGGCTTCCCTGGACCACCCTGGAAGAAGAAGAATTGTCTCGGGCCACCCAAAAATACACTAATAATTGCTGATGAACTGAAAAATAAAAATCAAAACAAAATCTCATACTGTTTTAGGAAAGTTTGTGGGTTTGTATTGGGCCACGTTCAAAGCCACCCTGGGCTGTGTGCAGGCCGCGGGTTGGACAGACTTGGTCTAGGTGTTGCCAGTCCTGTGAGATGGTGTTGCCTTCTGCACGTGGACTTCCGGGCTCCCCAGCTGGCTCCGGTTTATTCTTCAGTAGTCTGCCTCACGCCCTTCACAAGACTTGGTTTCTTAGGCACAGACACTCTTCAGATCTGCCTTTTCCAGGCCTGGATGTTGGGGGCAAGCCACTGATGCCTGTCACAGAGGGTCGGCTGTCCCCTATTTGGAACGCCCTGTTTTATAGTATCTCTGACTCTAACTCTGGGATCTTGGCAGAGCTCATCCTCACACACGGTTTCCTTACCTTAAAGTCAAGCCCCCTCAAGGCTGTGTTTCCTGGAAACCCTTTCTCTTAGCTCCTGCTGCCCACTGCTCTCAGTCTCCACCCTCCCACTCTGGGAGGCCTCCCAGGACCCTCAGCTGAGCCAGGGCTTACAGAGGGGTCTAGGGCAGTGGTTCTTGAAGTGTGGTCTCCAGACCACCAGCATCACCAGGGGGCTTGTAAGAAACGCAAATTCCCAGACCTTGCAGGACAGAAACCCATGAATCAGAAATTTTGGGATGGGACCCAGCAGGTGATTCTGATGCACCATAAAGCTTGAAAACCACTGGTCTAGAGTAGCACTTTCCCACACCGTAGACCACAGAATTGGTACTCCTAGCAAAGGGTTCCATGGCAAATAGGTTTGGGCAGATAAGCTAAAGAGAGAGCTCTTTTACTTTTTAGACGGAGTCTCACTCTGTTGCCCAGGCTGGAGTGCAGTGGTGTGATCTCGGCTCACTGCAAGCTCCACCTCCTGAGTTGACGCCATCCTCTTGCCTCAGCCTCCCAAGTAGCCAGGACTACAGGTTCCCGCCACCACGTCCAGCTAATTTTTTTGTATTTTTTAGTAGAGATGGAGTTTCACCATATTGGTCAGGCTGGTTTCAAACTCCTGACCTCAGGTGATCCACCTGCCTCGGCCTCCCAAAGCGCTGGGATTACATAAAGAGAGTTCTTAATTGCAACACTTTTAAGCCTTTACGATGCTAAAACAAATGATTTTATTATAGTATACATATTAAATATATTATATAAATATTATATAACATACATCTTCTAAAAGGAATTAGGACATCTACTACTATCACATTTATGGCTGTGACACACTTTTTTTCTGAGATCTATAAACATCTCTAGAAATTAACGTTCTGAGAGAAACAAGCTGGGCTCCGATTTCAAACAGTATTTCTGTTTTATATCCATGTCGGCCATTGCTGGTGGATCTCCAGTCCACCGCAGACCGATGAAATCAGGGTGGGGCTGAGACCCAATGCTGTGCATGTTAACAAGCTCTCCAGCTGGTGCCTAGGAACCCTGTCCTGACAGTGCTGAGGACAGCTTCAGGCCTTCTCTCTTCCTCTCTGAAGCCCGGAGCTCTGTCGTAGCTCTCAGATGGTGCTGCTTCAGAGCCAACCGAGATTCCCAGAGCGGGGCCAAGGACATCTGGAAGACAGGCACCCAAGGCCACGGAGAGCACTTTAGCTCTAACAGTAGAGGGACTGGGATTGGGTGTGGGTACTGCCACCTTCAGGCTTTGTGACCTTGGGCCAGTCACTGGTAGGGACTTGCAGTCCTGACCAGGGTCACTGAGAGGCTCCACGTGAAGGCCGCCTTCAGCAGCTGCACACTGTGCACGGGCGCCTCCTGCCAGCCCTGGCTGTCTCTTTATGGTACAACAGCAATGTCTGCTTCAAATCAAAATGGCATTGCACCCACACAGCACTCCCTCTGTCTCCTGGATCTGTAAGTGCTGAGAGGGAATCTATCGGATTTGTTGGGCCTGACCTATTTTTTAAATAAACTAGGGCTGTTTTCCACTATTAGTCACTTGCCTCCCAAGCCTCCACATATTAAATTCACTTCTTGTATCCTCAGATATTTTGGCTGCAAGAGATGTCAGGTTAATTGGATGCTTGGTTCTTCCTCTTTAATGGGCTTAAAAGCAGACTTCCCTGTGCATTCCCCTCCTCTTCCTCCCTCTTCCCTCCCCAAGACAAGGGAGCCTCCGCCCCTCCTTTGACTTGAAGAGAGTTACGGAGCCCTGGCTTCCCTCTCCACTCTCTTTTCCAGGCAGATGTGCAGAAAGACACAGCCAGTGTCCTCTCTTACCCTCACCTTGCCTGCAGTTAGACTACACTTTTAGTCCCAGATTTGGATCAAATCATCCCTGTGGGACCTGTGCTACGTTCATGACTCTCTTCACCCCAGGCAGGAGTCCTCAGAGGAGTTTTTCCTGTACCTGCTTCATAGGCACACAGCCAGAGACAGCACCGGTGGGTTCTGGACTTACTTCTCTCCTTCCCTGTTCATGTCACTGTGCAAAGGCCATTGAGCCTTCCCTATCCTCAGTTTCCTCTTCTACAAATGGCAAAGATTTTCTGACCCGCCTCTTTTGTGGGGCTTTGGTGATGACTGGAAGATGCTGAGTGTGTAAATATTCAGAGGAAATTCTAGCGTGTGGTACAGGAGTACGAGGCTTCCCGCTCTCGCCAGTCTGATTCTATGCCAGGGTGCTATCTTTAGATGCTCTTTGGGCCCTTTCCTGGCATAGGACACGGTGGCTTTGGCTGCCCGTAGAGCCCTGTTCTGTTGGCTGCTTGGCCCTGGCCCCTGTCCTTACACATTGTGCACTCTCAAGCCTTTGGTTCTGCCCTTTCTCTTCTGAGCTTTCTGGGCATTATGGGATTGTTATCTTTAGGAAGGTAGCCATCATGGAAAATCAGTCATTTTCTCCAGCCCCTGATGCTTGGGTCTCTCCTGCTCCTATTTTGACCTCCTATGGCATCTGCTTCTCTGAAACTATGGGCTATGTTCCCATTTATTTTGTTGGCAAATTGTCTCCTGAAGATTACCTCACAATTGTAGGTGTTACTTCTACAACAAGAAGTAAATTCCTTAAGACTAGTAACCAGATTTTATATGTCTGCGCTTCTCGCTTAATACTTAGTATAAAGCTAGATAATAAAGATGTGATAATGGCACCCTTACACTTCAACTGGGTCAATGTTGCCCTTCGTACATTTATTATGGAAGTCGAGTGATGGAGGCCCTTTCCCACCATATGAGCAGAGAACATTCACTTCCCTTGAGAGGGCAGAGAGGTGGCAGGAAGAAAGACAAAATTGGGAAGAATAATCTTCAGAATCCCAATAATACTCAATACTCTTTGGAGGGTTCAATGGTACTCTAAATGTCTAAGTGCCTTTTCTCCTGGGAGATAAGGAGACTTCTAGGAGAAGAAAATATCTTGCAAACATAGAATGCAATTATTAAGCACCCACAATCCCACACACTACCAGTGGCTTCAAATACAGATCTAGGTGTATTTGTTAGACATTTTCCAACCATCTCTTTGCACCAGTGTAGTACAAGTGCTCTCTGCAGGTAATGATGCCATGGTTCAGAGAAGCTGACTGACCGATCCAGCCTATATAGCACAACTGGTGAGGAGCCAGGAGCTGACTCCTCATAGAGTCTCAGGCCTCATGATCTGGCCATTGAGCTGATGGTGGAGAAAAATGAACTATAAAATCGTGTTATAAGACAGAAAGAAAATCACAAGTTGCTGGCCAACATCATAGCCATGGCAACTTAATCTAGATTCTCACCTGGTTTCCGCAGACTCTTTCTAGACAACTTTCACCTAATTCTAGCAAACCCATCTACTCCAAATAAATATATTTCCACTCATATTTTTAGAAGAAGTGACTGACTACTTTAACCAGAAATTCCAATGTACATACTCGCTGAAAATATTGGCATTCCAGCTAGAGAGGGAATAACGTCAGCCACTGGGTAATATGCAGGTCTGCTCCAAAGGTGGCCTCATATTAACCAATACAGATTCCAAGAAACTGGATTTTTTAAAGCACTCCCAAGCAATCCAACAATGAGTTAAAAAGTCAGATAAAAGATAAGAAATAATAGGTTTTGAGATACTGAACATCAGGCAATAGAAAACCATGATCCCTGAGAGATAGCAAATAAATGAGGTAAACCCTAAGATTACCCCAGCTTACTGCTTAGAAGGATTATCCGGGCTACCATACAGAGAATAGGAACCCAGGCAGAACCAGTAATCTCTCTCAGTTGAAGGTGGGAATCTGCGAACAGCAAGACAGATAAAGTTTGCAATGCAGAGTTTTGTAGATTAAAATATTATACAGAGAAGAGCCTTCAGAGATCTGTAAAGAGTTCCCTGCAAGTCTTCAGCTGAGACTGATCAAACCATGGATGTGAAAAAACTACCAGAGCCTGGGAAAAGAACTACTGAAAAGACAGAGGGACTTCTCTGTGGGGCTCACAGAACCAGAAATAGTTCTTGTCCTCCCCAGCCAGAGTAAAAACTTCATAATTCGTGAATACTCAGAAGAGGTATTTTGTTGTTGTTCTCCTCAATAGTGGAAAATTAGCTCCAAAGATAGCTCTAATCCCACCAAAGCTTAAAAGTAAGATCTAAAAGGATTGAACTGTCTAAATTAACTGCATCTCAAAACAAAGCTTAGAAGCATAAAATATCTAAAAATATCCATTACCCAATGAGGTAAAATTTAAAATGTCTGGCATCTAGTCAAAAATCACTAGGCTTGCAAAGAAGCAAGAAAATACTACCTATAAAGAAGAAAAAAAATCAATCATACAAAACTGAACCCAGAAATGATACAAATGATGAAATTAGTATATAAAGACATTAAAGTACTTATTATAACTGTATTTTATGTATCCAGGAAACTGGAGGAAAGATTGAGCATGTTAAGTAGAGATATGGAAGATATTTAAGTGACCCAAATTGAACTTCTAGAGATAAAAACTATATGAAACAAAAAGGAAACACACTGAATGAGGTTAATAGCAGATTAGATATTACAGAAGAAAATATTAGTGAACTTGACAGAAGGCAATAAAGATCATCCAAAAAACACACAGAGAAAAAATACTGAACAAAAGTTAAACAGAGTATCATTGAGCTGAGGGACAACTTCAAATAGCCTAATATGCATGTAATTGTAGTATCTGAGGGAAGAGGAGACACAAAAATATTTAAAGAAATATGGCTTTAGAGTTTCATCTTCCAAATTGATGAAAATAATAAACCCACAGATCTGAAAACCCCAACAAACCCTGAACACAAGAAGAAGCATGAGGTAAGGGAGGAGACCACCCCTCATATTGTCTTATGCCCAATTTCTGCCTCCAAAGAAAGAAGAAGTAAAAACTAAAAGTTAGAAATGAAATCCACAGGCAGACAGCCCAGCGCCACACCCTGGGCCTGGTAGTTAAAGATCAACCCCAGACCTAATTGGTTCTGTTGTCTATAGATTACAGACATTGTATAGAAATGCACTGTGAAAATCCCTATCTTGTTTTGTTCCGATCTAATTACCGGTGCATGCAGCCCCCAGTCACGTACCCCCTGCTTGCTCAATCAACACGACCCTCTCACATGCACCCCCTTAGAGTTGTGAGCCCTTAAAAGGGACAGGAATTGCTCACTAAGGGAGCTCGGCTCTTGAGACAGAAGTCTTGCTGATGCCCCCAGCCAAATAAACCCCTTCCTTCTTTAACTTGGTGTCTGAGGAGTTTTGTCTGCCACTCGTCCTGCTACGGAGGGAGTAAAAATACTATACCAAGGTACATAATCAAATTGCTCTAAAGCACTGATAAATGGAAAATCTTAAAAGTGGCAGGGGTAGAGGGGGATGGGGAAGATATTTTACAAAGGAACTAAGATAAGAATGACAGTCAGCTTCCCATAAGAAACAACACAAGCTAGAAGACAAGGTAGCAACATCTTCAAAGGATCGAAAAGATAAAAGAATAAACTGTCAACTTAGAATTCTATAACCAGTGAAAATATCTTTCAGAAGTGAAGGCAAAGTAAAGTATTTTAGAGACATACAAAAACTGAAAGATTTTATCATTCACAGGCACATACTACAGAAGGAAAACAACACCACGTGGAAATCTGGGTATGCACTAAGAATGAAGTGCTCTGGAAATGGTAACTATATGTGTAAATATAGAAAGTTTTTTTTTATTATTTAAATCCTTTTAGAAGATCATTAACTATTTAAATTTTTTTAAAATCTTGTAAGAATTATAAATATGTAGGAATAAAATCAATGACAGCAATAGCACAAAAGCCAAAAGGGGAGGAATGGGGATATAACATTGAAGGTTTCTATACAGTAGTCTCCCTTTATCTATGGCTTTGCTTTCCATGGTTTCAGTTACCAGATATCAATCATGGTCTGAAAATATTAAATGGAAAATTCCAGAAATCAACAATTCATAAGTTTTAAATTACACACTATTTATTCTCAGTAGTAAGATGAAATCTTGCATCATCTCACTTTCCACCTACTGAGGAAATGAATCATCCCTTTGTCCAGCATATTCATGCTGTATATACTACCCGCCCATTAGTCACTTAATAGCTTAGCTGTCTTGGTTATCAGATAAAAAAAAAATAGTACCTATCTGGTTCAGTGCTATCTCTGATTTCAGGGATCCACTAGAGGTCTTGGATTGTATCCCCTGCAGCTAAGAGGGATTACTATATAAAAGGTGCTGTAATATTACTTGAAGGTAGATGATGATGGTAAGTTCAATACACATACCATAAGCCCTAACATGGCCACTTTGTAAAAGTGCAAAAGGTTATAGATTGCCCCCAAAATGCAGAAAAAAAAGATAGATATAACAAAGAACAGATAAGTAATAGAGAAACAAAGAGCAAGACGGTAGGTTTGAACCCAACTGCATCAATAATTACATTAAATGTAAATGGTCTATACGCTTCAATTAAAAGGCAGGGGTTAGAGGTTATCACTTTAGATTTTACAAACAGCCATATGCCACTCTATTTAAAACTTACTTTAACATAATAAAAGCTTAAAAGTAAAAAGATGACAAAAGATATATACCATGTTAATTCTGATGAAAGGAAAGCTAGAATAGCTATATTAATATCAAACAATGTATATTTCAGAACAAATAATATTACTAGGAAAAAGATCATTTCATAATAATAAAGGAGTCAATCAAGAGGATATAACAATTCCAATTGTTATGTTTCACATTATGTTTATTCATCTAATGAAAGAGCTGCAAAATATATGAAACAAAAACAGATAGAATGAATAATTAGGAAAATGCAAATCCAAACTTCAATGAGATACCACTTCACACCCAGAAGGTGGTTAATATATATTTTTTAAAAGAAAGACAATAACAAGTGTTTGTAAGACAGTGGAGAAATTGGAACTCTTGTGTACTGTTGGTGAGAATGTAAAATGGCACAGCTGCTGTGGAAAACAGTATAATCGTTCCTCAAAAAATTAAGGATAGTATTACCATGTGATCCCGTAATTCCATTTCTAGATATATACTCAAAATAATTGAAAGCACATTCTTAAAGAGATGTTTGTACACCCACGTTCACAGTAGCATTTTTCACAATAGCTAAAACGTGAAAGCAAACCAAGTGTCCATTGATAGGTGAAAAGATAAAACATGGTATATACACACACTTTAATATTATTCTTTCTTAAAAAGGAAGAAAAACCTGACATATGCTACAAATGAATGAGCCTTGAGGACATATGCTAAGTGAAATAAGCCAGACATGAAAAGACAAAGACTGTAATACTTTACCTATAAAAGGTAGCATAGTCAGTATCATACAGATAGAAAGCAGAACAGTAGTTGCCAGGGACTGGGAGGAAGAGGGAATGGAGATTGGTTGTGTTTAATGGATAGAATTTCAGTTTTGCAAGATGAAAAGAGTTCTGGAGATGGGTGGTGGTGATGGTTGCACTGCAATGTGAATGCACTTAACACCACTGAATGGTGTATCTAAAAATGGTTAAGATGGAAAATTTATGTTATGTGTATTTTATCAAAATAAAACAATTGGAGAAAAAATCTGATAGAATCACAAGGAGAAATAGACAAATTCATTTATTTTGGTGGTTTTAAACCACTGAAATCAGCAATCCTTAGACTTAAGGCCTACGAAATCTAGACACAGCATTTCCCTTTCCATTCTTTCTATCACTTCCCAAACTCTCAGATCAAAGACTTTTAAGCATTTACTTGTCATATAAACACTTTTAATGATGGTTTTGCAAGACTGGGTGTTCAATAGGCAGGCACACCCAGCACAGTTTTAACAAGCAATTTATCCCCTGGTGTGCAGGTCTCTCCCCCGTTTCCTTATAGACTGAATACATGGGGTCACAATTTTCCCGGATGTCACCTATTGATTGTTGAGTAGGGGCTTTAGGTGTTTTTTTGTTTGTTTTGTTTTGTTTTAGGGTTGTCTTGCTGCATTTTGTTGCAGCCCACAATGCATTGCAATCCTAGTTAGCTCAGGGGCTCTTCAAGGATTTGATTTATGACCTAAGTAGCTGGGCAGGCTGGTAAGAACAGACAAAACAAGCTATTTTGTAGGCTAGTAAACTCGTCTTAGACTAAACTTCTTTGGTTCCAGTGAGGGCAAATAAGGGGCGGGGAAGAGGGGGAAGGTTGGGAGGCTGACAAGCAAGCATAGGCTATCGAAGCAGGTGCCTAGTATATCCTGTTTCTTCTGTAGTTTGTTGACCTAAGCCAATTTAAGGCACTTTGTCTTGGAAACGGACCACTGTATACATTATTTCCTTTAATTCCCTCTTCTTTTTCTTTTTACTCCTATTGTTTCCATTTCCACATTTATTTTTGTATTATTTGGTTTTTAAATTTATTAGGAACTCCTTTAGGAACTCCTATTGAGTTAATATAAATGTTGGGATTAAAAGAATTTGTTAGATTTTTCCAACTTTGGTGGCCATGTGGATTCTTGGGGATTTTATGGAATACCAAGGTGAATGGAACGGCCAATTCAACTAAGGCACAAGTTCTAGTCCAATTGGACAGTAACAGGTTACAGACATTTCTCTTCTCACAGCACCACCAGACATTAACCCAGGGTATGTGAAGAGCCAAGTAGTTGCCTTTGTTTGACTCATCAGTAACGTTTAGGATGTGTGTACAAGTTGGGAGTTTTCTCATTGGCTTATTGAACTTTGCCCCTGCCTAGAGAGGCAGGAGGAGCAGTTTGTATTCCCTGTGGAGAACGAGGGGATTGCTCTAGAATTTGACCTGCGAAGGCGGGAAAGAGCAATGATAGACATTTGTAAGTCTTATTTCCCATGCATTTCTGTTTTAGTATGGAGCCAACATGCAATGCATTCCTTTGGGATTGGCATTCCATTTTAGGGGAAACAGAACTACCCTGTGCCTGAGGCCGCCCAGCAGACCATGCGTAACAACTGCTCTTATTAAAAGCTAGTATTGAAAATTTGACCCATTTAACCCAAGCATTTACACCCCCATATTCAGTCTTAACTTAAAATTTGCCTTAAGTTAGTTATTTTAATTATTTTTACTCTCTTAGGGTTACTGTCTGGTGGGTTAAAGGAACTAGTGGGATGGGGAGTTATAGTAATCCTGGGTGGGCTTGCGGGGGAGTTAGTGACTTGCCTAAAAGCTAACTGTCCTACAGGATCCCTTCCTGAGAAAGGGATTTATTTCTAATCCATACCTCCCAGGTTCCTGGTTTAGAGTAGCTAGGTTGTTTATGGTAATTAATATAGGATTGCATTCTAAATTTTTACAGTTAGGTGGCGTAGAGCCCTTATACAAATGTATTTTATTTTTTAAGGGTTAGTTTTTGGAAGAGTGACTCACCCAGCCTTGAAATTGGGTGGTTTACCAGACTTCATTTCAGCTAGCACAGGGCTTTTCCCAATAGCGACCTGTGTTAGGTCGCTAACACAGGTTGTGACAGCTGTGTTATAGATATTTGTTTGCTTGTGACAGCTGCCTTTGGTTTTCTAAGTTTTCACAATGTAAGACTTGGCAGGCATTAAACTTTATGGTTTTGGGGGGTGGAGGTTCTAATTATGCTATTAGTTTGATTGGATATTGCTTTTTCTATCAGGCTCCATTTAATAATTGTGAACTCCCTTACCCCTGGTAGTAGAATGAACTCTAACCACATCCACCCCCAATGATGGAGCCTGCTTATAGCTTCCTTTTAGGTTTTCCTTTGAGTCAGCTTTAAGGGTTTCTTAGGTGATGTGTACACTTCCCACTTACCCTTTTCCCTTTCTTTCGTTTTGTTTGTTTGTTTGTTTTTTCCAGTTTTTTGACCTGAGTGTAATGTATTTACCCTTGTTTAGCTATTTGCACGGTGTCCTGGTGGTTAGGAGCACTTGATGGGGACCTTCCCAGTTTGGGTGGAGCTTGTCTTTTTTTCCCCTGAAACCGAGTCTCACTCTGTAGCCCAGGCTGGAGTGCAGAGGCGCAATCTCTGCTCACTGCAAGCTCCGCCTCCCAGGTTCCAGCAATTCTCTGCCTCAGCCTCCCGAGTTGCTGGGATGACAGGCGCCCACCACCACGCCCGGCTAATTTTTGTATTTTCAGTAGAAACAGGGTTTCACCATCTTGGCCAGGCTGGTCTCGAGCTCCTGACCTTGTGATCCACCCGCCTCCGCCTCCCGAAGAGCTGGGATTACAGACATGAGCCACCGCACCGGCTGGAGCTTGTTTTTTTTTTTTTAAGTTGTAATTAGCACTGAGCTGCCAGGCTGGAAGTGGTGAACCCTGAACTTAAGAGGCAGCGTTTGAGTTATAAGTTGTTGTAACTTAAGGAATGACAGGGTGGAGGATGTGGCCAGTATATCATTTTTTTAAATTGGTTTTTGGGTTTTATAGTAGGAAAGTTAGTAGTCCTACATAACTACGGGAGTCCATATAACAACTTGTAAGGGGACAATTTCAAGTTTTTGGGGAGGGCTGTCTTAATCCCAAGGAGTGTTATTGGGAGACATTTGGTCTAAGGCATTTTAGTTTCTAAGATTAGTTTAGTAACATACGCTTTTTGAGAGTTTGATTTATTCTTTTAACTTTTTCAGAGGAAGGGGGATGCCAAGGGGTGTGGTAATCCCATTTAATGTGTAAACTTTCCATAATTTCCCTTAGTACCCTGGAGGTAAAGTCGCTCCCATTGTTTGAATTAATATTTTCTACCAGGCCAAATTTAGGTATAATTTGTTTTAAGACTATTTTGACCACATTCAGGGCGGTGGCAGTTGGGAGGGGGAAGACTACCCAGCTGAAGAGGTTGCCCACCATTACCAGTAGATACTTTAGTCTCCCTATTTTGAGCATTTTTGTAAAATTAACTTGAACGATTTGAAATGGCCTTAACTCAGGGGGTCTTTCTCCGGTAGTTTGTTTTCTAACCACCTTTTTGTTTATTTTTTGGCAGGTTACACAATTTTCACACACTCGTTTAGCAAGGGTATAAATTCCTCTACCCCCATAATACTTGTTTTTGTTTTTTTGAGACGGAGTTTCGCTTTTGTTGCCCAGGCTGGAGTGCAATGGCACGATCTCAGCTGACTGCAGCCTCCACCTCCCGGGTTCAAGTGATTCTCCTGCCTCAGCCTCCTGAGTAGCTGGGATTACAGTTACCCGCCACCGGGCCTGGCTACTTTTTTCTATTTTTGGTAGAGACGGGGTTTCACCATGTTGGCCACGCTGGTCTTGAACTCCTGACCTCAAGTGATCCGCCTGCCTCGGCCTCCCAAAGTGCTGGGATTACAAGCATGAGTCACCATGCCTGGCCCAGCCATAATTCTTGAGTATTGCCTCACACGTGTCCTGGCGACCCCAGTGACTTCCCATATGCAGTGTGGATGTTAGTTCTCTTAATATGGGTTTGCTTACTAGTTCTGTCCCATCAGGAAGCACCCACATCCCATCCTCAGTTTGAGTGGCCCCTATTTTGCCCAGCTTTTCCTTTTCCTCTTTAGAAAATTGGGGTTTTAACACCACTTTAGGGATATGTGGGATTAGGCTAAACAGTTTAACTTCTTCCTCCAGGGAGGCTTGCTTAGCAACTTTATCTGCAAGCCTGTTCCCTACAGCTTTTATAGTGTTTCCTTTTTGATGGCCGTTTACATGAACTATGGCTATCTTTGCTGGGAGCAGGAGGCTTTCTAGAACTTGTTTGACCAGTTTCCCGTATACCAATCTTTTCCCCCTGCTATTTATTAGGCCTTGCTTTGTCCAGATTTTTCCAAAGGTGTGTACTACTCCACAGGCATATTTGGGATTAATACATATAGTGTCATTGTGGCCTTATAGGAGCTTCAGGGCCTGGCTAAGAGCATATAGTTTACAGATTTGGGCTGACCAGTTACTAATTTACCTTTTTTACATAAGGATTGTTTGTTTTCACTGATGACAGCATAGCCATTGTGTTTTTCACCATCTATTACTTGGGATGACCCATTTACAAACAGCCTTATTCCGTTATGCAGTCAAGTTTTTTAAGGTTTGGTTTAACTTTCGTTTGATATTTTATGATATTTAAACAGTTACAGTTTGATGCCTTTTTATTCTCCTCTCCTTTTTATAAGAAACTGGCTGGAGTTAGGTTAGGCACCTTCCCAGGGCCCACTGGGAAACGTGGGGAGGCAAGGGACTGACCAACTGGGCTCCCAGGGTGCCTTTGGCTGAGTCCTGCTATGTCTGGCTTTGGGCCAAGAGCTGCTGGTTTGAAGAGCTGTCAGCCTGTGGCTCCTTCCCTGATGGGCAGTCTCATCAGCAAAGGCATCCCTGGCTTCGCTCTCCCTTCCCCATTCTTTGCTTCAAAGGCACCGTTGGTTTTCCTGGCAGGCCAAGAGATGCACTGTTTATGTTTTACGTCGCCCCTTCTGGTGACCTAGCAACTGCAAAGGGTCTCCGGTTTGTCCCCACTCTGGGAGGGGACTCAGTGGCTTTTCCTCCTCCTCAGCTGCAAGGATCCTCCCCTGGCCCAGCCTGGCCCACCTCAAAGCGTCTTGGCAGACTTCTCCCCAGCATGGGCTCGCTCTCTTTCAGAGATTGCAAAGTGGCATCCTCTTTTGCCTGTATTGGGTTTTTAAGTTTTTTGAACGGTTGACCCGCATTTAAAAATTATATCTTACATTAAAAATTAGATTTTTTGTCAAATTTTGTTGACAATTTGGCAACACAGGGCTGCACGGAGAGAGCAGCCGAGCAGCCATGGCCCCTGTGACAGGGTGTGCCCTCTTCAGTTGGTCAGTCCCCAGCCGGCCCTGCAGCCCTCTTTCTCACCATTTGCTGGCCCTGTAGTCCTTGGAGTTTACAACCCTAATTTGGATCTTCCTTATGCAGCCCGCAAGCCTGTCTGCAGCCTTACTGACAGCTGCCCCTGGTGGACTCACAGCTTCTCAGTAAAACAACAAAACCTTGGAATGGTCATCTCATCCATTTCCACATCCTGAGTCCTTTCTACCTGCTCCTGACAAACAGCCGTAGGCAACCCACTACTCCTCAAGCAGCCTGATCCTAAATTCTCCTCCACAGCCCTTTCTCACTTGCATCCCCCAGTTCCCGGGCCCTGTCCCTCCTCAGTGGCCGCACTGAACCCTTTCCAGGCACCTCCTTGTTGCTTGAGCCTCTAGAACCTTCCCCCAGCCCCGCCAACCTCTTCGCATCCTCTCACTTCCTCTTGTACTCTTTCTTCCTTTTGCATTATTTTTCTCCCCATTCTCACCTTCAGTGTCTCTCTTTGATCTGTCTTTTCCAGTCTCTATCTTGCTCATTTTCTTTTTCTATCTCTCTCTGTCATTCCCTGTTTCCTTTTTCCCTTAATGCTTAGTTTTTTCCTCTTTCTCTGGCCACGGGCTGAGCTATGCTGGGCCCTGGCTCCTCTCTGTCCCTCTGCAAAGATGAATAGTTCTGCCAAAATGACAAAGATTTAGCAGTAACTTTTATTAACAGCTTTTTAACAGCCAGCTTCCACATACAGCTGTGTGGCCGGCTCTCCCCTGTCTTCAGGGTCTGCAGCTAAACTCTTTTTTTCTCTTCTTATAAAAACCTTTTGAGCTTCTTTTAGTAATTTTTAATTTTTTAAACGTTATTTGTTCATTTTTTTTGGAGTTCCTCAGTAACATCAGGCCAGCTTTTAGTCACAAGGCCTTTAAAAGGCCTTGCCCTACTGGGTTTTCTGGATTTAATCCTGAATATTTTCTTATTTGATCCCCGAGCCTTTGCAGAAACACAGAGGGAGTCTCCTCTTTTTCTTGTTGGAGTTTGAAAGTTTTTGAGACATTCTGTGTTTTAGGAGAGGACTCTTTAATCCCTTTAATTATTATGAGCTTTCTAGGGTCCTGCGTTTGGGCCCAGTCTCTGAGGTTATTGTTATCCCATCTGGGATTTGCATTTGGGAATTTCTGCTCAGCTGGCAGGACTCCTTGCCTGGGAGGATGCCATTTTTCCCAAATGGTTATGGCTGCCCTTTTCATTATTCCCCTCTCTTCCCCAGCAAACAAAATATTCATAATTGACATTACCTTAGCGCAGGTATAAAAATTGGGTCCTAAAAATTGATTTCGCTGCTTTGTTAAACTGAGGGGATTATCCAAGAGTGGCCTTTTATTTATTTATTTATTTTTTAATTCCTAACCCTAGTACTTGTTAAAGGCACACTCACAAATTTAACTTTTCCCTGTCCCATAGAGACTTCTCTAAGAGGGCACACATTAGATGCCTGCTGTTTAGAAGGAATAGGGAAATTCTTAATGTCCTTCTTGCATTGTTCTAATTCTTGCATCAAGTTTAGATAAGGATTTAAGGGAGCGTTGGGTTTAGCTTCTTCATGCCCCCCAGATTCCTCTTCCTCTGACCTTCCTGTTGCCCGCGATCCCCCTATCCTCTACTTTGTGAGATGTGTGGCGAGGGGGCAAGCGTGTTAGGGAATCCCAGGGCTTTTCACAGGACAAGGGCTTTTTACTATGCTTTTTTTTCTCTCTTTAAGGGGGAAACATGAGGGTTAGTTCACCAATCCAACAAAGAGCATAACCCGTCTCCTCCTGTGAGGATGCGATTTTATTATTCACATAGAAAATTAAAGCTGGGCACACACAACCCTGATCTGAGCCGAACTTAGGCCAAAAGACTGAAGGCTGACAAATAGGCTCTTTGGGCCAGATAAAACAGCAATACTTTATTTTTTTGCTTTTCCTTGTCCCTGGTTTGAGGATTATCCCTTTAAATCTGCAACATTCTCCCCAGCAGACTATCTGGGAGAATGTTAGAAGGCGTTTTTTAGTTCCCTCTTTCCCTTGTTCCCTAGGCCTAGAATTTCAATTTCTCATTTTCAGCTGGTTTCTGTGTTTGAGCTTTTCCCTGTGTACTCAGCCTCCCTAACTGGAGGTTTCTTGCACAGCCCTGTGTACTCAACCCCCCTTACTGGAGGTTTCTTGCACCCCCAAGACCTCCAATGATGCCCAACTGCCAAGGCAGTACTTATAGTTCAATTTTCCTACCTTAGCTCATGCATGAGGTTGCCTGGTTGCCGCGGTGCCTGCTTTTCTTCCTGTGTCACTTTCGCTGTCTCCTGAATAACAGTGTTGGGTTTGTCTATGGCTTCTGCAGGGAACCAGGACACCTGGACAGAGTGGGCCACGTAAATCAAGTGGGACGTGTCTCCCCTCTTGGCCAGAGACTCACTCCATGCGGGCACAGAGATCCCTGTACAGGCCACCAGGTTGTGAGAAACAAACTCACCCATCCAAACCCAAAGAATGGACTCAGAGACCCGGAGAACAGCGAAAGTGAGACTTTTAATGACGATTTTACAAGATCAAGTGTCTGATGAGCAGGCACACCCAAAACAGTTTCAACAAGCAATTGATTCCCTAGTGCACAGGTCCTCATAAGCTGAGTACTATGGGGTTACAATCTTCCCGGATGATGCCTATCGATTGTTGGGTAGGGGTGTTAGGTGTTTTTTTGTTTTGTTTTGTTTTGTTTTGTTGTTGTTGTTTAGGTTGTCTTGCTGCATTTTGTTGCAGCCCACATACATTGCAATCCTAGTTAGCTCAGGGGCTCTTAAAGGATTTGACTTATGATCTAAGTAGCTGGGCAGGCTGATAAGAACAGACAGAAGTGAGCTGTTTTGCAGACTGGTAAATTTTTATTTTGGACGAAATTTTTTTGGTTTAGGTGAGGGCAACTGAGGGGCGAGGGGGAAGGTGGGGAGGGGTAGGCTAACAAACAAGCATCAGCTATTGAAGCGGGGGCCCTAGTATATCCTCTTTCTTCTGTGGTTTGCTGACCTAGGCCACATCAAGGCCTTTTGTCTTGGAAATGGACCACGGTATACATTATTTCCTTTAACCTCACTCAAGTCTTTATTCAAATGTCACCTTTTAGGAACGCCCTCTCCAGACTACCCTCTCTGCCAACGCCACCCCCTCTATCACATTCTATTTTCTTACTTGCTTTAGTTTGCTTCAGAACTCTCTTCAGCACCTGACACCATTTCATATATTTGCTTATTGTCTGTTTCCCCCATAAAATGAAAGCTCTGTAAATGCTGGTAGCATCAGGCTCCTCAGTACTATAATCCCAGTTTCTAGAACTGTCTCTTACACCGAGTGAATGTTCATTACATATTTGTTGAATGCAGTGCATGAGTAAATGAACAAATGAATGAATGGGTGAATGAACCCCTTAACAAATCACTGAGAGGGGACAGGCCAAGAAAACAGCAGAGAAGCACAGTGACAGAGCAGCCGACGTCAATCCTGGAGACCCGGTCTGCCACATGCCAGGCAGCTCCACACCAGAGAGGCCTAGGGCCCATGGTAAAGAGAGGTGTTTCCTCAACTGCCCAAGCATGGCCCTGGCCCCATTCAATGCTGCGCTGAGATGCTCCCCCACGCGAACGGCCCACCCTGACTTGCTTTATCTCAGAAGGAGGTTGGTCACTCCAGAGTCCAAGAAAGCTGGGTCAGCTGTTGGCGGATACTTTATCCACAAGGCCAAAATATAAGCTGGACTCCCAGAGACCTTACAGGTAAAGTTCAGTTCATCAGGGAGAGACCAGTGAATGGCAGAGCCAGGACAAACAGGTGCACAGACCTGAGAAGTCAACCACTGGGAGAGTCCGGGCTTCCGGCTGGCCGCAGTCACCAGAAGATGGGAAATAGGAACCGCCACAGCCAAGGGCAATGCATGGGTGCCGAGGCAGCCTGTTTCCCAGAGCCAGCTAGAGAATGGGGCCCGTCCTGCTAGTTCAACCACACCAGGCTCAGAGTGCAGAGACCGTGAATGCCCCTGCGGGAAAGCATGTGCTTCTACTCATAGGGCACGTGGGTGGGTTCTGTGCAGTGTGGTGGCTGTCAAGCCCGCATGTCCACAATCACCTGGACAACAGATTGCCGCCGCCCCCCCCCAAGAGGTTCTGATTCAGCAGGTCTGGGATGGGGAGACAGTTTGCATTTCTAACAAGTTCCCAGGTGACGCTGATGCTACTGGCCCAGGGACCACACCAGTGAGCAGGTGGAGGGTGGACCTAACTTTGCCAACCAGGCCTGCTTTTCTGAATTCATGCAAAACATGTGAGCAGATAACAACCCTAATGAGCAGTCGCCACCACAATCGAAACAGCAGCCACTATGTGTTGACCAGACCCTGTGCTGAGTGCCCTCTGGAATAGGACTGCTTTTGTTTGAAACCTTGTTATCCTGGGAAATTTACTGAACCCGTCTGTGTCTTGGTTTCCGCATTGTAAATTGCAGATATTAGTATATCCTTAGGGGATTTTTTTTAGGACTTAAATGGGAGAATTCATGTAGAAAGCTCTGAAAAATGCCTGGCACATACCAAGTGCTTGATGAATGGCATCCATAATTTTTGACAACATAGCTTAGAGGAAGCAAACTGGCAGTCGCCTGGGATTGGTAAGAGAGGAGCTCCGGGATGAGCCCTAGGTGTAGGAGGCAAGAGGGGAGAAGTTACTGGAACTCAGAGGCCATGAGGGAGTATGGGGGCTGCTACACGAAAGTTTCAGGTCAGGGAAAGAGCAGGTCGACAGTGACCGCCCCCCCATAGGGAGGGGCTGAGGGAATCAATGCCCCTCCCTTCCCCACCCTCCCACTGGTGCTCCTGTTGTAGCTGCCCACAGGCAGAACCCAGCCGGAAGGGACAGCTTTGCAAGGAAAGCGCTCCAGAGTGCAGGGTGCAGACAGGTGCAGAGTGAACAGAAGGGCAAATGTGGGATGCCAGCATGCTCAGAAAAAAGTCTCCACGTGTTATTTATTTACACTCCACTTGGAGGCAGAGTGACCCTGACCCGCTTATACTGGACATCTTCAGTGGAAGTACGGATGGATTTGGAGAGGCTCTGCAGGCCTGGGTGAGCAACCCCTCTCTAAACCACATCTTGGAGCCTGAATGCCAGCCACACCCCAACAGCAGTCTGGTGCTGGCAACCCCCACAAGGTGAGCCAGAGGGTCCTGGTGCCAGCCCAGCCAGGGCTCTGACACTGAGCCAACTGGATACCAACCTCAGAGGAACCAGAACTGCTCAGTGTTCTGTGGTGAACAAAAGAGCACCTTAGGGGTAACAGAAAAAGGAAAGGCAGGAAGAATTCAGAGAGACCAGAAAATCTGCACAGCAGCCTGACACATGGAACAGTCAGGGCTCACAGGCTGACTCTGGCCCTGCGGCCAACTCTCGGACCCTGACAAAGTCCCCTCCTTGGAGCTTCCCTCTCCAAAGGACAGTCACAATCACTCCTGCCCCTGCCCCCTGCCTCTGCCCAGATCTGCCTGATCCTTCAGTATCCGGGGGCTCAAGAAGGATTCCAAGATGTGCTAAGTCACTGTAGGCTCCTAGGAGGAAGTCACTAGAGCGTACCTGGTATAATTTTTATTACTCATTATCTAAACTCGAACAGGATAAAGTACCACAAAATAACATACTGTAGGGAATGGATCTGCTGAGGCAATGAACTGAACTAAAATGGTTGTTATTAAACATTTTTCCATGACTGGTAACTTCTGATGCTCTCTATCCCCACATTCTGGCTCCCATCTCCAGAACTCTTGAAAGAGGCTGAGGACGGGAAAAGTGACATGAAAGAGCCACATAGCTGGCTTTCCAGAAGGATCCAGATACAACGAAGTAGAGAAGATTTGGCAGGGAACTCACCACGGACAGAGAAGACTGCACTCTCCCTTCACTCACTTTAGGGAGCGCACACATTCCCTAAAAACTACAATCGGAAGAGTAGAAGTAACAGAAGGAAGCCCAGAAAGGAACACATTCCAAGATGTGCTAGAATCTTGGGCCCCAGCCCCTGTCTTCGGGTAAGATGTCATTACGCAAGCTCGAAGGATCTAAGGGACTTACTGGAGGCCACACAGTCAGCTACTCAAACTAGACATAAAATCCCTGTTCAAGCCAAAATATAAGGGAAACTGAAATAGGAGTTATCTGTTCAGCAGGTACCTCCTATATTTGGTTTAGGTGTCCGGGCTCTGCAAAGAGGCTTCCAGAATCCCCAAGACCAAGCCCTCTTTGTCCTGAGGAAAAGAGGAACAGAGAACTTTCTGAGAGGACTGGGTGACGCTGGGGGATTGAACAACGTGGTGCGTTAAGAAACTAGCAAGATACCGCCTTACAGATTCCGCCGCTTCTCCAGCTTCACTCTCTCTCTCTCTCTCTCTCTCTCTCTGTCCTTCTTCCTTTCCAAGGAGAGTGCTGCATGGTAGACACAGAGCCACTGAGACACTCAAACCCTTTGATCACTGGTGTTGCAGTTCTCTCGGGGACAAAAATAGTCTCAAAAAGGACCTGCCACATGATGAGCGAGTTACAGAGCCTGGACAACAGCTTCGGTCTCCTGAATCCCACAAACCTTGTTCTAAAGTGGATTCATTCACAAGCAACTCACTGAGGGTAAATGAGATGAAGAACGGTGACCCCTGAGGGTAACTCACAAAGCCAAGCAGCTGCGGAACGACCACCCTGCATTACTCCCTGGAGCAGGCAATTGCTACCCATAGTTCATTTGCTTATTCATTTATTCATTCCACCAGCATCCACTAAGTCGTCCTGTTGCCCAGGCATTGTGCTGCAGTGCAGGGAAGAGACAGGCACGGAGCAAGAGCTGGGAAGAAGTTAATGAGTGCTGATCTAGGGCAACGGGGATAGAGAGAAGGAGATGGACGTAAACAGTGTTAAGAAAGTAGAATTAGCAGGATTTTGTCATAAATCATCTGAGATTGGGGCAAGGGAGGTGAGAGTAAGGGAGTCCTCTGGTCTGATTCCTGACTTCTGGCTGGGGTGAAGGGGAGAATGGCAGTGCCCTTCGTGAGACAGGCAGACAAGGAGAGAAGCAGATGAGCAAATCGGAAGGAAAGGTGAGGAACTCAGTTTGGGTCATGCTGAATTTAAAGTGCCTGCAAAACACAAAGGAAGAGAAATCCAGCCAGAAGTGCAGAGCTGGATGTCCCAAGATGCAGAAGAGGATGAGATCACCCAGGGACAGTAAGCTGGAGGCAACATCCCTGGGTGAGAAAGAAGAATCCACATGAAAGCTTGAGAGAGAACAGTCAGGGAGGTGGGAGAGGCAGGAGAAAGCAGAGCTTAGAAGCCCAAAGAGCAGTGGGTATCAAGTCAAATACAACAAGCAACAGTGTCTATTGTAGCTGGCTGACTGGCCAGGTGAGATGAGACCAAGGAGAGTCCACTGCAGTGGATCGCAAGGGGGTCTCCAAGGCCACTGTCAAGAGCCACATCAAAGGAGAGTGACTGCAGGGATGGCCATGGCATCACTTCCCACTGCCCCCGCCCCCCACACTCCCAAGGCCCCAGTGTGAAGCTCAGCTGCTGGCACCAGCCATGGTACCCAAAGGAACACAGCATCCTGGCTCAGGCCTATGTCCTGGGAGATAAGCCAGGCCCCAGCACTTCAGCAATAGTGGCCCAGCACTACACACTTAGGAAGCCAAAGAAGGATGGCTTTAATTGATTTGAAACTCAAATCTTCCCTCCTCCTTTTTTCCCCCTTTAGCCCTTTTCATATTCAGAACAGGCTAGATCCTTGACACCTATGTAAGGTTGCCCAGTCAAGCAGGCACCAATGGAACAGCTGCCTGGGACTGGATTCTCTCCAACACCCAGGCTCACACAGCCCAGAGCCGAGAAGCTGGGGCTGCCACTTGGATAGTGAGCCCCTCACAGTTTCTCCTGCTTGGAAAATGAAGAGCTCTTGCTCTTAGATGCATAGAAACCCAGGCTTGGGCAGGGAAGAGAAAAAGGAGAAGACTGAGCCAGCAGGTGAGAAACAAAAATGAAGGCAGAGGTTTCTGGAGCAAGGTTTCTTCCCCAGACAAGCAATTGCCAGCAGGCTGCCTGCAGTGAGTCATGTCCTTTGTCCAAGTCACAGCCATGTCCTTTGTCCAAGTCACAGACCCAGAAAGTTCAGCTTTGTCCAAGTCCTTTGTCCAAGTCACAGCCCGTTACGTTCTTTGTCCAAGTCTTCCTGCTGTTCCCCAAACCTCCACCTTCTATGCTATTTGCTGCCTAACGGGAAACCATCTCTCCATTTTCAACAGCACAGACTCGGCACCCATGGGCATGTCTGGAAGGGGCAGCCATGTGGAGCTGGCATCCAGCTCCATCAATGGCACGATAAGGGAAGACAGGCATGGAGCTGCCTGGAGGCCCCTGAGAGAGCAGGGTTATAACAAGCAAAGTGTAAGGTTATAAGAGCAAAGTGTAAGACCTGCACACAACCTCCTACCTCTTAAAGTCCTCATGCCCATTGTCTCCGTGTATTTATGGGGGCAAGCCTACAGACTGAGATAGAGGGGGATCATTTCATCCACTTTTCAACTCTCTGCAGCAGGGTCGGGATCCCGGGTTCTGGCTCTTGATTCTTGACTTTTTCTATGGTACTTGGTATCAGCCGAGGGCCCGAGGAACGGGAGCGAATGTGTCAGGAAAGTTGAGGCAGCTGCTCGTTGGGGCTCAGGATAGGTCCCTGCTGCCTTGACTGGATTACGTGGAGTGCATTCCCGAGGTGGGGGTGGACCTGAAGAGCTCTGAAAACTCTGATTTCTGCCGCTGAGGCAAAGCTGTAAGAAGAAAGTGGGGTGGGGTACAGGCTTGCAGCCCTTCAGTGAAGCCTCCAAGGAAAGCCACCAGAGCTGACCTTGCGGACGCTGCAGTACTGGCAGTCCAAGCCATTGGTTTGGTTTTCTTTACATCGTGGAGTAGGGAGCAACTTATTTTTATCTATTTTTAAAATTCAATTTATTTTTTTCATTGACAAATCGTAACTGTACATATTCATAGTGAATATAGTAATATTTCAATACATAGGATGTATAGTGATCAGGTCAGGGGAATTAGTACATCCATCATCTCAAACAGTTGTCGTTGCTTTGTGCTGGGAACATTCAGTATCTTCCATCTAGTTATTTGAAACTATATAGTATATTGTTGCTCACTGTAGTCATCCTACAGTGCTATATATAGAACCCTAAACCTTATTATAAATAGAAGAGTGCATGGCTGTGTTGGACCCACAGTACACATGAGACAAGGCCCCTGGACCACGCTGGGAGCAGGGGTCATGTCCACTCTGCAGAGCCGCCCCACCCCCGAGCAGGACCCCGGGTCCCTGAGTGCTCACAATTAGGAGCCTTGGCCTCAGGACGGTTCAGATCTCTGGTCTGAGAACATCCCCCACTGCATCTTCTGCTCAGAGCAGCCAGTGATGGTGGATCAGGGAAAATATATTGGCTGCTCCAAACCCAAAAACACTCCTGCCTCAAGCAAGGTTTTTCAGGCTCTCTGCTGCCACTGCCTAAGCATAAGGCATTCTTGATTGTCTCAGGCAAAGCCCTCCCTCCCCTAGCCCTTTCGGAGACTTATGTCGTGCCGGTTACACTTGTCTATGCGAAAATCTCCTCTTACTCAGTTTGCATTGATTATAAACCTCTGCAACTCTGACTTTGCCTGACTTTGCTCTTCAGCAGTGAACATCTAACTGGGACAGCTTAACTGCGGACTTGCTTTCGGTCAGGTGGACAGTGGCTTTGACCTCAGAGGTATACTCTTCTAATGGGATCCTCTGTGACTGACAGAGCCTCAATCGGTGAATCAGGAAGGGAACCAACAAATATTCATTTAATTGCTAGCATCCATAGAACATTTTTTTCATACAGGAAAGGTACATGTGGCCAATGATAGTTCACTGAACAAACAGTTTTAAGTCACTAGCAGGCACCAGCTATCGTGGTAGACGCTGGGGTTCAGTGGTGAAGAGCACAAACAGTGTCTACTCTCACAAAGTTGATGGTTGACTTCTAGATGAGGAAATAGGGAAGTAAAGCACAGGGTGATATGTGCTGAGATAGCAGGCATTGGTGCTATAGGATAACATAGGAGGAGACTTGGATCTGCAGGTGGTGGCAGGAAAGCCTTCTTGGAAGAAATGACATCCACACTGAGACCTGAAGACAGAGTAGGAGCAATGAATTGAGGAGGGGAGGTAGGCAGCTGAGTGTGGCTGGAGCAGAGGGAAGGGCTTGTAAGAAATGAGGATGGAAGAGGGCTCAGAAGCATGATTACACAGGGGCTCCTGAGCCTGGGTGAGGAGTGGGTCATGATCCTAAGAATAATGGAAAAGCCACTGATGGGGTTTAAGGAAGGGAGAAGCATTATCGGGTTTCTATTCTAGAATGTGCACTCACGCTGCTGTGAGAGGGGAACCAAGCAAGTAAAGGGAGGGTGCGCAGAGAACATCCAGAAGATCACTGCAGAGATCCAGCTCAGGGGTGAAGAGACACGAACAGGGACGGCCACAGTGGGCCTGGAATGTGGAGGACAGATTCAGCACAAAGAGGAGAAACATTTCAGATGTAGAATCTCCAGGTCTTGTTGTGGAGAAAGGAGACAGCAGAGTCCAGGCTTGTGATTTTGGTGACTTATTACTAAGAAAAGTGAGAACGGCAGGAGCTGGGAAGAGGGCAGGACTCCGGAGGCAACCCAGTGAACCTGAGGTGCCTATGACATCTCAGTGAAGACCTCCTGCAGGCAGGCGGATACGCCACGCCAATCTCAGAAGAGAGATGTGGGCTGCAGTCTGAGGATGGAAACTGGTCATGATGCTGAGAGAGCGGATGGGGTCACCTGGAGACAGCACGCAGAGAAGGCGACCACAGCCCTGCCCGGAACAAGCCCACAGCACCACAAGTCACAGAATCAACGAAGCACATCAGCTGCAAAGTCAAGGCTGCGTAACGTCTCTGACCCTAAAACTCGGATCTGTCTTTACAAGACTCTCCCTCAACTATTCCCACGCCCAGCCTCACCTTAACATGTTTCTCACAGGAAACACGCTCTCCCGCATTGACATGTCAGACCCTGCGTGTAGCTCAGAAGCTCCAGGCCAGTAATTAAATTTGTACCTCATGTCTCACATATTATGAACTACAAATCACACAGGACATGTGTGTTTGTGGATGAGCGTGTTCTCCTGCATGACGGACCTACTGACTCAGAAGCGTGTACACATCCTCACATAGAAACATCGCGACACCCTGCAGTCTGTCTGGAATAGGTCATTTGTATCTACTTTCAGCGAACATCAGAGTTGACTATTCCCATTTTGAACTATAAATTTTCTCCTAAAAGTGAAACAACAACTGGGCAGAAAAAAAAATCTTAAAAGTTGTAACAGTAGGAAAAAGAAGAAGACATCTGCCAGCTTTATGTCGTATCCCATTATCAAATTTAATCCTCATGGCCAGCCTATGAAATGGGTTTTACAATCCCACAGGGATGAAAGTGAGATCCAAAATCAGATCTGACTACCAAACTGCCCCCTACACCATTCTGGGTCAACAACTTTAATTTGGGAAAAAAGGGGAAAGAATACAAAAATTAGCAGGGCGTGGTGGCACACGCCTATAATCCCAGCCACTCAGCAGGCTGAGGCGGGCGAATCGCATGAACCCAGGAGGCGGAGGTTGCAGTGATCCGAGATCGCGCCACTGCACTCCAGCCTGGGCCACAGGGCAAGACTCTATCTCAAAAAAAAAAAAAAAAAAAAAAAAAAAAAAAAAAAAAAAAAAAAAGGCCGGGCACGGTGGCTCACACCTATAATCCCAGCACTTTGGGAGGCCGAGGCAGGCAGATCACGAGGTCAGGAGATCGAGACCATCCTGGCTAACACGGTGAAACCCCGTCTCTACCGAAAATACAAAAAATTAGCCGGGCGAGGTGCCAGCGCCTGTAGTCCCAGCTACTCGGGAGGCTGAGGCGGGAGAAGGGCGTGAACCCGGGAGGCGGAGCTTGCTGCACCACTGCTCTCCAGCCTGGGCGACAGAGCGAGACTCCATCTCAAAAAAAAAAAAGGAGAAGAAAAAGAATTCTTACAAAAGGAATAGCATGTGCTATATACAGGTTTATTTTCCTGACTCATTCAATAAGAGTAGTCATCAATTTTCTACTATGTACCTGTGGGCAAAAACTGAACTAATGCATGTTAATAGAGAACATGCCTTAATTAGGGCCCTATCTACACTTCTGATGGGCTATAATCGTTTGTGGAATTCTTTGACTGAGCCTCCCCAGAGAATTACTGTCATAACTGCTTGTCAGAGAGAGATGAAATCCTTGAATTTAATGTGACTATGGGAATTAGAGTCTTTCATTTTCTGGGAGACCCAGGCTTGAAAGGCCACCACTTTACTTTAGCTAACAAGAGATGGTCTTTCACAATAGAGTGACAAATGGGGCCCTAATTGAGGAATTTGTTAACAGCCTTCCCTTTATAGTGGCATTAGCCCCATTTGGCCTTAGCTGTGCCACTCACACAGCTTATATTCTGTGGGATTTAGTGCCAAGAAGACAGGAAATTTAACTCAATAATTAAACCTCCAATTTGTCATGTCAGCCTGGGCATCTCTCTCTCCTATCTCATATCCATGCCTCAGTTTCCCTCAGTAGGAACGCAGGGGAAAGTCACCAATCAGTCCGGTAATCAACATGTAGGAACTGAGCAAGGCTTGAGGGGGTGTCAAGCCCAAGAGAAGCCTGAGTTAGCATTGTCTACCCCCAGGGAGCCTCCCGTAGAGCATGACCACTTCTCTTCCATACCCCAATTCCCTCACACCTGTAGGAGCTCCATCAGGCTTCATTTTCATCTGATAGGTGTGGACAAACACCTGAGTTCTACATCCCAAAGCTGAGAGTGAGCCTGGAGAGTGGCAGGCAGCCTGTGGGTCACAAAGGCTCCCGTTCCTCCTATAACTGGGGCCCTTCACATGGCACAGTGGACCTCTGGGCAGGGAAGCTAAAGAGCCCTGCCTTCAGCTGCTTTCTTGACTCTACCTGGCTGACCCGAGAATGAATTCCCTGAATCAAAGGTGCCTTCCCTCAACTGCTCTGCTCTCACCCCTCCCAGTGTCGATTCCACAATGTCACCAAAAAGGCCCTGTACTTATCTGTTCTCCTTTCATACACTGTTGGGTAAGCCCAGATTACTGATAAAGCTAATCTTTCTCGAGTATTTACCATGTGCCAGACATGTGCTTTATGTGAAATAACTCACTTAGTCCCTGCGATAACCCTATGGGATAATGCACCATTACCCATACGTAGCATAGGGGATGAGTCCCACACACAGGTAACTGCAGTAAGTGGTACAAGCTGGGAAGCAGCAGAGTTGAGCTTGGACCCAACTAGTAACCCCACGCTAACCCCAGAGCCTACACAATTAACCCCCACACAAAACTGCTGCAGGCTGAGAAGTCGGTGGCCTACACGGCTTATTCATTGTCCTTCGTACCCTCCAGAATAGCCCTTCAAATACGTTGCTGATCAGTGCCCAAGTCTACCACTAAAGTAATTCCTCTGACAACTACAAAGCAAAACCGCTGGGAGGATGAGGGGATCTAACCCAGGGAGCCTATTACAGAGCCACAAGCTTCAGTCAGTTACACGCTCGTTTCCACACCTGGAAGTGTATCTTCCAAATCTCCAGGTGGGTCGGAGCTGGTGTGGAGCAAAGGTTAGGACAAGCTTGGGGTTGGGAGTGTGGACCAAAGAGAGGAAGGAGGCCATGTCAACAGCAGAGAGCATTCCAGCTCTGCTACTTACTGGCTCCATAATGTTCATCAGGATAATTAAACTCTGAAAATTTCCGTTTCCTTAATTGCAAAACAGAATTAATAAGAGCTGCTTTGTAATATTGTTGAGTAAATGAAAGAAGGCAATGTTTACAAAGTTTACACGGCACCCAACGCTAATATGTATGTTAAAATGGTAACTCTTGCTATAGTGATTGCTACTGCCCAAGGAAAAAGCCATGATAAAGACCCTGGGAAGCCAGTGGGTACAGTGTGCAGCTAAATGAGAAGCAGGAAAGGGATAAGGGAGAGAGATCACTTTCTCAGACTTTGCAACTCTTCTGAGGCCATTCATCAGCCATTTGCTATATGGCAGGCACTGTGCTGGGTAACGTCATGGGTTGAATTGTGTCATCCAAAAAGATGCATTGAAGTCCTAAACCCCAATACCTGTGACTGTGACCTCATTTAAAATAGGGTCTTTGCAGATGTTATCAAGATGAAGTCATATTGGATTAGAGTGGCCCCTAATCCAACAAGACTGTTGTCCTTATAAGAAGATGTATAGACACACGCAGGAAAGAATGCCCTGTGAAGATGAAGGCAGAGACCAGATGATGTGTCTACAGCCAAGGAATGCTGAGCATCGTTGGCCACCACGGGAAGCCAGAAGAAAGGCAAGGAACAGATTCTCCATGAAGACTTCGAGAGGAACCAACGCTGCTGGTATCTGGATTTCAGACTTCTGCCTTCCAGAACTGTGGAAGAAGACATTTCTCTTGGGTTAAAGCCACCCAGTTTGTGGTATTTTATTACAGCAGCCCTGGGAGGGTAACACAGGTGATGAAACTACAAAGATAAATTTTAAGAAACAAAGTTCCTGTCCCGGAGCCTTCAGTATTCATTTTATCCCAGTAAAGTAGCTGGATGAGAGTCCAGACCTAAGACTGATGGCCTAGGGTCAAGCTTCCAAAGAGCTATACTTTGTTAGACAAGTACATTGTCTACTGGGTCCAGCTAGGAACCCAGGCCTAGGGATAGTTTAGATGCACAGGGAGAGTGAGGTGACGGCTGTTCCTGCCACAATGATGTCAGACCCCTGTCACCCACACGGCATAGTATTGGAGACTGTGAAAGTGAGGATGGCAAGATGGCGGTGGAAGCAAGAAAAGAAGTCCTGGAAAAAGGAAGGTGGGGCTGGTGTCTCTTCCTAGGTTTCTTCCAAATTCACCATTCCACATTCTTCCTCCTGTTATTTTCTCCACCCTTTCTCTTCACATTTTAAGTTTCTACTCTGGTTCTTCTTATGCCTTCACAGCCTAGCGGATGAGAAAAAGCATTTTGGCGATTAGAAAACCAGATTTTGAGCTCCAGCCTCATCATTTACCAGCTGTGGGATTTTGAGCCAATAACAGTAACTCTCTGTGCTTCGGTTTATTAATCCAACAATGGGGATATATGTAATTCACAGCATTACACACAATGCAATGTATTAAGCGAGCATTTTAAGTTCTACAAGAAGGAGAGCGCTCTCACTATGCACGATTCCTAGACCTTATGGAGAGAAACACTGGTCTCAGACAGTACAGATCAGGATATACCAGAAAGTTGGCACAAAAAATAAAAACAATAGATGAGATGCCACGTTTAAAGGAGGTATAAAGAGCACGGACCCAGGAGTCCACAGGGTCTTGACCCCAACACGGAAGAGCTCTGTGATATTGGACAAGTAGTTCCTATCTCCCGATTAAATGATTTGAGTTTCCGCCCAGCTTTAAGATTCTATGACTTTATGAAAACATGCACATCAAGCTGTTTGCTCAATATAAAATTACACTTTAAAAAGAGATCTTTACTTATGGGCCACTCATTACAAATATGGGAAAAACTGATGCTTGAGGGAATTCTTTTTTTTTTTTTTTTTTTTTTGAGACGGAGTCTCGCTCTGTCCCTGGGCTGGAGTGCAGTGGCCGGATCTCAGCTCACTGCAAGCTCCGCCTCCCGGGTTTACGCCATTCTCCTGCCTCAGCCTCCCGAGTAGCTGGGACTACAGGCGCCCGCCACGTCGCCCGGCTAGCTTTTTGTATTTTTTAGTAGAGACGGGGTTTCACCCTGTTAGCCAGGATGGTCTCGATCTCCTGACCTAGTGATCCGCCCGTCTCGGCCTCCCAAAGTGCTGGGATTACAGGCTTGAGCCACTGCACCCGGCCGGGAATTCTTATAACAAGTGAAGTAAGAAAAGACATTTGATGTGTGAAATATCCAGTGGCTATTTTGGCTGGATAATACTGGAGAGGCAAATCTCAAACACTCCTCTCTTAGCTATTCCTATTAGAAGTCTAATATCAGAATATCAGAAAAAGGGGTTGGAATCAATTGGAACAAAAACTAGTAAAAAGGGTGGGACAACCCCAAATGGAAAGGTAACCAGCCAGTTTTCATCTCTTTTCAGAATAACATAAACGAAGGTGACTCAGATTGCAATTGAAGAGTTTGAGCTCAGACTTCAGGGAGAACTTCCCACTACTGAGACACTTGAGGAGTTTGGGGAAATTCCCTTCTCTGAAGCTTTTGAACAAGAGACCGAGTGGCCAACAATGCATCTTGGGTTTGGTTCTCAGAGACAGAAGCATGGACAGAATGACCTTTCAGAGGTCCCTTCTAGGCTGTGCTCACTCTATCTTGTGACTAAGCCAGTTCACAACAGCACCACCTGCTTGCTTCTCACACACAGAGGCTGCTTTCAATTACCTTGGCTGTTCACATATTTTCAGGCTGCCCATTTTCCCCCTGCTGGCAGAGTAGACTCCAAGGTGTAAGGACTGTTTTTACAGATTTTTGCATGTTCCACACTGGTATGTGATAATCACTTCACGTCGCAGTTAGCAAAGAGGAAATGAAACCCACTCCTGAATTGGAGGCAGGAGTGCTGTGTTTCACCGTCTTTGACAGCCAAAAGCCAATTTAGGACTCTCCGAAAAGCCAAATTCGCCAGGCAAAAAAAAAAAAAAAGTGGGTATCTTCTTAATTCTCCTGAGCTCACTTAAGGACTGAAATCGGTGTTTGCAGAGGGAGGAAAAAGTGACATGGACTGGGGCTTTATGGATCATTTCAGCTACAGAAATGAGAAAGTGGGAGAATACTTTCAGTTTGCACTTTTTTTGGCAAGACTCCTAAAAGCTAACAGGATAATAATCATAAACGCTTATTGAGAACTCACCATGTAGAAGGCAATGTTCTAATTCCTTTGCATGAATTAACCCTTTTCATCATCACAGCAATCTTAAAAGGCCCAGAGACGATAAGCAACTTCCTCAGTGTAGCAACACATCTACTAGGTCCAGAGCTGGATTGAAAACGAGGAAGTCTGTCTCCATAGTCTACTAGTTAGTGTACACACTCTGCAGAAACAGACATAGATGAAGACCATCCTCAAAGAACTGGGCCTGATTCTTCCTCTTCCTCAATTCCCCGACCCCTGTAATAATGGGACCACGTTCTTCAGCTGAAAGCAACTTCCTGAGGAGAAAGATCTATTAGCCAAAACCACCAAGATACACCATGCCAGAAGTCAGCTCAGTTATCCCCATAACTCACTGCAACCCCTAATCTCACTGTCACATTGTAGGATTTTTTCCAACCTGTAATTATTCCCTCTCCCTGGGCCAGCAAGTCAACAGAACATTAAAAAAACAAAAAAACAAAAACAAAAAAAAAACAGTCTCCAAAGTGACTCTTTGCTAAAACTGTTTCCTGCCTCCTGGGGGCTCTCCTTTGAGGTGATAAAACCCTAATCAGGGAGTCATCACCATAAATAATGCATCATGCATCAGACTTTCACCAAGAATCAGTAAAGCAAGCAGTAGCTCAGGAGGGTCCATTATCCCCCATGGTTCATAGTTAGGAATTGTGATTAATCCATTTATCTGCTATTCAGATGACTACTCCATAGTAAGAGTCAATCATTACTGAATATTGAATAGGTACATGAATAACCAAAATGTACCCGTGATTTGACTGGCTTCAGCACCTTGATTCCCAGAATATTTACCCATTTTGAGTTTCAAAAGTCCACAGCAACACAAGTACAGCAGACGGGTGGGGTGGTGGGAGATAGGAATCCCAATTTCCAGAAAGCCATGAGTGACTAAAGCCCAGAAGCCTCAAGAGTTTGTTTACAATCACAAACATCAATTCAGTCAACATTTATTAACATTTATTACTTATTGTGTGTGAGGCCCAGTACTAAGAACAGGATATTCAAAAAAAAAAAAGTGCATTATCTAATAGACATATAAATAGACACACAAAAAGCCAATTATCTTGCAATAGGAAAAGTGAGAGACAGGCGTTAGGAACACATAAGAAAGAGTAATCACCCTCCCTGGGGAGAGAGGATAAATGGCAGATCTGGGAAGCCTGCCCAGAGGAGGTAACATTTGAGCTGGGTCTTGCAGGTTGAAAAAGATTGTTTTCCAGAGAGAAGGGGGAAAGAGTGGCACAGGCAGAGGGAAAAGCATGCACAAAAGCATTCAGGTATGCAGGCAGAGGTCTTTTCCGAGATTTGCATGATGCAGGTATTAATGGGCTATGCGCACCATGCTAAGGAAGCTGGGCTTTATTCAGTGTCCTGTAGGCAATAGGACAACTTCCTAAGCTTTTAAAGAGCTGCCTGATCATGAGCAGATTTGTGCTTCCAAAAGCTGATCCAGTACGGTAGGATTATGAGGCTGGATTTGAGAAGAGGACCCGCAGTTCAGAGGCAAGTGCCTTAGTGAGGGCAGAGGTGAGATGACCTGTCTTGGGCACTGACAATGGGCTGAAGAGGAGAGTGGGACTGGAGGCTTTGCAAATATTCCAGAAGGCCACAGAGGAGGTTTCTGATGACACCCAAGGAACAGGGGAGAAGGAGAAGAGGCTGGCAGGAGAATGGTGATTCCCTTAGCTGAGGAAGAGAAGCATAGCTGAGTGATCAGGAGAAAGCATACATGCAATTAACACTACTGCGTGTTTGTCATGTGCCGGGGGCTCTCCTGGCATTTCCTTACACCCATACCTGCCCTATTCCATGAGGAGAATCAGCTCAAGTTAACAGAGAAGGGAACTGAGGTCAGAGTGGTTGAAGAGTGCCTCCGGGGCCACCCATTGCCAATAGTGCCCAGCAAGCATGTGAAGTTGATGCTCTCATGCCCTAGCTGGCTACTTCACTTTGTGGAGGGAGGCTCTGGTCACAATGTAAGTAGTTTTATTCTTCACTTGCTCCCTTCCTGCCCAATGGTTGGAGTATCTCTCTGTATCTTTACCTTGTGAAGGAATACCTCCTCCCATCCTGGCCCACCCCCATCACTGCATCTCTCCCTTCCAAAGTATTCCTCTCCGCCCACTCCTCATCTACTCCCATTCACACATGGCATCTTGTTAGAAATAGCAAGGGTAGGGCAAACAGCAATGAATCAGAAGTGGGGGCAATCTGTGTTTCAGGGCTGACTTAACCCACCAGATGACTTTCAGCTACTGCTTGACCTCAGCCTCGGTGTCCTCAACTATAAAATGGGGATAAGAAATGAATACTAATCTTTGCTTATCTCGCAGGTTTGTTGTGAGGATGGAATTAGATAAACAACAAAAAGGAAAAGGTGGCTACAGGATTATCCATCATAGTTGTCCATGAGAGTGGACATCTGAGCCCCCCCAGAGCAGGGACCAGGTGGTCCTCATGGGTACCTAGCTTTCCTGGTACAGAGCCGGCGCTTGATAAAGAGATGTGCAATTCAGAACTAGGACCACTACCACGCTCCGCACCACCCACTGACACACATGGAGGCGTGCTCCTGCCGCTCTCATCCACCATAAATGCAGGCAAGCCCACAACACCCCACTTTTGGAAGTGCTGCTCTAGTCCTGGCTTATTCCAAAAACAGCCAGTTCCTGGAGGGAAACCAAGTGATTGTCACGCTGCCTGGATGCCTCCGCTAGGCACGTTTGACCAAGTCTGGGTTCTACCCCTTCTGCAGGGAAGTTGCTAAGAACTGATCCGCCAACCTGGCTCACACCCCTCCAAGGAGCCCCAGCTGGGTGCGTCCCTCCCCGCACTGCCTTGGTGGCCCGCACGCAACGTGGTTTTTTGTTTGTTTGTTTTGTTGTTGTTCGCAGGAGCCCGGCCGCCCCTACTGCTGTTTTCATTGATGCCTTGAGCAGAGCTGGCATGTGCAACTGCTGAGAAGGGGGAGCGCGGAGCGGCGGGGGAAGCAAGTAAAAATAGCCTGGCGCGCGGCGCTCTGCCTGCTCCGGACGCCTTTAACCCTCGCCGAGGTTGGGAGAGCGCAGCAGCCGGCGCTGCACACTGCGGAACCTGGCAGGGGTCTGCACCCAGACCCCAAGTGGCAGCGGGGGTACGAGGCAAAGGGGCCAGCCAAAACTTTTTTTTTTTAGAAAAATGAGCCGGGCGTGGGGTGAGGTGGAAATGCAGGGAGGAAGCGCCTTCTCGCTTCCAGGGCTCCAGCCACCTGGCAGAGACCGCTACGTGCCCGCTCGCTCCACATTTCACAGAAGCGCGGCCTTGAAACCCTGGGCTATTTTTAGAAACCCTTTCGGCGGGTGGGCGATCAGAGCGCGGAGGGTGAGGGGACTGGTAAGGATGGCTTTCTTCTGGGAGGCTAGCCGCCTCGCACTGCACATCATTCCGAATGTCTGCTCTCAGGTGGGGGCTGGGGAAGAGGAAGTGGTGAGGGGACGGCAGGCATGCAGGCTTTGCCCTAACTCAAGGAGACAGCACTCGCTACTGAATGCCCCACTGCTTTCAAGTCCCGGAGCGTGTTTGTTTTGAAACCGACAATTGCCAGATGCATGCTGCTTCTAGTCTCTCAGAGGATGGGGATTGATAAAGCGTTGCTGCCTACGCGGTGGGGCAGGGGTTTTAGCAGCAGAGTTAAGACCTCAAGGGAAGAAGACCAGGAAGGGTCTCTCTACCTTTTTGCATTCCGGCAAGACAGAGGGACAATCCCCGCGCCACACCCCCGTCCCCGCCCCCCGCTGCATATGGGTAACCATATGTGAAATGTGCGGCAGCCCCACCAGACACCCAGCTATTAATAGAGCCCGGGAGTTTGCTCTCTGTGTCTTTTTCCTGCCACTGAGTAAGGGATGATCTTCACACACATGCCCCACTCCGCCCCCACCTCGGCGCACCGTTTCTCCAGGAAGGTAAGGGGCCTGCCCACGCTGATCCCCTTCGTGACTACAGGTGCCCAGAGCCTACGGAATAGTCCGGTTGTTGTAATGACAGCGGGGTCAGGGCGAGGCGAGGGATCACAGCCTCGAGTCTTGGGACACAACGCCCAGCAGGGCTCTCTGCGGCTCAGGGCCAGCTGGAGAGTAGAGAAAAAGGCCGCCGAAGGCGGGGGCCAAGAACGCAATTTGCGGAGCTACAGCGACCTCCTCAAAAGCCCTTGCGGGACGGGCGGCTGCAGACCCGTTTCTCACTGCAGCCGGCGGCGCGCAGCCCCCACAGTCCGCGCAGGCTCGGCTGCGGCAGGGGCGGACGCTGTCCCTGGTGCTGAAGGTGGCCGCGGCCCGTGTGCCCTGCCGGGTTAAGCGCCCCAGAGGCGGCTCTGACATCTGACGATTGCAGACTTCTCTCTGGCCCAGATCTGGGCCGGAGGGTCTGTAGGAGGTGCTCAAGCCCTCCCGCCGGCTCGGCCCCCGCGGCCGGGAGCTCTCCGCGCTGCTGCGGGGACGGAGAGCTCGGGGACCGACTCGAGCTTGAAGGGTAAAGCTGAGGCAGCGGCAGGAGATGGTCAAGACACTGCAGGGAGCAGACCTGGCCCCAGGATTACCCACCCCAGCTCTGCACAAAGCCGGGACCCGGGAGCCCTCACGGAGCCCAAAGGAGAGGGCAGGGGAGCGCGGCTGCCCAGGGTTTGGGACTTGGGGGCAGGAGAAGGGAGCAGCGGGCGGCAGGAGAGGGTGATGGGGTGAGAGTGACTGTTTTGCATTTTCAAGAGGGAGGGGACCTGAGACATGAACTTCCCCCCCACCCCCCACCAACACACACACACACACACGCGCGCGCACACACACACACACACACACACACACACACACACGGAGGCCGGCAGAAGCAAGCGGGATGAAGCTGGGGAAAGTTTGGCACTCGGTGCTGAGCGGCGGCGGCGGCGGCGCGGTGGTCCGGGTGGGCGGCGGGGTCTCCGAGAGCCCCTGCTCGCTCGCCTCCTTACCTCGGTGTTCTCTGCCGCGTTCTCCGCCATTTTCCTCCTTAGGAGCAGGCAGCGGGAGGAGTGTTTCATGCCCATAAGAGCCAGCAAGGATTTGGTGATACAGAGATAGTAGAGAAAGAGAGAGAGCTGGTGTAGCTTTAAAAGAGAGAGCGAGAGAATGGGAGAAAAAATTCCAACCCAGCCCCTCTGCTGGAGCGTCAGCCGGCACAGTCAGCCACAGTGGAGTCTGTTCTGCAGTCTCCACTTTGTTTTATTTTCCTCCTTTCTCATCTGCTCCGGATTCCTTCACACAGTTTCAAGTTCTTCTCGTGCCCCCGACCCCCCTCCCCGCCCCTCTCCACCCGCGCTGCGGGCTAAGCGCGAGGGAAGCCGCCCTGAAGGCTCCGCGGCGGCGGCGGCGGTCGCGGATCCTCTCCAGGCTGCTCGCAAAGTCCGGCCGGCCAGAGGCAGCCGCCAACTCCTCTCAACTTCTGCCGATCCGCTGGGCGAAGCAACACGCTTCCTGCGCGTCTCTCCTAGGGGCTGAGCCGGGTGAGTGGGGGCGGGGTAGGAGGTTCGGTGGAGCAGGCGGCGGCTGGGCGCAGACCGAGGGCCCCCAGCGCCCCCGGGCCCGCCCCCTCCCCTAGTCTCCGAGGGTCTTGGCCGCCTCCACTCCCTGGCGCTGCGCACAACTTGCGCGGAGACCAGGCCCGCGCTGGGGGCCCAGAGAAAGCAGGCGCCGGGCAAGGCTCTTGCAGGTTCTCAGACCCGGTGCGCGTGCTCCCACCTAGGGCGAGCTCCGGGCGAGACCGGGCCACAGTTAACTCGCACCCTCCCCACCCCGTCCCACCCCAGCTCTCCGGCTCCTCTGCCAGTTCCTGGATCCTTCCTTGGCGAATTATGGTTTGGGGAATGAAAGGGTGGGTGTCTGGATGGGGGAGGGTCCTTAACTCCTTCAACTCTAGGGGTAAGTGTGGTGTCATTCTTTATCCTTCTCTCCCATTCTCTGTACCCAAAGCCCTTGGGACTCCAAGCCCCTTTCAGGTTGAGAGGCAGGGGCAAAGGTGGCGGCCAGGGTGGCTTGGGAAAGAGGGTGGGAGAAAGTCAAATGCGAGACTGCAGTGCCCGCCGCCTCCCCAACTCCAGTCTTCCCTGGCAGCCCCCTGCCCACGCATTTCTCTTCTCCCTCCTCACCCTTCCCCCACCATCGCCAGATTTTGAAGTCCCTTTTATGGGAGAGAGGGAGGATGTCACGCACCCATCAGGATTCTCTTGATCCTTTTTTAAGGGAGTTTAGGCGGCAGCAGGGGGTGTGAATTTTTATACAATGCATTCCTGTCTTCACTTTGAGAGCTGCTTTTTCTCTGTCTTACTGGCCATCTGTCGGGCAGTGGGAGATAGAACAAAAGCGGGGGACCCCACTCTGCCTCTCCCTTTGCAGCAGGACACTCAGGCTGACTCCTTAAAGCAGCTGCACTTTTAAGCTTTCAGCCTACAAGTCAGGGACTGAGACCTAAAAGACGCTGCCTGAGCACCCGGCTGTCTTCACGTCATCTCTGTACTTGTTTGGGGAGGTCCCTCCCAAATGCCCTATTTGCTTTTATCATCACCTTTGATAACTGGGAAGTGTGAGCCTGACTGTCCTCAACTAACCCGAGTCCATTGAAGAAAAGGGCTAGAATCTTTCTCAGTACGAAATATGCCTCCATCATCTGGTCCTCGGGGAAAGAGAGGATACATTGCACTAAGTAGAGGTGAGAAGTGAGGGATAGAGGAGAGGATGAAGAATGAGAAGGATGAAAATGTAGCAAGCGGCTTGAGTTAATGAGACTGTGTGTGTGTGCATGTGTGTGTGTGAGAACTTGAATAAAAATATGGCCTTAACCTCCTTAACCTTTTCCCTTCTCAGAACACAGACCTGGGTTAGAGCTGGGGGTGAGTGCGCAGAGTCCTTGACAACACCCAGTCGTTCTTCCCGTTCACATCCTGCCAACGTGCAGAGAGTGGTAGGGAAATAAAATGATGTGAATCTGGAGGATGACTTTTACCCTATTGAATTCCTTTTTCTCTAGGCATCTTCTCAGAGACAAAAGATTCTGAGAGACACCTAATCCCCTACCAAAAGTGTCTCGGTGTTTGTGCAATCAAAGGAAATCAGAAAAGAAGCGATTCTCACCGCTCTGTGGTCCAATCCTCTCATTTTACAAATAAGGACCCCAAGATTGGACAGAGGAGGACATTTGTCCATGGTCCATCAGCAAGCCGAGGACCCAGCTCCCCAGCCTCCTGACTTTCAGTCCGACACTCTGCCCCCACCCGGCACTGCTTCTGCTTGTGCATCCCTTCTGTGACTAACCAGGGAGGAGGGGAGCTGAAACAAGCTCCCACCGGAATAGGCTGCTGCCTGTGCGTGATTATGTTGCTATGAGAACCTCAGTGGGTGTGTTTCCTCCTTTCGCTGTTGAAATCTTTTGCTTTGCTTGGCTTCTCCCCAAGCACAGACACGTCTCCCTTTGGAATGGGGAGTGGAGAGGCTGAGATGAAGAGCTATATTCTCATGGCAAGAGTTTTCTATCCCAACCCATCCAACCCAGAGCCAGCCTGGGGCTGGGAGTGAGGAGCCTATGCCACTAGGGTGGTTCCATAAAGGCTGGAGTCCAGGAAGGAACTGTTTTGAAAGTGGATACTCTAGCCCCCTGGCGAGCTGTCTTAGAACAAAGAGAGTTCCTGCTATGTAATCACCTAAGATCAAAGTCACAAGCAAGCTAATTATCACTTTAAGAGACTAAGTTTGGGGTGATTTGTTATACACCAAGAGATGACCTGAACATTCACTTCTTATGATGGTGAAAAGTGCCTAGCACAGAGTAGGTACTTTGTAGAACCCTTTTCTCAGCATCCCCACCATTCATGTGAATTCAGTCTTTCTCCATCTCTTCTGCAAAAATACATTAGCATAGTCTTTTACCAGGTTCATTAGTTTAGTCATGCCACAAACAATTTACTAGGCATCTCTTAAATGCCTAGCTCATTAATAGGCACTAGACTTAACAAGAGGCAACAAAACATATTGAATTGACCATTGATGAGCTCTTAATTTAGTCATGTTGGATGCTTTTAAGGGTACACATCTTCTGTAGAACTCTTAAGGAGATTTTCATGGGAGGCAAGAAAACACGTGGGATGATAAGGGGTTCAGAGAGTTCACTAGGGTATGAGTTAAATGGGTAGTTTGAAACAATAGACCCTACCAGGTAAAGAGGTTCTGAAGACGCATTTTATTTACGTAATTTTTCTTATACGAGATCTTCAACGCAACAAAAATAAAGTGCATAGAACAATGCCTATCTCACGGCAAGTGCACAAATATTATGTCAACATTGGCTAGGCCCTGTCCTAGGCACATGAGTTAAATTTTATATAACACTTACTAAATTTTATAGAACACTGACTATATGCCAGAGACTATTCTTGACCTACATGTGTTCTCATGTAGCTGGTTCAACAGCTCTTTGAGGTAGATACTATTATCCCCATATAACAGATGAGAAAACAAAAACACAATAAATTGCCCGAGTGGTAGAGGTAAGATTCAAATCTAGGATACTTGATTCCATAGCATAAACCCCAAGAAGTTGACCAGGTTCAGGGAGCAAGACAGTGGTTCTCAACCTTGGCTATACAGTGGAATCATCTGGAGAGCTTTAAAAATACCAGTGCTTTGGTTCTACCTCCAGAGAGTACGATTTAGTGAGGTTTGGGCATCAGGATTCTTTAAGTCTCTAATTCTAAGGGACAGTGATGATTGGAGGACAACTGGACAAGAATATCTGTTGACAAAAAGACCTACAGAGGAAGAAGATCTCTAAGTTACAGAAGATCCAAAACAAGAACCCCACACTGTAAAGAGGTCTATCTCTAACTCAGAGGTTCTTCAGAGGCCTGGACTGGAGGAAAGCTGTGTTGGTGGTTGAGATGAGACTCTTAGGGAGGGTTATAATTAGAAAGGTTATCCAGCTTTGTGAGATGCTGCAGAAGTGAGTTTCCTATTACTGGAAAGGCTCAGATTAATTGTGGGCATAGATGATGTAGAGGCCCCACAAACACCAGAACCAGAAGGTTGAGCAAGCCCTCTGAGTTTCCACCTGCCTTGTGTTGGGACTCTGCTTTTCTGTCTCTTGCCAACTCTGAGCCCTTGCTGGAACCCCAGAAGGTGAAGATTGTACCATACTTCATCTCTAGGGGCCAACGAACCCTTCCTTTTGCTGTTGCCCAAAATTAAAGGCCCCTAGAATCAGGAAGCAGCATTCTTAACCTGCGGACCATGCTGCCTGGAAAATCTCAGGCTCTAGCTTGTTCCAATGGTGGTTGCTGCTAAAAGGGGGGATGTATTATGTGGTTTTCTCCTCCTCCTCCCAGGGGACCTCACACATGGCCAGGGTTCACATATGGCCATGGCACACTGCAGTGAATCCATGGCTCCTCAAGAATCAGGCCACAGCCGTGATCCATCACCACCTCATGGCAGCTAACCCAGCAGTGTTCTTAGTGTCTTCCACACCAGATGGGAGCCACACCAAGGCTGCAGCAGCCAGCTACCTGGCTGAACCTCCAGGCAGCCCCATATCTGGGCCGTTCTCCTATACAAAAGCCTCTGTGGTCCTATTCCTCCCTAACCCAAGGCCCAATATTCCAAAGAACAACTTGCTGAGTGCCACCAGTACCTGCAAAGCAATTTGAGGTGGGATTTTTTTTTTTTGTGCCAGAACCAGAATGTTATTTCTTCCTTGCTCTGATAATGTCTGATTAAATCAATTCACTGTGGTTTTGTGCTGAATATGATACTATTTGCTTTAACAATATCTGGGAGGCATTTTCTTAGTATAATACTTCTGCATTTATAGCTCAATCCTTGCTGTTTTATTCTAAAAAGTTGAACACTCTTCTTACCTACCTTTCTCTAAGGATGAGAAAGACCCAAAAGATTCTGTTGTGCTGCCACAACAGAATTAGCTTTTTCTACTGAGTGGAGGTTGTACACTCCACCCCTTTCCTCCTTTTTAAATCTTTCATGAAGGCTTACCTTTTTATGGGAAATCTCTCCAGAATCCCTGAAAGCCACTGGAAGCCATTCAATCTATCCAGTGCAATAACTTAATACATATTTTTTTCTATTAACCTTATGTGACTGTGGGCCAAGCATGTGCTAAGTATTCTGTACTAAAAGGTGAAGAGACTTATCTCTGCATTGGTGACCCTTATCTTCTGGGAAGAGTTGGTTAAATGACTAACTGTGATATACTAAGCGTTATAATAGATTTAGGTACTACAGGGGGTCTTATGCATTGGTTCTCATAGGTTAAATATAGCTATAATCAATGGCTCATAGTCAGGTAGGTCCTGCAAGCAGTATCTATTGATATGGACAGGGAGACCCTGGAGGCTACAGGGCCTCAACCAGAAGCCTGGTAGATTCCAAGTGTGGCTGGAGACACATTCTTTTTATCAAGATACCAAAGTTCTTGTATGTCTTGGAAACTTTCACAGATGAGAAGTTTTATAGCCTTGACTCTCCAAATACTCTGTTTACCAATATCACTTGTGGCATAACACATTGTGATCTGCCTTAGGATAGGGCTGATCTCTGGTGCGTCAGGGCAACCCGACCTGAAAATGCACAATGAGTGGAGGTGGTAAAACAAAGCTGTGATTGAGTCCACCTTTTCCTTTCTGGACCATGTAACCATTCTGATCCCTTTCTTCTCAGGGGATTTTATTTTAATTTAAACTTTGTTAGATTTTTCTTTCATTTAAAACTTCACCCTCTTAAGGTAATATTAACATTTTACTGTGTACTCTTCTCTATTTTTTGCTCATGCAAATATATATAAGACCTAAGTTATATATATATATAAAAGTGTGTGCTGTTGGTGTATGCTGTATATAAATGGAATCATGTTATATACATTACTCAGAAACTTGCTTTCTTCATTAAGCACTGTATAATGGGCCTCTTTCCAGGTTACTACATGTAGATCCAAGTTATTTTTAAAAGCGTATAACATCTCACTGTATGGATAAACCATACTTTTCAAACAATTCACCTATTGATGAATTTTCAAATTCTAAGCAATATTTTAATAAATGATTTTAAAATATATCCTTATGAACAGAAGCTTTTATTTTCATATAATGGTTTCCCCCGAAGTGATATTACTTTAATATCCATTGCCAGTTCCTCACCAAATTGTAATTTCTAAGACTGTAGCTGCAACAATCGGAAGGGGCAAATCTAATTTTCCTTCCCTTTCCTACCCTACATCAAGTGCAAAAATACCTGCTGCATTCAAAGCCCTGGATTACACACTTGAGAAGGAAGATCCATGAAATAAAAGACGTAATCCTGTTTTAAATGTGTTTCTACAGCAAGAGCCTTCCAATGCCTGGGGAAAGGCTAGTGAGAGATGCTGAGACCTGGGGCATTCTTTCCTAGAGGTCTTTACAGAGAACAGATCGCTTCCAATTGCAGGACAACAGAGCATGGATTTAATGCATGAATTTAATGTCAATACATGAATGACGAAGAAGTACTGTGATCTGAAAAACTTAAGATTTTCTTTTTTTTTTTTTTTTTTGAGACGGAGTCTCGCTCTGTCCCCCAGGCTGGAGTGCAGTGGCCGGATCTCAGCTCACTGCAAGCTCCGCCTCCCGGGTTCACGCCATTCTCCTGCCTCAGCCTCCCAAGTAGCTGGGACTACAGGCGCCCGCCACCTCGCCCGGCTAGTGTTTTGTATTTTTTAGTAGAGACGGGGTTTCACCGTGTTAGCCAGGATGGTCTCGATCTCCTGACCTCGTGATCTGCCCGTCTCAGCCTCCCAAAGTGCTGGGATTACAGGCTTGAGCCACCGCACCTGGCCCAAGATTTTCTTAATTGGCATCAGTTACCTGTCTCCTGGGTAGAACTACCACAAAGGATACACAAAGGCCTGAGATGCACCCTCTGTTTCCTTTCCTTCCAGAGGCTGTGCCTGCAGGAGAGCCTGGATTGACAGCAGCCTGCCACCCCTGCCATACCAGTGCCTAGTAGAAGTCCACTCCCTCAAAAACCACACTCCCCACTCCCCAGAAGGCCTTGTTTGACTCTCTTTCAGACCAACATTTTCTGTATTCAGACTTGCCTGTAACAAATGACCTACCCATTGCCCTCAACCCAAGGAAGCCTTGCCATTTAAAACCTCCCAATGGAGCCTATCAAAGGGTGCTTCAAAGTGTGAGGGAGGCTGAGGGAGGAGGTAAGTGAGATGAAGGAGGCATTTAACAGAGCCTAGCAGAAAGAACTTTGTGGTCTTACAGAACAGTAAGTTAACCTCTCCATCTGTGTACAAACAGCTTAACGGTGATCACTGCCTGGCTAAGGGGTTGTGAGGATAAAATGAGCCAATGCAGATGAAGCACCTGGCACAGTTCCTGGGACATAGTGTTGTTAACATAGGTGAGTTTCCTTTTCTTCAGCTCTTCCTAAAAGACCGTATCTAACCGTAGGAGACAGAGACACAGAGTAATAAGGAGAAAGAGCGTGGCGGCAGGGGTCAGGGTGCCTGTGCACTACTAGTCCCAGCTCTGTCTTTCAGCAGCCGGGTGGCCTTAGGAAAGTCACTGAACCTTTCCGGGCCTGTTGCCTCCTCTTTAAGGGATTTGCCTGAGAAAAACCCTACATCCTCCTTCTGTTTGCCGTTTCATTCATGGTGTGGATTATGATGCTAACCACCTCCAAATGATAGCAAAGACTGGTCAGAGGCGTCTCAAACCAAAATTCAACTCTGATGGCCAAAACAAAGGCTGAAGAGCAGAACGCCCTGTCCCTCCCACTGTAAAACTGATGGGAAGGGAAGTTAGCCTGCCATCAGGTCAGGGGTTTACAAAGGAGGCCTGTAAGTAACGTTAATTACTGTGTTCACTCCAGCACTGGGCTCTAGTTTGGCTTTTCCACAGGTCAAAAGAGGTGCCATTTTTTAAGAGCCCCATTGGACTCCAGCAGCCTCAAAAGTAGTAACCAAGCAGCCATTATAGGTAGGCATCGCTTGATTTCCTCATCACTTGTCAGGAGGCAGAGCTTGATGGGGACATCAATGAATTTCTCAGCATTACAAGCTACTGGGCTGTAAGTCAGCATAACCCCATATCTCTCAACGATCCATGTCAATACATGAATCGCACAAATCAGCAGATTATTGGAAAAAAATTGCTCTTTGACTCATTGTATGTATTATGTATTTTACATACAAATAAAATTTCTACCTGCCGATTCTTGACTACAAAATATATTCAAATTAACGTGCTGCTCAGACATACACAGTGATGGCGACAGACCATAGTCCCTAAAGCAGGGGGCCAGGTTGCTGGGGAAGCCAGCCAGAGTCCTCATCTTACCAGGCACAATCTATTCTGTGGCTAACTCACCTACGGAGAAACAAAAATCCATGTTTATCCCAGCGTAGCTCTCAACCTCAAGTCTAAATAAAGTGGGGTTAAGGACCATTCAAGTTATTCCACAGGAAAAAAAAAACAAAACAAAACCGTAATGGTTAAGTGCCATTTTAAAATCACACAGCAGGAGAAGAGTGGTTTCCGTTTCTTGGATCTTCCAGGTATCCATTTATTTCCCACACAGCTGTCATTTACAAAGGGAAGAGCTTCCTTCTCCAGGGATGGAAACTCTGCAGGCAAGTCTGAGAGCTGTCTCCTGGGCTGTGGTTCTTTCCATGTAGGGCCTCACAGAAGGGAGAGGGAGCCTGGTGTCATCAGGAGAGTGACCACTGGCCATCTACCCACGGCGGACCAGCTGCTGTGCTAAGTGTGCTCCCCATGGAGCACACCCACCGATCCCCACACCAGCCCCAGGCGTTAGTTACATGGTTACCCCCACTTTGCAGATCAGGGAAGGATGGCTCAGAAAGGTTACTGAACTTGTCCAGGTCACACAGCAAGGTGCAGGTCGGAACCCTGCTTCAAAACCTTGTCTCCTTGACACCATCAATGGCACAGACCTCAGAGCCACGCAGACCTGGCCTTAAATCCAGACTCTGACATTTAACTAACTCTATGATCTTGGACACGTTGCTCAACCTCTCTGAGCTCCAAAATTCCCATTTGCCAAGAGAGATGGGCCTGGTAAAACCTACTATTCTGGGCTGCTGTAAAGTTCCTAACCTAAAACCAGGCTCATTGTGGACCTCAATAAATGGGAGTGATGACATGTGGCGTGTGGCTGGATGTGACAGGCTCAACCCAGCAAAACTGCATGTGTTGTTCAACTCTCAGGCACACATTCAAGTGTAAAAAGGGCACCCCAGCCCCAGAGGCCAGAGTCTCTGTCAACCTGACAATGGCTGTCGTCAGGGCAACTCCACTTAAGTGACACCTGTCAGCCTGTGTTCTCGCTGTAGCTCTTTCTGTCACATCCACTTAGTAACTTCTCTAAGTGGTGTCACTCCAGCTTGCATACCATATTTGCAGGTGTTGAAGACATAGCTTTTTATTTTTTAACTTCTAGAACACTGAGCTTACATGTAGACCAGATATGCTATGCAACGACATCAGGACTTAGTTAATGCATCCTGAGCAAATGTGGGCTTAATCACAGGAAGGAAGGAAAGATCCAGCACCTTGGCAAGTGGCTGGTGGAGGAAGGAGGAGGAGAATGGTATTAGAATGACTTTGCATATGTGCCCCAACTCTTTTCCAACCTACAAAGATGGTCTTGTCTTTTCTTCCTTTCGCCTTCTCTTTAAAAACCTATCTATAGTCAACTAGAGCAGAGTACGAGTCTGAGGCGGAGGGAGTCATGGCAGGACAAGCGTTTAGAAAGTTTCTTCCACTCTTTGACCGAGTATTGGTTGAAAGGAGTGCTGCTGAAACTGTAACCAAAGGAGGCATTATGCTTCCAGAAAAATCTCAAGGAAAAGTATTGCAAGCAACAGTAGTCGCTGTTGGATCGGGTTCTAAAGGAAAGGGTGGAGAGATTCAACCGGTTAGCGTGAAAGTTGGAGATAAAGTTCTTCTGCCAGAGTATGGAGGCACCAAAGTAGTTCTAGATGACAAGGATTATTTCCTATTTAGAGATGGTGACATTCTTGGAAAGTACCTAGACTGAAATAAATCACTATTGAAATGGCATCAACATGAAGCTGCCCATTCCACTGAAGTTCTGAAATCTTTCATCATGTAAATAATTTCCATAGTTCTCTTTTATAATAAACTAATGACATCCAGTGTCTCCAAAATTATTTCCTTGTGCTGATATAAGCATTTCCAAATAAAAATATGTAAATGAGTAATTAAAAAAGAAAAAAAAACCTATCTATAGTCATCTCCTGCAGCATAGTCCATGCTACACTGGGATTAATTTAAACTGAATATCTGTACCTTTTCCTCCTGGCCCGTAAAACAAGCCCTGGAAGGTTCAAGTCAGAGTTTGTGACTGGAGGGCTCTGAGCAAATCTTGCCCTTTTCCTTCAGCCTCATTTCGTCTCAAGTTAGCTAAGGCAAAGATTGGGCCTCTCCCTTCCTTCCCCTGATTGGATAACAGAGTCCCTGAAGCCATTCTCATCACTATCCTTTTGCAGACAGAGTTTGGCACAGACTTTCTAGTCCTGTAAAATCGTAGCCTAAATTTGGTTGCATTTGAAGGGAAGAGCTTGGGCCCGTGAGCTTCTGGGCCACTTTTGTCCATCAGCATCTCAGGCGAGCTTCCAAGGGTCTAAGAGGAGCTCGAGTATCACCAGGCCATGACAGCTAGTGTCACACCATGTACCAATTGTCCAAAGTTCCTCTTCTGGGCCCCTCTTGAGACACAGCAGCCTTTACCACCCTTCTCTCCCTGTAAAGCTCCCTGCTACCAAGGATTTCCAGGAGACTCTGCAGGACCACATCATAGGTTCACGTCTTCTTCACCTCTGGCTGCCCTCAGTCAATATTCCATAACCTCGAGGTTGCTTTCAGAAGCCCTGCTGTTGCCTGCATTGACAGTGTCCCTCATGAGGTGGCTGAGGGCTATGCCAGGGCTGCTGCGTCCCAGCACTCCCAGAGCTGGATGTTGTGCGGAATCAGATGAGCCCCAACCTCCACTCCTTGTGTTCAGAGTTCCAAGCCTTCTGGAGAAGCGCCCTTTCAGTTTCTGGCCCTAACTCTTCCATTCCTCTGTAAGGGCACAAAAGCCAGTGTCAGGGTGGAGTGCGGCTGACATCCCCTCCCCTCTGTTGTCTAGGTCTTTTGCCCCATCTTCCACTCACAGGATAATAAGACACACTTCTCCCCGCTTGAGTCATAGACAAAAGTGCCCATAACGGTCAATCCATGTAAGTGAAGCCTTGGGAGAGGAGAGAGGGCACCTGTTACAGAGAAAGCACTGGGCTGGCTGCTCTTGGATAGTATGTGGGGTGGGCAGCCCTGCCCCTCCCTCTCGGTTTCCTTGGGAAGAGGATTTCCCAGCCACGTGCCTGGGTCATGGTCTGTCTTCTGTATTTGGCCAGGCAGGTAGTAGCATTTATCAAACATCTACAAAAGAGCGGACCCACCTTCACATCAGTCTCACATGCATCCTCCCATGTGAGCTCTCTGTCCCGGCCCCCGCTCTAGACCGCCACCACCCCTTGTGGGTATCAACTCTCGGAGGAACAGCCCTTCCCATTTATTAACTATCAACACTTAGCTTTCCCAAAGGGATTTCTGTTTCCAAAGGAGATTCTGGAAGAAAGCCTCCTAAGCTCAAGTTACTAGAGAATGAATCTCTAATGGTGGAAGGTCAAGCACCAGTTACAGGCTGGTGTGAGCATGATTTTTGGGGGCGGAAGTTCACCCTGCACTCTTTAAAATCATGTTACACTGGTGTTTAATTCTGCCTGCCAGTAAGTTATGCCCTGGACTATAGGCATCGGAGAAAGCATGAAGCTATAGGAAAGTGGGGGTGGGAAAGCACTGAACTAAAGTCAAGAGAATCAAATTCTAGTCCCAGCTCTGCCACAAGTTACTGGAGACCTCAGGGAAAGTGGGTGTCAAGAAAAAGACCCCTGAGAAATGGGGGTGGGGAGTGGTTAAGGTATGCTTCTGCCCTTAAAGTCCCTCACATTCCTGGTTTTCATTTCTTCCTCTATAATGTGAGAAGTTTGGACAAGTGGAATTTGTCACTTTCAACTCTTCCATTCTAAGAGTGTGAACCCTGTGACTGGTATTCAGAGCACAGATACTGGACCCAGTTCTCGGAACAAGCAAGAGGGAAGGAGGAAGAAGCTTTGGGAAAGCGTCTGCTCTGGGGCTCAGGCATTGGGCCCCGAAAATAACCGACCCTACCTATCTTCCAGGCTGTTTTTCTTTAAACACCAATTTTTAAGCTTTAGTATAAACACTGCCTTTTCCCCATGAGGAGCTCAAATGCCCATGGTCTTTGGGCAGAAATCATCTGTTTTAAAATATGGCATTCAAGCCAGACTTGCAGAGAAGGTCTTTCTAAATAAACATTTAAAAGAAATATGCCCATCAGGGTTTGTCCGTTATCCACGTCCACGGAAGATGCTTGCTGATGAAACGCATCTGTGGGCTGCTACTTCTGGGTATCATTTTGCAAGGCGACCCCAAACAACAGCCTGTTCCTCTCCCACCCTCCCCTTCACACCTCTGAACCTTCTCTACTTCTACCATAGTTTCCTCTCGTTCTGCTCAGCTGGTTTTAAACAGGTATATAGTGCCTGAGGCATGAAAAAAAATCTGAGAGTAGAAACTGACACTAACATTTAACAAATAAAAATTCTCTACCGCAGGTTCTAGAACCAAGAGGCCTTCTTATTCCTAGGCAAAGATGGCGTGAGGCCAAGTGCATTCGGTGCCCTTTATGGGGTGGGGAAGATTTTCAGGCTGGCCCTTTCCATGAGTCATAGTGGGTCTGCAGAGGAGTGACTTAACCGTTCTTGGTCCACAGCAAGAAATGCAGGAAAGCCTTCCCAAGAGATGCTACAGTAGCCACTTCTTTAGGGGAGTACTTTTTTTCCTTAAAAAACTGAGACGATGGCTATCTGAGGAAACTGGTTCAAACTCCATCCTCTCCAGAGCCAAGAGACAGGACATAACAGCTTCAAGGACTTCTAGGTTGTACAGCTTATGATGACAATAAAAGGACTAAAAAAACATTAGCCAAGTCCATGGGGCTTTTTTGAACACAATTAGGCACAGTGTCCAGTCTCCTTCCTATCTGGAGAGCCAAGGGGGTAATGACAGAAGAGCCAAGGGACAGATGCCCACCCAGGTGAAGGAAGATCGAGGGGGCTCTGCTCCAGAGAGGGCCAGGCCTGAGTGAGACCTGGGGAGCCATGGGGAGGCATGAACCTGTGCTGGGAACATTAGCCCCACTTGGTTTTCTCAAACCCAATTAGGCAGAGGACAGAAATTTGAGGGGGAAGAATTACTTTAATAACCTACAAATTTTTAAGGAGCCTCCAAACTATCCTCTGTGCAGAAGCCTGCCAGGGAATCCAGGCCATTTCCCAGTCAGAGCCTGCTGGACCCTGACTCTGACTCTGGTCACCTGTGAGGCCGCCCCATGGCCTCCTCTCTCACGCACCTGCCCAGGAGGCTTACCCAGGTGCTTACAGCAGCAGGCACAGCCTCCGACAGCAACTTTTATTTTCTTCCTAATGCTTCCCTGTAACTTTTATTTTTAAAATTTGAAAACTGTGGAATCATTGACCAAGTGACTGATTTCAAGTAGATGCTGACCTTGGCATCTGATGGTGATCTCAGGCCCCAGGAGGGCAGCTTGCACTTGCCCCTCTCTATTGCTTCAGATTCCCCAAGGATTGATAAGCTGGAGAAAGACCCTAATATTTTCCATTAATAACAGGTGCCCACATGAGCTAACACCCATTGGTGGCTCCTGACTTCAACTTTTTAACCCTTCTGAAATAGTAGGAAAATTCAGATTCTAGGGAATGGAATAGGCCCTTGTCAGTGCAAGAAGAAAGTGAATCTTCTTCCTCTGCTGCCTTAGAAGCACCTAAAGAAACTCAGGAATATACGGTCTCCTTTCCTGTCGTCTGAGGGAAAGCCAAGGTACAAGGTTCTCTTCTGCAATTCACCCTTTTACCATCAAGGAAGCAGTCACAACCAGAAATGAACCACAGCTTCCTTCAGAAGGTGGAGGGGCCCAAGCCAAGCCAAGGTTCTGTAGAACAAATGCCTGCATGGCCTGGCAGGGTGGACCACAGGGTATCATCTACAACTTCTTGATTAGATAGACAGATAGATAAATAGATAGATAGATAGATAGATAGATAGATAGATAGATAGATAGATGATAGATAGATAGATAGATAGATAGATAATAGGTGGATCAATAGATACAAATATATGATAGATAGGATGAAGACTCCATTTGTTTCCATTGAAGAGTTCAGTCTACTCCTTTTCATTAATTATGTGACTACTTCCTCTCAATTCACCCAAGCCCTGTCCTGTCCTCAAAGTCCAATTAAGTTTCCAAACCTTTCCTGGAGCCTCCCAACCCATAGGATATCTTCTTTTTCTTCTTTGCACTCTTAGAGCATTATAGATGGTGCCACCCATTCTGACACCTCATCTTATAGAGTACCATCCTCCCCTAGCCAGAAATTACATCCAACTATCCAACTACTGTGATTATACAGAATGCAACCTGAGAGAAAGGAAGGAAAACACCCTCCGAAAGGTAGGAGAATATTTATTCCATTATTCATGCAACACTCAACCACCAAACCAGAGCTTATTAACCTTGAGCTGGATATAAAGTTAAGCTTGCTCATAAAACAGTTCTCTTCTTCCTCCAAGTCAAGCTTCACTCTCAGTGGTTACAGCCCATTCGGGCACAGGAGCAGTGGGAACTTCATGTAATGAGAAATGACTGCCAGTGGTTTGGAAGGAAAAAGTGCCAACAGTTCGAAAAGGTTGAGGGATATTCAAGGAAGGGCGGGTTTGGCCCAAACCATCAAAAAGAGATAAAATTGTGTTCTGTGAATTCTTTTTTAGGAGGCGGAGGAGGGTATCTTTTTTAAAATCTCTATCAGAAGTGTTCAAATAAAACGTTTCAGAACTCAACGTCAATAAGACTACACGATGCAAGAAAATCCAGGTGCTTGGGGCACCTCACGTCCAAGCCAAGATAAAGAAAACTCAAGCCACCTCCCCCTTCCTTGCTATACAGGTGCTTGGCTATTTCAGGTTATACCTCTTGGTTTCTCACTGTAGGCTCCAAAGGAAGGGCCATGCCTTCTGTTTCACTTCCTCCTCAATGCCCAGTCCAGTACGGAGCACTTAGAAGGTGCCTACACACTCATTAAGTGAATAAATGAGTGAATGAACACGTCTCAGTTCTGATTCCTTCCTCTAATATTTTAGTCCCACTGGCTTTTATTACTTTGGAGAATGACCAGGAAACAGATTTCTAAAAATAATTTTTGAACTAGGTAGCCTTGTTACTAGACCACAGTTTTAAGAGCGTCCGTTGGTCTGCAGCCCCCCCAGTCCTCATCACCCCAACCTTATGCTTCTCCTCATTCCCATCACAACAATAAAGAAAATTAGGTCTCGCCTGTAGTCAATCACACTCCAGGCTGACCCTACAAAAAGAAGTTCCCTAACAAAACAGTGCAAGATACTGATTCTCTCTAAAATGCTTCCCAATTTCTCCATGACCTGGACCTTGTGGGCCCAGTTCTTGAGGGGCTCTCCTCTCTCCAGCACCCACTAAGTGGACAGACTCGGAGCTCAGTGCCTACTTAGCTCACAGTCTTGCTGCACGCATAGATGCTGACATCCAAACACACAAATGTAGCTGCAGACACTTTGACAGGTAGACCAGGAGAAAGAATACAAGAGGCTGCTGTTGAAGTTCCCAGGGAAGGCCTCCTTCCACTGACTCTTCTGATTTAGCCCAACCTGAAGAGAACTCTGTCTGAGAAAGCTTTTTGTGCAACGACTCATCCAGTTCGCCTTGTCTCATGACCTTTCTGCAGAGCAAGGAGCAAAACTCCCACTTCAAGAGAGAGAGATGGGAGAGGCAGAGGGAACACATGCACGCTAATGAGCCAGAGATGAGGCTCTTGTTGAGAGGCCTAGAGCACCTGTGGGCCTTCAGGACAGATGCAGACCAGCTCGCAGGCACTTCCCTGGTTCACTGTTTATGTACCTGCCAATAACAAAACCTAATTCAAGCAGAAAATCAGATTCCTTGAAAGAAATGGTCTGTCTGAGACCAGCAGACGCAGGCTCCCAGTACCCAGCAAGCCCACATGTCTGGCATCCTACCTAGATGAGAGCTCATCCTGTTTTAAAGACCTCTGGGGAAAGGTTACAAACTCTCAGATTTCCAAAAACATCTTGACTCCTAGCAAGAAGTGTTGATGTGTGTCTGGCCTAAACCACTCCCACTTAGAGCTGAAGTGCCCTTTCAGATTGCTTGGTACCCAGTAGGGCTAGAAAGTGTCTGGCTCTCTGCTCTGGAAACTCAGTGTTCAAAGGGAAAATGAAGTCATTTTTATTATCAGTCTTAGAACTTGTAACTCAAATGAGATCGTCCCTCTATAAAGGTGTCCAGATCCTAAAGACTGCTGAGTTTCCAACCCAACCTATTTCTTAGAAAATTATAAGAAAGGCAACTTTGAAAGCTCTGACATGGAAAAGGTGTCTGAGGCATAGAATTCCTGACTCCTCAGCCCCTTCGTTCTCCACATACATCATACACCCACAGGATGTAGAAGAGAATGAGCATAACAAACAAGAGTGTTCTGAGACACCAGGTGGCCCTCCCCTTCCCTCCCCGAGAATCAGCAGCCAAGGGCCCCCATCCCTACCCTCCCCCTCCACACCCCACAGTACTGGAAGGGAGGCCCTGCTCAAGCCCTTTCAGGACAAGGAATGGGAAGCTATCTGCAGAGAGAGGCCTTGCAATCTGCCTCCACTTCTGTGAGAGACCAAAAGTGGCGAATACCCCAGTGATGTCTAACAACTCAGGAGGCAAAAGCATTCTCTAGACATGAGGACACTGCGGGCAGAGGGCTGGCGAGCCAGCCTGACCCGGATCTCCCAAGGCAGAAGAAATCCCCAGAGCTCCCTCCAACTAAAAACAGGCAGGCTCCCTTGCCAACTGCTGGAAAGTGATGTTCTGAGACTCTCTGACCTGCCTGAAAACTGATTTAAAAACAAAATCTAAAACCAGTTTGGTGGTAAAAGTCGGTCCTTATCTGACAGTCCCTGGGGCAAATGTCCACAATTATCCCAGCCAGCCAGAATAAGAAATCGTGCATTTCCTGTGGGACTTTGCTCTGCCCTTCCCCTCCCACACTTCCCTGCCCACAGTGTGCTCCCCTCCTTTCACAACCGCCACCATTCCAGGACCTCCAAGCTAACCCAAGATGCTCCACAGCCACTGGGTTTGGTTTGCACTAGGCTACATGAGGACCCAGCCTCCTGTTAGACTTCCCTTCTTTCAGCGGCCAGGCAGGCAGCCACAAGATATATGATGAGAGTCACCTGTCTGCTAATTCTACAGGTCACCACGCTGCTAGGAGCCTGCCCTCAGGGAGCCTCACAGTGTGAGGGGGGGCTGGATGACAGCCACTGTGCCTGAGAAGAGCAGAACAATAACCAAGAAACAACAAGAGCAAGAGCGTTTGAATGCCATCTGGATCTGAATTCCACGTTTGTTTGTCCATCCAGCAAATGTTAACTGACAGCCTACTATGTCAGGTCCTATGCTAGGTACTGGGGATATGAAGATAAGTAAGACATGATTCCTACCCTTGAGGAGATTCCTTGCAAGGGGAAGAGCACTAGAGAGGGAAAGTAATCGCAAGATGAGAAAGTGAGGGCCTTATGGGGACGTGCAGACTGCTTTGGAAAAGTTAGGAGCAGCAGCTCATCTTGCTGTGCTTAGGAGAAACTTCGAGCAGGTCATTCCCGAAGGGAACCTTCAATGACCGCGAGGAGTTAGTCAAGCAAAGAGGAGGAAGGCCAGGGGAGAGCATGGGGGCTGCGCAGTGTCAGCTGGTGGATATGAGGCATGGCTTCTCTGGGGAGGACGAGTCCCTCAGGATGGCTGGAGCAGAGAGCATCGGGTGAAAAGCCAACAGCAAGAGACGGGGGTGACGGGCTGGGAGCAGAAACCATGGGTCCTGCCTGCCAGGTGGCTGCAACAGAGCAAAAGGCAAATGCAAGAACAAAGGTGCAAAAGTGTGCATTTTATCTTCTCTACACTCGTGAAGCAGGCAGGGCACCCCCATTATATACAAAGGAACACGGAAGCTTACAGAGGCTAAGTAACTCACTCAAAGTCACACAACAAAAACGCTGCCAGGATCTGAACCTGGGCCTATCTGAGCCCCTCTCTCCAAGTGCAAGCCCCTCACTGTATGATGTGAAGGGACTTGGATGCCCCACTAAGGAGTCTGGACTTTATCCTGAAGGCAGCGGGGTTACCTTGAAGAATCTCAAGCAGGAGGAGGGCAGGGCATGAGCCATTGTGCATTTGTAGAAGCTCATTCAGGCAGCTGTGTGGAGAATGGACTGGAGGAATCCACAAACCCAGAAGAAGAAGAGTTGGGTGGCCATTGTGTTAACCCCAGCAAGTGATGGCAGGGTCTGGAGTGGATGGGAGCAGGAGGGATGAAGAGAAGGGTGACCTCCACAGAGAGTGGGCCGATGGGATGATGACACAAGGATCAGGTGTCAGCCTGAAGGAGAAGGAACCACCCAGGATGAGAGGAAGAAACAGGGAAAGTGCCCAGCTAAACTGAGGCAGGGCTGGGGCTCATGTGATGATTGATTTGGCCAACTGGGTAGTTGGAGACAATGTTTACCAAGATAGGGAATAAGGGAACAGAATGAAGGAGAGGATTTGGGGGTGAGAGATGGAACTTTGTTGTGGGGGGGCCACAAGGAGATGCCCAGGTGACAGGTGGCTGTGCAGACCTGGTCCTTAAGAAACACACCTGGACTTTAGATCCCAGTGGGGAGTAGTCAGCAACACAGGGGTTGTTGGAGAATCAGCTCACCCAAGGAGAAAGTATTGACTGGGAATTGCAGAGAGCACAGGACTCTGGAAAACCCCGATCTTTAAGTGAGGTGGGCAGAGGTAGAGGCTCTCAGGAAGAAGGCTGAAGAAGACCAGCTAGAGAGGCAGAGGAGAACCAGAGGCAGCACCATTGGGGAAGTCGAGACAGGAGATCCTTCGGGGTGGAGCGATCAGCGGCATCCCATGGAGAAGCCTGGAGGTCCATGAGGCCTCAGAAGCCGTGTCCATTGGGCTTTATGATCCGAAGGTCAGCAGGGATTTCAGCCCAAGGGGTTGCATGGAATGTTCTTGGGGGGAGGGAGGCTGTGAAAGTCAGATTGTGAGGGCTGAGAAGTGAGGGAGGGGAACACAAAGACAGTGCATGCAGGTGATGCTTTCAAGAACTTTCTACTGTATATAGAAGTGCTGATGAGGCTACAGTTTCATAGGGACAAAGGGCTGAGAGGAGGTCTTGTTATAATTCCATTGAAAGAGCCTGGAGCATGTTTGAATGTCAGTGGGGAAGAGCTGGAGGCGGGGTGGGAGAGGGGTGGTGAGGGAGCTATAAAAATATGAGAACTGGTTGGTTCGGGCACCACTGGTAGAATTCGCCTCGTATTGGATCCTGGTCCTTCCCAGCGCTTCCCCAAGACCTGGCTTCTGGAACACAACCCCTGCCTGCCAGACATTTTAGTTTGATCCTGGCTCCACAGCCTCCCTAGTTCCCTGGTTGGTGAAGAGAAGACATGGAGCTTTGGACCTCCCATTTATTTCCCTCTCTCCACCACAGTCAAGCAGCTAAATGTCCCAGGCTCATCCACGCACCCCACATAAGGGGACCGAGATGCTCTGACCCTCCTATCCCCTTGAGCCAGCCTAATAATTACAGCCATCAAGGCTCACTGGGTCAGGCCCTGTGCTAGAAAATACAGAGTCACTTGGACTTCCCAAAGAACTTCGAGGTGGGCATTATCCTAGCCTTGCAGTTGAGGGAAAGGAGGCTCAGAGAAGTTAAGTAACTTGTCCCAATGTCACACAGTTTGCAAGCAGCAGAGCCGGGATTCAAAGTGAGGCCTTTCTCACACCAAAGCCAGGGACCTTTACCCACTCCTGTCCTGCCTTCAGTGAAGGGCTGCTGACAAATTCGTGTTTCATTTATTCATCCATCCATTCATTCATTTATCAAACAGTTAAGCATTTACCATGCTCACAACACTACTTGGAAATTTAGAAATGTAAAGTTTAGCATAACAAGGGAAAGGCTGAGGCCAGCCGGAATGTCAAGCAAACAGAGACCCTGGGGAAGCCATTTTCACAGGGTCATCTGTGGATCACCTCCTGTAGCCAGAAGGAACACCACACACCTGCTGTCCCATCACCTTTTCTTGTTCTCAGCTACAGAACCGCCTGACATTGGCTGCAACCTGGTGGGGAGATCTGACTCAAGAAACACTACGATGGCCATTGATGTCTCACCCACGCACTCTTTAGAAGCCTTCAGAATCTTTCCAAAGCACTGCCCCCACCCACCTCCCGAGAGCATCGTGACTTCTGTTACTGGGACAAAGGTTCAGACAGGCCAAGTCTTGGGAGACCCGCTTTTCCCTCATTCAACATTCCCCTACCTTCACCCCTCTACCTTACCATCAGTGTAAGCAGAGAAAGCCCCTCTACAGGGCAAAGAAGGCCATCCTTGGCAAGCCCACCATCCCAGCTGCAGCTGATTCCACCAGGGACGGGCGCCTGCCTCCAGCACGGTTGTGTCTTGGCGGCCCAGCATGGAAGTGGGTACTTACAAGGGCCATGGTGACCAATCGGTATCATTAAATTCTCTCAGTAAGTGTGAATGTGAGAGAAAAGGCAGCTGCTAGTGTGACTAGAGGCTGAAAGTCACACAGAGCAGAGCCATGAACAAGCGGAAGTCGGGGTGAGCAGACGCCCCCACGCTGGTGGAGGGAACCCAGGGGTTGGGGGGCTCAGGGCCAAGTCGGGTGACTGAGGAGGCATCGTGCTGGGAAGATGGGGAGACGACCAAATCCCCGGAGCCCTGAAGACCCAGAGTCCTGGTCCAGGCTCTGAAAACAAATCTGCCCTTGGTGTTTATGGAAACCTGAGGATTGGTGGCCTCCTAATTTCCAGAAATATCCTTAGCATAAATCCCCATTGCTGACAGTAGCTTGGGAGGGCCTCTGTGGCCCTGAGGGAGTCTGACTGATACTTAGGCTCTAAGCACCTGGGGTCTGCAGAGAGAGTAGGGGAGAGCTGGGAGCAGAGCGAGCCACCACACTCCCACTCTTGACTGTTTTCATTCCACTCTGCCCTTCTCATTCCTGCCACAGTGACAGACTGCACCCACCCAGAAGGAAGCCCTGGGTCAAGGATTTGGGTCTCAGCCCAACCTTTTTTTTTTTTTTTTTTTTTTTTTTGACACGGAGTCTTGCTCTGTGCCCCAGGCTGGAGTGCAGTGGCGCGATCTCGGCTCACTGCAAGCTCCGCTCCCCCGGGTTCACGCCATTCTCCTGCCTCAGCCTACCGAGTAGCTGGGACCACAGGCGCCCGCCACCTCGCCCGGCTAATTTTCTTGTATTTTTAGTAGAGACGGGGTTTCACCGTGTTAGCCAGGATGGTCTCGATCTCCTGACCTCATGATCCGCCCGTCTCGGCCTCCCAAAGTGCTGGGATTACAGGCTTGAGCCACTGCGCCCGGCCAGCCCAACCTCTTAAAGCGAAACCATTGAGACAGGCACCTCGGTCACTACCACTTGCTGCTCCATGAAGAGCCCACCGCTCCTTCTGCTCCTCTGAGCCCTGTGTCGCTTGGTTCCAGGCCCCTAGAGTTTAAGACACGGTCACCATCTCTTCATTTTCAGCCCCCAGGTTCTGCCCAGGGTGGCCTGATGGAAAGCTCCCCTCTCAGAGTGGGAGTCGTCTCATTCAGCCTGTCTTTTGCAGGAGCAGGTTTGAATTGTCATCTTTAAAAACTCCAAAATACTCATTTTACAAAGCAGGCCCTGTGTCCCTGAGCTTGCAGCCAGTGGGGACGTTAGATGACGTTGTCTGAGTGTGGAGGTGGAGATGCAGGGCTGAAGAGATCATCTGAATTCGCCAGGCCGGTGTGGAATTGAAAGCGGGCCCTGGTTCTGTCCCTCCATCCCTGAGGCCCCTCCCATCCCCCCCGGACACCCTGACCAAACAGGCAGTGCTGTGTGCCAGCCTCACTCCTGCATATTCTGGAGACATACTGTTCCAGGAAGGAGGTTACCCCACACCTGCCCCATGCCCCCCAGCCAGCAAACTCAAGTGGGCAAAACCACAGCAGCAACGGCTTCACAGCCAGGCCCTGGAGGGACGGAGCTCACAGACCTCCCACTTACTGAGAAAAACATGGTAGACAGCCTGGGGGAGGGCGGCAGGTTCCAACAGAGCTCCCACCACATCCCCTGCCCAGCCCCCACCATCCAACCCTTTCCTCCACCTGGACTCAGCACCGTCCTGAGTCCCTGTGTAAGAGAACGTTGAGTCCTATGGAAAAATAGCAACAATGAGAACAATTGGTGCAGTTGCCATGAGGCCATGGATGCCCAGAGGACTGGAGGCTTTGACGCCCACTGACTCGGCCCCTCTCAGGGCATCCTGAGGACTATGGGGATGTTTGCCTCTCCACACACACAGAGGATCCCATTCCCTGGCTGCCACTCCACATGGATTACCTTCCTACACCAGAGGTTTCAATATTTCTTTAAAAGGTTGGCAATTTGGAAATCGTTTTTTGTACATGTATTTCTTATAATCCACTCCTCTGCTTTCTTATAATTGAGCATTTTGAAAATAATTTAACCTTTTCATCATCACTTGGGGTCCTGATGACGAACACCGTTATTGTGTTGAGGTGTCATTTCCCCCAGAGTGCAGGGACCACGTCTCAGTCCTCTGCATGCTCCTGGGCTCCTTGGCCAGCACGTGGCGATACTGTGTGTGCGTCTGTGGCTTTACTCTGGCAGAAGCCCACAGAGGCTCTGGCATGGAGGCCGACAGAGCCCTGCTGCTCTAGGCGGCTCTGCTTTGTGAATACACATTCCTTAGTGTCTTCCGGATCCTCTTTTGCTATCAGGATATGAACTTCTCAGATCCTGAGGCCCTTCTTCTTTTTTCCACTTTTTAAAAATTGAGATATAATTCACATATCATAAAAATCACCCTTTTAAGGTGGTTTTTGTATATATTCACCAAGGTGTGCATTCATTACCACTATCTCATTCTAAACATTTTCAACAGCTCCAAAAGGAAATTTCTGGCCATGGTCACTCCCCACTCTCCCTTCCCCTAACCCCTGACAACCACAAATCTACCTTCTGTCTCTCTGGATTTACTTGTTCTGCCCGTTTTCATGGAAATGGAATCCTGGGCCATGTGGTCCCTTGAACCTGGCTTCTCTCATTTGGATCATGTCTGCAGGGTGCACCCGTGCTGTAGTGTGAACCAGCACTGGAAGCTCTTCTTGCTCCTGCCCCTAAGCCTTCCTTCACTTCTAAGGACAATTTCCACTTTATCTTTCTCCAGAGAACAGTCTGCCTTCAATCTTAAGGACTCAGCTCCTTACATGGGCTTTGGTGGGGGTCGTGAGGCAGCACCTGAAGGTCTAAATCGGGATGGGGGTGTTTGGTCCTTGCTGGCTTCACTGGATGGGTTCCTGACTACTCTGCTGTGAATTGCACACTCACACAGGAATGCAGCTTCCCCTACAGCTTGGGAAGCACATAGGCATAGAGGACGCTTCAGAAATGTCCCTGACCGCTGCGGCCTCCGCTACGTTTCAAATGATGAATTTCTTAACGGCCTTGTCCTCAGGCACGCATCGGGCACAGTTCATGCAGCGAATAGACAGCGCGTGGCCATGGCCCCTTTTTGGCACAACACTAGTTCCTTCTTTCCTTTGTCATCTTGGAGGCACGGACTGGAGAGAGGAGCCTTCTTTTATTTCTAATGTTCTATGAGCAGGATGCCAAGGCAAGCGAGAAATGCGTGCAAAGCAGCATACATAGCGCTTGTGTAAAACTTTGAGTTCTTGTAAAAATGTGGGGCACTGGGAGACTTTTATTTTTTTTATTTTATTTTTTTTTTTTTTAATTTTTTTTTTTTTTTTGAGACGGAGTCTCGCTCTGTCCCCCAGCCCAGGCTGGAGTGCAGTGGCGCGATCTCGGCTCACTGCAAGCTCTGCCTCCCGGGTTCACGCCATTCTCCTGCCTCAGCCTCCCGAGTAGCTGGGACTACAGGCGCCCACAACCGCGCCCGGCTAATTTTTTGTATTTTTAGTAGAGACGGGGTTTCACCGTGGTCTCGATCTCCTGACCTTGTGATCCGCCCGCCTCGGCCTCCCAAAGTGCTGGGATTACAGGCGTGAGCCACCGCGCCCGGCCGCTGGGAGACTTTTATTTCGGTGTTTCAGAGACATAGCCTGCTTGCTGACCATTTCTTGCCTATTTTCTCAATGGCTAAGGTTTCTGGATGAGTGGGCCCCAGGTAAGAAAAGTATCAATCTAAGACTCACTCATTTCATCTCCATTGTGCTCTACATTTTTACAAATCAACTTTCATAATTATTCTCTATTTTGAGTCTTCCATCAGGACTCAAGAGTCGGTGTAGGGAAGACAGAGAAAAGCAGCCTCTAACGTCCAGGAACTGGTCCAATGCCAACGACTGGGCCTCGGTGTTGGGAGGAGCTGGTGTGGGCACTGGACCTTGGTGTTCTGGGGCACATACACAATCCCGTGGGACCCATATCAGAGATGGGCACTCTGTGATGACAAAGTGAGAGAAAAAGCAAGACTAATCTCGTCTCAGCACAGACAAAACAAGGTCTCTGCACATTGCAGAACTATCTAGCATCTCCTCCTCCTGGTTGATGGGAATGGCTGCTGCATCTTTCCCATCCACATCTTCAGTCTTGCTTCATTTTTTCACATCTTCTAGGTAAGAATCATGAGGATACACGATCACAGTAGTGCACCTGCTTACACACACTATCCAGCCCAGAGAAGGCCCCACTTCCTAAGCCCTCCTGAGACCAGCTACGAGCTCACATCTATTCTAAGTTCTTTCGAAGGCCGTCTTTACTGCTGGTCTTTCTTCCTTTGTGCAACAAATCAATAAGCCCAGCTTGGTTCAGCTACAGGCGAGTTCTTGATGGTTTTTAACTTAGGAGGATTGGCAGAAATAGAGGTTCCCTGAGTCAGCCGAAGGCCTCCCTCCTTGGACAAGAGCCCCTGCCTCAACTGAGACACACAGGTTGTCTCTGCCTGTCTGAGGCACCGGGTGGCCCACGGTTGGGAGGCAGCTCGGGCTGAATGGAGTCTGATGTTTCTTTGAGGTCCCTTCGCTTCACTTCAGGTACGTTCTGTTCTAGGAATGAGGTGCTGTGAGACTTGTCCTGGTGATCTGATCAGATTTGCCCCGCCCCTCGGTGAAACTGCTTTCTAGCCTTCTGAGAAATGCTCCTATGTCCATCTGCTGGTTGAATGTTATACATGTTGTGTCTGAGTGGAAAAGTCCACAGTCGACAGGGGTCTGGGTATGCTATCCTTAAGCTGGTCTCGGAGGCCACAGCACTCAGGAGCTCTCCTCAGACCAGCATCCATTGGAACGAGCTTCGCTGGGGGTCTCAGAGGGTTTCCACACCTAAGGGTGGATTTCCCTCCACCTCGTCTCTGTGCGATTCCTGAGAACGGCTCGCTTTAAACTCCCTCTGCCTGGAATCAGGAGGATTGGGGACAATCAGCCTGTGGCTTCCGACTAAGCTCCGGAGGCAAGAAATCTCTTTTCAGACTGCTCGGGTGCCCGTGTGACCTTCCCCATCGGAGTGGCTCTTCCCCGGGCCAAACACCTGCTGCTTCCAGATTTCCTCACTGTCGTGTGAACTCACCCTGTGTCTCTGACACAATTTCTTTTTTTTTCTTTTTTTGAGACGGAGTCTTGCTCTGTCGCCTAGGCTGGAGTCTGGAGTGCAGTGGCACAATCTCGGCTCACTGCAAGCTCCGCCTCCCGGGTTCACGCCATTCTCCTGCCTCAGCCTCCCAAGTAGCTGGGACCACAGGCGCCCGCCGCCACCGCCACGCCCGGATAATTTTTTTGTATTTTTGGTAGAGACAGGGTTTCACCCTGTGTTAGCCAGGATGAGCTCGATCTCCTGACCTCATCATCCGCCTGCCTTGGCCTTCCAAAGTGCTGGGATTACAGGCGTGAGCCACCGCACCCGGCCGTCTCTAACACAATTTCTTAAGAGACCATTTGAAATGGCAGTGGCCACTCGGGGGAATTTTCACATGAATGAGGTTATTCATTTGAGAGGTTCCGTACAGCAAAAAGTGAAGGAGCCGGTGAAGAGCTTGTCTTGTAGAAAAGAAACATCGATTTGCTTAACGCAGGAGACATTAAACAAACTTCTTCCTTTGTTTCTACGCCTCAGGGATTAGTAAGTGCTGCTTTCTTGACAGATTGATAAAACTGTCAAGGGCCCAAGCTATTCTCCAAAACAGGGTAATGTCACTAACTGTTGAACGTATTTGCCAAAATCTGTTATTCTAACTTTTCTTTTTTCACAAAATGAACCCAATTAGCCTGAGAGTGATAATGTCATACTTATTGGAAGCCAGGTCCCTCTAATTTTTTGTTTCTATCCCTCCATTTCTCTTGGGCTAGAGAACATGGACTCATTATCTATTTTTTCAGAAAAGAAAACAGAGGCTCAGAGAGGTTAAGTGACTTGCTCAAGTTCACACTGCTAACCTACAGCAGGGCCAGGACTCAGCGCCGACTGTGAGACCTGGCCGGGGCTCCAAACAAACGCACATCTCATCGTGTTGCCTCCCTCAGCACCAAAGAGAAAGGAGAGAAATGTGGGCATCGTCAGACCGGCCACACCAGAGCTCTCAGTGGTCTCATTCAGTCCCACAAGCCCACAGGATGTCAGCACTCAGATGGATTTTGGAAACCATCCAGTCTCACCTCTCAGTTTACAGACGCAGAGACTAAGGCCCACAGAAGAAATGTGACTTAGTCAAGGTCACACAGCAAATTAGTGGCAATGCCCAGACTTAAACCGAGATTGGCAGAGCTAGGCACAGTGCAACATCAGCCTCCTCCTCCACAGCAGGTGCAGGGAGGGTCCATCCTTCTGGTCACTACAGCATGTTACAGTTTCCTGCGTCAGTGCCCTTCCTCCTAGGAAGAAACCTCTGGGCTAAGTGGCTTGCTCCCCGCTTTCAGCTATGTAGAATTTCTCTCTGGGCATTTGAGGTAGGAGTGTTGACTACATTTCTTAGGTGTCTGAGGCTATCTCAGTTACAGAGATGAATTACGAAAAAAATCAACCCTCTTGCGTATGTGTGCAGAGTTCTCCATGCAAAATAAAGTGTGAGTGAGAAGCAACAAATGCTACTAGCAGGAGGGCGAGCCAAACCTGCTATGCCCTTTGAAATGTCCTCAAGTCGTCCTCAAACCCACCCATGTAATTATCTTATAAGTTCGTTTCCAAAAATGAGATTCTAAATTTCAGTGTCTATTTACAGCCAGGTGACCATGGCACTACCCTGCTCAATAAGCCTCGATGACTCCCTATGCCTTCAAAATAAAGTCACAAATCCCTAACCCATCATCCAGGGCCACTTGTGATCTGGCTCAAATCTACGTCCAGTAGAACTGCCCACTCTTTCCCTTCCAGGCACTCATCGGATTTCCTAGAAATAACTGCTTCTCTTTCTAAACCCCACCAACAAAAGTTCCCGGAAAAGGAATTTGGAGCAAAGAGCCTTTATTCCAGTGGACAGTTTGCACGCTCGGGAAACCCAGCCTTAAGTGTAAAATGTAGGTGTGTTCAAGGGAACGAAGAGAGGAGTCGGGTTTATTTTATTTTATATATATATATATATATATATATAAAATAAAAATAAAATATATATATTTGAGACAGAGTTTCACTCTTGTTGCCCAGGCCGGAGTGCAATGGGGCAATCTCGGCTCACTGCAACCTCTGCCTCCTGGGTTCAAGTGATTCTCCTGCCTCAGCCTCCCGAGGAGCTGGGATTACAGGCGCCCACCACCACGCCCGGCTAACTGTGTATTTTTAATAGAGACGGGGTTTCTCCATGTTGGTCAGGCTGGTCTGGAACTCCAGACCTCAGGTGATCCACCCACCTCGGCCTCCTGAAGTTCTGGGATTACAGGCGTGAGCAGGAGTCGGCTTTGGTAGCAAAATTTCCTGCCCATGTTTCCCATGAGGTCTATTTATGCAAATGAAAGATGGAAACTTGCTTAGTTCTGATTGGTTGATACAGTTGAGCCCTGATTGGCCAGGGCAGATGAGATCTGATTAGTCAGTATCCGAGCTCCAAACCAGAAGTCTGTTAGATGTTTTCTTTCAGGGGTAGAGGCTACAGATAGCGGGGTATGCGTCTTTCCTTCCCTTAAGGGCAGGGATTTATTTTTGTTAGCCCCATCCAGCAGACAACTTGGCACACGATAAGTAATAAATATTGAGTAAATGAATGCATGTGTACTTGGAAAAATTACATTTACCCTCCCCCACTCCATGCCTGAATAAAACCAGCTACTACTGAGGAGAAAACGAGTCATGTCTTGAGATTTTCTCGAAAGAATATAAACATGAAACTCAAATTAGATAGCAAGCTGAAGAAAGTGTGACACTGCTTTATTTTCAGGGTTTTTTTTTTTTTTTTTTTTTTTTTTTTTTTTTTAAGGAAACGCAGCACATTAGGAGTTGAGGTGAAGGTACTGACTGTCTTTGTGGTTTGGGTGCAGTTGTTTTGTTTTGTTTTGTTTTTTTACCAGGATTCATAACTGGGGAAATAAAAGCACCTCTTTGCCTGCATAACTTTGTTCCCTTCCTTTATTGCTTTAAATAGGCAAGAGGTGGTTTGCCTTCCTTTCACTGCTAATGTTTGCTTTGTGTTCCTTAACAAAAATAACTTGCCCTTCATATTGCTCTTAAAGGTCGCTAAAGACCCCCTCCCCCCTTACTCATTCCACTCATTTGTAACCAAGATCCTCAGTGCTGCTCACGGAGGCTCCCTCAACCCCATATCTTCTGTGCATAATAAAGCAGTAGATGGTGGGTCCAGTTACATTAAACATCAGGTAATATTGGTACTTTTAACTTTGCTATGAGAGTCCTCAAGATTGAAGCATTATCCTCTGCTTACAATTGCTGTAGGCAAGAATGTGCACCAACCCTCCCAGGAGTATAAGGATCATCACCATCACCATCACCATTGTAAGATGACAGCCTTTTACAGTTCACATATCTTTGTCCTGGTTATTCTCCCTCTTAATCGTTGAGAGTCTTGTGGCCAGGTGTGGTGATTCATGCCTGTAATTCTAGCGCTTGGAGAGGCCAAGGCAGCAGGATTGCTTGAGAGGAGGTGGAGAATGCAGTGAGCTATGATCTCGCCACCACTGCGCTCTAGCCTAGGTGACAGAGCAAGAGCCTGTCTCGAAAATTATTTTAAAGGAGTCCTGCAAGATAGGTGTGAATTCTTCTAGAGCGCAGCTGAAAAGTTAAATGGCTTGTCCTAGAGTACACAGCTCAACAGAGCCCAGAGTAAAATTGAAATCCAATGCTTTTCCATCTATGCTGCATGAACCTCCACTAGAGTTTTATGAAAGTCCAGCTTCCTGGCAATAGGGAGAAAAAGCAATTATAGCCTTTCTTGATATTTAACCTAGCTAACAACTTCAGCCCAGAGAAAATCTTCCAAAAGTCCAAGACAGACAGGTCTGGATTTGTATACTTTCACCCATCAACCATAACCTTAAATCCGAAGCCAGGAATTAGAAAGAAATTCTCAGGGTAACATGATTACTTCAGTCATGAAGTCTCGCTTCCAGCACCCGTGAGACTAGCCGTGAGATTTGGGCAAATTACTTAACCTTAATTTCCTCAGTCTGTAAAATGGGGATATAATATTGGGTAACACACTAAGCATCATGTCAGGGATATAATTTGGGTGTTTGTCTCCATCCTCCCAGATGTCTCTGATCCCACCTTAACCAAATCCCAAATTGGCCTTCCTCTGCCAATTTCACAGTTTCTGTACATATTTTCCAGGCACTTCTACTACTCACCACCCCCCAAAAGGGACTGAGCCCTAAGCTTGTGCAGTGATTAATGCTTTCTAAGTCTTTTCCATCCGCCTGCCGTTATGCTACAAGATCTCTGGGTAAAGGACTAGCCAGGTCCATCTAACACATACTTTGGTGTGACTTAACAAACTGGCTTCTACCACGCTCAGCCTGAAGTGACAGTGCTTTTTAATGTTGGTTGCAGGTGGGAGACTGTTGCCCCCTCCCAAGCACTTCAGCTTCCTTGCACGGCCTCTCCTTGGCTTCTGTCTGTCCCTGCCAGCAGCTCCTCATGGGACCTATCCCGATACTCCAAGAAAGCAGAAAAGGGAGTTCCTGATGCAAAAAGTAAAGAGCTTTCATCTGAGGAAGGTGAGTCCTTTTAAATCATCAGGCCTGGAGAGACAGTAAAATGAGAGCAATCATATCCCACTCCTTCTTTTGAGCTATATATTCATTTTTAAAAACTGCTTGCTTTCGCCACAGGTAGCTATAATAATGCCACACTGGACACTATCACCTATAGTTTCATAATGAGTAGCCAGTCATTCATTTATTTCTGTAAACCAGTAAGAATTCTTGACAAATAACCCTGTACCAGCCCACTCTGTCCCCCTTCTTTTGCCTTTAAAATCCTTCTTGTATCGTACATATACCGTATTTTCTGTATCCCATCTGTCATTGAAGGGCATTTAGGTTGGTTCCATGTCTTTGCTATTGTAAATAGTGCTGCAATGAACATTCGTGGCATAAAAAGGAATGAGAGCATGTCTTTTGCAGCAACATGAATGGAGCTGGAGGCTACCATCCTTAGCAAACTGACACAAGAACAGAAAATCAAATACAACATATTCTCACTTATAAGTGGGCACTAAATGATGAGAACACATGGACACAAAGAGAGGAACAACACACACTGGGGCCTATCAGAGGGTGGAGGTTGGGAGGCGGGAGAGGAGAAAAAAACTCTATTGGGTACTAGGCTTTGTGCGTAAGTGATGAACTAATCTGTGCAATAAACCCTCGTGACATGAGTTTATCTGTATAACCTACACATGTACTCCTGAACCTAAAATAAAAGTTATTTTTGTTTTGTTTTGGTTTGGTTTTCTAAAAAACCTGCTCTTAACAAAGGCTGTAGGAAGCTCACAGCCAAGGGTACCTGGGTCTGAGTCTTCCTGGCAGCTGTCCTCATTTTGGTTCAAGTAAACTTTAAATTATACTTTGTGTCTCAGCCTCTTCCCTTTAGGTTGACACTGAGCAGAGTAAATGACTGAATGGCCCCTGCTTCTCTGTCTGAAGCTTGGAGTCCTCATAAGAGGACTTCCTGCTCTGAGATAGGAGGGAGCCTGGCTCAGAAGAAGGAGCTTGTGTCTGCTGAGGACACAGTTCCATCCAATGAGGTCAGCAGGGCTGTTGGCAGCTTCCGTTAATTCTGCTGGGGCAGGCAAGTGGCAAGTGGCAGTTACTTGAGCTGAGGATGCTGGGATGGATTTTTACATGAGAAGTTGGCCCTTAAATCAGCAGCCCAACTTAAGTACCCAAGGAAATGGAATAGTGGGGAGAGGGACATCACACACACCACCAAATCCTCTTGTTAGTCTCTGGTTTCCACATCCTTTTCCAAAACTTCAGGCCAGCTCACAGCCTCACTTTTCCATCTGTTTGCCATTCCTCCAAAGTAGAGCTTCCTGCTGCTACAGGAATAGCTGAGAAGTGGGAAAGATCAAGGGTTGTAAAAGCTGCCCCAGACAATCTACAAAAAGCTTTGCTGGAATTAGGTTGTGCATCTCTGAACCTGAGCTAGATCTGTTGGGTCAGGGACCATGCTTACTTACTGGCTCAAGAATTGACAGAGGAGGTGACTAAGAAATGCTTGTTTGATGAATAAATAAACAGCTGACTGTTTCTATGAGCCTGAAAACTGCCTGCACCAGCACAAAAGTAAAACCCCAACACCCTCAGGCCACACCTACCGGAAAAATATATGTCAGCCCCAGAGAAATGTGGGCAACATGAGGCAAGTCTGGAACAACACAGGAAACTGCTCTCCTCCTCTTCTGGCCCCTCTTCCCCTGTGATGCTCAAAATCCCATCAAGGCTGGACATCCAATCAGCGGGATGTAAGAGGGTCATTCTTCACTGTGGCCATTCAGAAGTTTCCCGGAAACCTGGCTTTCTCTTGTCCATTGCCCTATGAGCATGGTGGTGACAAGCTTGGGCTCTGAAATCAGACAGCCCCAAGTTTGAAACCTACAGCTTCTTGCTAGCTGTGAGACTTGGGCAAATTACTTAAACTTAATTTCCTCAGTCTGTAAAATCGGGATAATATTGGGTAACACCCTAAGCATAATGTCAGGGATATAATTAGTGCTCAATAAATGTATCTCTATTACCCCCACATCCCATTCTGCCATTCCCTTCTTTCTCTTCCTCCCGCAAACCTTCATCATTGCCTATGAACAGCCAAAGGGTAAAACAATCACAAAACTGGGCAGTCTTGGACAGCCCAGAAGTTATTTACAAGTCTAAGAGTAACCACTGCAGTCTGCCCAACTGCCTGGCCTTTTGAAAAGCACACTTAGAAGCTAGTGATGTCTATAATCCCACAGAATTTCCTAGGAATGACAAGGACGTGTATTTACAAAGTTACTCTTGACTCTTTAAAAGAAGACAACCGTGTTTTGCTCCCAGGGTATCTCAAGGGGCACCTAGATTGCTGGGGGCCTGTTGTCCAACAAGTAATGCCACCTGGAAAAGGAGGTGTGACCGGTTTAGAGTCCAGATCTGAGAACTGGGGGAAGCCACTTCGTGTCTTAGTTCCCTTACGTGTAAAACAGAGGGATTGGACCAGATGATCCGTAAAGAAACTTCCGGGCCGGGCGCGGTGGCCCATGCCTGTAATCCCAGCACTTGGGGAGGCCGAGGCAGGCAAACTACCTGAGGTCAGGAGTTTGAGACCAGCTTGGCCAACATGGTGAAAATCCATCTCTGTTAAAAATATAAAATTAGGCCGGGCGCCGTGGCTCACACCTGTAATCCCAGTACTTTGGGAGACCGAGATGGGCGGATCACGAGGTCAGGAGATCAAGACCGTCCTGGCTAACACAGTGAAACCCTGTCTCTACTAAAAAATACAAAAAATTGGCCGGGCGTGGTGGCGGGCGCCTGTAGTCCCAGCTACTCAGGAGGCTGAGACAGGAGAATAGCGTGAACCCGGGAGGCGGAGCTTGCAGTGAGCCGAGATCGCGCCACCCCACTCCAGCCTGGGTGACAGAGCGAGACTCCATCTCAAAAAAAAAAAAAAAAAGAAGCTTTCAATGTTAAGACTTAAAGGGTAAATGGCTCTTTGATAGAGAGGGACCATAGAAAAGAAGATCCACACAACTTAACCTCCCAGGGGACAATTAAGATGCTTTAATGTGAAGTGAATGACGGCGTGGTAGGGTTTGATGTGAATGTAATGGCATAGGAAGGCTGGAGGGCTCGGGGGTCCCTCAACCTCATTCTCAGCGCCAGATGTGGTGTCTGGAGCATCTGAAGAGGGGCTAAGAGACTCCATCCTCACCCCAGCTCTGAAGATGCCTCCACCATAAGAAAGAGACAGGGAGCCCCTGACTCTCTCTGCTCCCACGTTGGAAGACAGGGGAGGAGGAAGGCCCTAGCATCTTCCATCACTGCTGCAGACACCAACCAACCCCCTGCCCTTCTCCCTGTTCCTCCTTTTCAACTCTCACCTGGGCCCCCACCCCAAACAGCTCTCTGCTCCCCTTTAGGTGTTAGCTGCACTTCACCGGCAAAACATCTTTCTTTGCCAATTTTTGTCACAAATTTTGGCATAGTGTTTGCATACATTTGCAGTTAGGATTCAAGAGACCCTGACTCCAATGGTGTAAGAGAAAATAATCACGATGACTGCACTTGCAGTCAAAGGAGGTTCAGGAGGCACACTTGATTTGCTACACAGGGCTGGGAGAGGCACTCAGTATGTGAGGCTGGGATGCCCTGACAGGAGCTTCCTCACGATCCAGGAAATCAGAACTTTTTCAATGTTGGCTTCAAATCATGGCTAATAGGCAGAAAAAAAGCTCTTCTCACCATGAAGGAAGACTGGGGAGGTGGGAAGGGGGACAGGGACAGGGCCCATCTATTCCATCCAAGAGGGGGCAAGGAAGGACAGTGGCAAGTTCAAGTCTGGAGCTGTTTCCTCCCAATAGTGAATGTCTGGTAACTTTGCCCAGAGGTTCTGATTTTTCTAGTTAGCCAAACGGGGCTCTGATTTCTAAGATTAGGTTAAATCCAGAACAGTTTGGGGGATGAAGGAATCTGGTTGAATGATGGGAGCTGGAACCATTGCCCCACCACCAGCAACACCTTAACAGAAACAAACGTCTCTGACCGCTCATCATATCCACAAACAGTTTCAGAGAAGAGAATGTCCCAGCTAGAAAAGCAAGTGGACGAGTGCCGGCCCAATGAGGCCACTGATTTGTGAGTGGAGACCTCTGAGCAACTTGGTAAAGAAAACAGGGTTCAGCCTCCCCCCGAGAAGTGGGGCACTTGGGAAAACCTCCCCAGATGAACAGACAGGAAGGAGGAGCTCAGTGATAGCCCTCAGAAGGGAGTGTCTATCCACCGGCCACAGTGATGACTGGGGTGACACCCATGCCACAGAAAAACACAAAAGTCCACCAAAGCCAGTTAAAGCAGACATTGAGTTTATTATTTGCCAAAGAAGAGGAGGGTCCCATTTCATTAAGAAAGGTCAGGACCGTTCTCCAAATTGAAAGTGAACAGGACAGATATACTGTGGAAAAGTTTTGTTCAAAGGTCTGATTGGCTCAAAAAGCAAGATGTAAACTCTTGGGACTGGCTGCTGTTCTGATTTTGTGTCACAGAGGCACAAGCATGGCTCACAGGAGATCCTGGATGGCTATGACCTGTGGTGCGTGGCCCTGGCAGGCTGGTGTCTGTGCCTCCTCTCGTCGAGGTGGGATTTTTCTCTGACATCCACTTGGGTTAAGAGTGAGGAGCCTTGGGGCCCTTGGGCCTGCTGCATGGCTCTGTGCCCATCATCACCCGGCTTTCTAATCCTCACCGCCTAGGATGGAGAGATATGCAGCCCTCCTGGCCACAGGGATGAGGAAACCTCATGAAAGCAGTTGGAGAATTTTGTTAGCATGTAGCCATCATATTTTCTAACCATGAAAACTGAGTCACAGGACAGCCAAGCCCCGGTAAGTTGGAGGATACAGGATTAAAACGCTGCTGAATGGATGGGGGGGAACGGCAAACTGGGCCAGGCACGCTCATGCTTATAATCCCAGTACTTTGGGAGTCTGAGGTAGGTGGATCACAAGGTCAAGAAATTGAGACCAGCCTGGCCAGCATGGTGAAACCCCATCTCTACTAAAAATACAAAAATTAGCTGGGCATGGTGGTGAGCACCTGTAGTCCCAGCTACTCGGGAGGCTGAGGCAGGAGAATTGCTTGAATCCAGGAGGTGGAGGTTGCAGCGAGGGAGCCAAGATCCACTGCACTCCAGCCTGGCAACAGAACGCCATCTAAAAAAAGAAAGAAAGAAAGAAAAAAAGCAAACTGCAAAGGCCTAAACCAAAATTAATCACGTCCAAATCTGGGTGGGAGGGTTGCAGATTTTTATTTTCTTCTTTTTTGAATGGGTTTCCTACGTTATCCTTTGCTATATTGATATTCTGTATTATCCAAATTTTCAACTATGTGTAGTTTTGAAACTATATTTTTAAAAATGTTTTTGATGCAGCAAGGATGAGCTCAAGGTCAAGGTACTATAGACACAAAGGTGTGCACAGGTCAGACGTGGCAGCTCACGCCTGCAATCCCAGCACTTTGGGAGGCTGAGGTGGGAGGGTCGCTTGAAGCCAGGAGTTTGAGACCAGCCTAGGAAACACAGGGACACCCCGTCTCTACAAAAATTAAAAATTAGCTGGATGTGGTGGCACATGCACCTGTAGCCCCAGCTACTCAGGAGGCTGAGGTGGGAGAAGCACTTGAGCCGGGAGTTTAAGGTTACAGGGAGCTATGATCCCTCCACTGCAGTCCAGTCTGGGTGACAAGGTGAGACCCTGTCTATAAAAAGACAGAAAAAAATGTGCTCAGCAAAGTCAGGACAATTCTCCCAGAAGAGGAGTTGAGAATTGAGAGCTTGTGGCTAAGCCTGGCAGCCCAGATAGGCCTGCCTCTGCCCTCCCACAGCACTGAGAGCCCAGCAGTGCTCAAGGGCACCAAGCCTGCCCTCATGGAGCTCACTCAGACACTGCTGCTGCAAAGACACCAAACAGCACCTCCCCTTTAGGAGACGCCTCTTCTGCAAACAAAACAAAACACAACAAAACAAAACAAAACAAAACAACAGCGCTCTTCTGTTCACTCAAACCAATGGTGGCACAGTAGTCCCAGTGGTGGCGCTGGGACTCTATTCCTCCGGCCTTAGAGTTACCTTGGCAGGTGAGGTCAGCCAGGCCAGAGCCTCCACCTCCTTAACACTGCTAGGACATCAGCCACAACAAGAAGAGACACATCCGTCCTCTGTGTTTAAAGTCTTTAAGGGAGCCCCAGCTGCTGTTCTGTTGTTCATCTGCTTTCCAGGCTAGAGGGTTTCGATTCTCTCTGTGTGGTGACGTTTGTTTTTTTTTTTCTCTTGTTCAATCTTAGTCAAGGGGGTAAGAAACGGTGGTTGTTCAGGGCGTTTGGCCCCTTCTCACGAGTTCCTCACTGCGCTCCCCTCCAGGCCAAGCCAACTCACCCCTGCACCGTCCTGCTCAAGGTCAGCTTCCCCACTGTCCACTCATTCCCTCGCCTTTCACCCTCAGCCTGTGGGTAATTCAGAAAGATGGTCCCGGGCATTGGGCGAGGAGAAGGCTGTTGGTGAACTGGGGGATAATCGGGCTGCACAACAAATCGCTCGTGATGCCAGTGTGTGCTCGTGGGCCCTGCCCTCCCACCTGGGAGAGGAGCTTTGCTTGTGGTTTCAGAGTTTCTGGGAGTTCCTTGAAATTCTGTGGAAAACAGTGTGGGTGATGGATATGTGGGTGCTAGGTTTTTTCCCTTGGGAGGCGGATCCGTGATCCAGAAGAATGTCGTAAACACGTTATTTAACAGCTCCATTTTCTAATGAACCACCCCCAGAGAAATTGTAGTTTGGGCCATGGAGAACGGTGAGGCTGGAAAAGCTGCAGGCAAAGGGAGGCCGCCACTTCCCTCTCAGAGGTGGCGCTTGGTGTGGCAGCCCTGGCATACCTGGATGTGGTCACTGGAAATGTGGTTTAAGTGAGCAAGAAAAGCACTCTTAGCACCTAGCTCATGCCAGGAGTTGGGCTAAATAGTTTGCATTTGTCTTCCTGAGTGAGCGTCACAGTTTCCCTGTGAGGTGGGACTTATTATCCTCATTTTAGAGATGAGAACACAGGTGCAGAGAAGTTAAGGGACTTCCCCGTGTCACATAGCCAGCAAAGAGACAGAGACAGATAGAGAACTAGGACCACGTGGTCAAAGGAATGTGCTGTTTTCACAGCATCCTGCAGCCCTGTCCCATCTATGGTGTGTCACTGAGGGGTGTGCTGGGGGGCACTGGCACAGACATGTCACCTGCCCTCTTGGAGCTTCAAGTTCTTATACCTTGAACATGGAAATAAAGTCCACCTTCCTTGCCTCCACTTTCTGGCTATTTGTCAAAGAGCAATTAAGAGAGCCACGAGGACCAAGCCAAATTCAGTTTAGCAGGCTCAACCCTGCCTCCCGCTGACCCTCCAATTCCAGCAGAGGGTGCGGACGTGAAGGCCCTTGGCCAGGTCTCCCAGGACCGAGCCCAGAGAGCAGGCTGGCGTGGTGCCTCCCCCATGCACACACTTACTCCCATACGTGTGTGAAGAGCTTGCATCACAAGTCAGTGAGTGGCATTTCTTTTTTCAAGGTGGCAGGGGGAAAGGGCATGAGTCAATTCACCTTAGGGAGAAGGAGGGCAGAGCGTAAGTGAGGGCAGCATCCACGCCTGAAGCAGCTCACCCCTCCCTCCATCCTGTCTGTGGTTTCTCTTGCCCTCCTGCCTTCCACACCCCCAGCCCAGGTTAGAAGGCACCTCCCCTCACCCTCATCCTCCACGTCCAATCTGCAGCCACAAAGGGTGCGAAAATTAATCTGGTGCTTTCGTGAGGGACTGGTGTCATAGGACCAACAGGTTTGTATGCCCACTGCACAGTGGCAGACCAGGTAGCAGACCAGTTACACAGTAACAGACCTGTTATGCTCACTGCACAGTAACAGACCAGTTACCAGTTAGGGCTGCAACAGATAGAGTTTGATGGTCACAGGGCACTGAGCCAAGAGATGGGAGGAGCCCCTAAACTCCATCTCCCCCAGGATTTCTGGGCTGGAGTCTTTAAGGGGATGGTGGAGGACAAGGGACTGGAGAATGGAGCTGTTGATTGGCTGGGGTAAGGGGGATGAATTCATCAGAATGTAGAAACTGCATTCTTTGGTGAGTCAGCTCCTATGGGGTCCTTTAGACCAGCTGACATGGTAATTTCACAGGTATGCAGGACCTGAAGGAATATCTCAAAGGGAAGACTTAACATTTCGAACTGTTCCAGTTGTTATCTGTAGGACCCCTAGGGTGACTCTAACCTTGTAGTGGGGTCTGTGGGATTCTAGGTCAATAGGCAGCAAACAACACGAGGAAGCAGGTGGGAGCACAGGGCGACCTTCGATGGACACCAAGTGCACTGCAAGCTGGATTTAGTTTCCCTTCTCCCCTTCCTCTGTTCCTGATTCATTTTATAAAATTTGTAGGGGTGCTTTCACTGGGAGCGCTGCGCTGCCTTTGAACTTGGTCTCCCACTTGAGAAACGCCACATGTCGCTCTTGTCCGCCCTCTCTTCCCTGGCTCCTGCTCCTCCTCTCTCCTCGAGGGCTGGGCATGAAGGGCTTCTTTTGTGGCTTAGTTTCCCTTCCTTCCTAGACATCCCCCTCCCCTAGAGTGCTTTTACATCACGTGGCCTTTCGTTAATGTCAGTGATTCAAACCTTAAATGTTCTCCCTCTGAAGTGAGTGATTCTTAGAGGGGAGCCCAGGTAGCCACCTGCCCTCTTGCTCCCTATGGCACCAACACCCTGGTCAGGGACGTCTGAGCCAACAGCAGCTGCCTTGAGGAATCTGGTCCTGGGAATCCATCCACACACTCCCTCTCAGGGAGTCAGAAGAAGCAGCTTCAGGAGAGAGCAAAATAGAAGCCAAAAGACACACGGCACGGGGTGGGTCGGGGGGGGTGGCATTAAGCTGCCGGATATTGAAGGGACAGCAGGGGCTAGGAGCAGAGACAGAGCCGAGTCAGATGGGCCTCAGGGTTTGGCCCAAGCCCCTTTGAGCCCTGTGGTGCTCCAGTTCTCTAGAGGCTGGGCTAGGCTGATGCCTGCATTGCTGTGCCTGGCCTTCCTGCAAGCCCTCCGCCCTGAGGTGACCCGAGCACATCACTGCTTCTTGAAACCTGAAACAGCCCATGGTAAATATGCCATGAGGAACACACGAGGCGCCCGTGTTGAACGCTCAGGACAAGGCTGCACCCAAGGCTGCAGTCATTTTCAATTGCCAGAGCAGGGCTGGTGTCGGAAGCCCAGACCCAGCAGGAGCTGAGAAATAGACACAGCGGGCAGGACACGGGGGTCCACAGTCGGGCCACATCAGGACACAGACCCCAGGGTGCCGCAGGAGATGTGCGGGCAGAACAGACGAGGAGATGGCCAGCATGGCTGCACCCCAACATTTGCCCTGGCTGTGAAGGGCAGGCTCCCCTCCTAAGGGTGTCCCCTGACCGCGCTCACCGGTTCCTGACCCAGACACCTCATTCTCAGCCCTACTTCAAGGTCACAATGGCATGCGGAATGCAGCGTCTGGCTTCCCCAGTAGAAAGCAGGGCCTCTGAGGTCAGAAATCATGTCCGACAGCACCGCACAGTCCCAGCAGCAGTAGCCTCCAGGGGACTCAGGCAGACTTGGCAGGGCTGGCCTGAGAATCTGCATTCCCCATGCGCTCCCTCACCTGCTAATGGTGACACCCAGCCTCCAGTGCAAACTGTAGCCTTTGGGGGTCTGCTGCCAGACTCAACACTGAGGTGCGAGGCCCAGGAGTCCTAAGGGTGGTGTTTGGTCATACTAGGCCTGTTTAAAGGGAGCCGGGACTAGAGTGGGCGAGGGGCAAGGGGAGGGAGGGAACCGCGGCTTTCCCGCACCCTTTCAGCAGCTTCCGTGGCTCTTGCTGGCCTTTTCCATCACAGGCCGCTCTTCAGGATGGTCTCCCGGATGGACCTCTCTCCTCTCCAGCCTACCTGCATCCCCGTGCAGTGGCCTCTGTGCATCGCTCATTTCATCTCCTTTCACGCGATCCCAGTTCAGGGGTTTAGCTTCTCTCCCCTCTTAGGCTGTAAGTTCTGAACAAGCAGGAATGCTTTCTTTGTGTGGATTTTTTGTTTGTTTGAAATGCCAAGTAAGTGACCGATCTGCCTGTTGGTCCATGGGACTTGCTGAATAGTCTTCTCACCACCCCACTCGCCCTTAAAGACACTGGCTTCTCAGGCCTACAGCTATTTCCACAGCAGCCTCCTGGCAGCCAGCACTTTCCAGCAGGACCTAAGCTGTGGCTTTACCTCTCCTCTGCCTTGAACATTCCCCAGTCCAGGTCTTCACCATCTGGTGAGGCCTGACCTAGGAAGCCCAACCTGGTGAGGCCGAAGTCCTGGGAAGAGGCCCAGAAGAGAGCAGACCCTGTTCCTAGGATAAAGCAACGTGCTCCTGGGCTGCCCTGCAGGTGACAATCCTGAGATGTGGGGCCCTTAGTTACCATAGGGGATTAGAGAGCTGGCAGGGACCAGAAGAGGCCACCTAACCCAGGCTCTGCTTCTGGACAGGTGATCCCCCAGCCCAGGGCAGCTTTCAAGGAGACCACGCAGGACATTCTTAGATCTATCTGGTGGGAAAATGTATGAAAAATGTGGCTAGAAATAATTCTCAAGTTCCACTGAAGACTTCTACAGTTTCCTGTGCTCTTGCGTGTTGCCAATAAGTGGTCTCCTTGTGGTGGTTTTTTTTTTTTTTTTTTAATTTAGGTTCAGGGGTACATGTGCAGGTTTCTTATACAGGTAAACTTGTGTCACAAGCGTTTGTTGTACACTTATTTCCTCAGCCAGGTATTAAGCCCAGTGCCCATTAGTTCTTTTTCCTGGTCCTCTCCCTCTTCCCACCCTCTATCCTCAAGCAGGCCCCAGTGTGTGTTGTTCCCCTCTGTGTGTCCATCTCTGTGGTCTTTGAAAGCAACTAAGAGGGTCCCCGTTTTCTCAGCTCAGCTCTCTGGAAGCCGAGCAGGGCAGACACTTTCTTCCTAAAGAAAATTGCCGGTTATGGGAGGTGTTTTTCATCTTCACTGTCACTAACAGTTTTTGACTGGGTGTTGTGCAGCTCATTTATGTGGAGAAGCCACATCTATCTTCTCTACTCCTCAACTGCCAGGCAGAGAAAAATGGCGGCAGTTTTCTTCGGAAACACCATGAGGCACAATGGATCAAGGTTATGACTGGAATCAAAGAAATTATCAATGTCAAGACACTCCAGTTAAGGCAGTTCCCATGGAAAATGTTCCAGTGGCTTCCTTTAAGTGAACCAACATGTAGGTGGAAAAGTAGAGTCCTCACGTCATCATAAACAGCACTGTGGCCTAAGCGGGTGGGAAAATGCATAACTCTTGACTAACCAACTCGATAGAATGTCTAACTATTGGAGCATGAGAGCACAGCTAAGCACCCATGTATGCCTCACAACCAATTTGAGTCCCTGCAGGTCAAGCAACTAGAGAAAATAGGCAGCCTCCTGAATGCTGGCTGGGCAAAAGCCAACTTAGCAACCAAGAACAAATATGCCAACAATCACAAAACATTGTTCAACCTGAGTATAGAAAGGATCTTTTTTGCACATGGATGTGTCTTAGACGCTCTACAGAGTGCTTGCAAATAGCAGGATGTGGTAGAAAGAGCACGCTGGGCTAGGAATCAGAAGACCGGAGTTCTAGATCTTGTTCTTCCACAGCTAGCTGCGAAACTTCAGGTGCGTCGCTCCCGCTCTCTGGGTTAAACATGCTCATCTGTAAGCTGAAGAGGCTAGATTAAAGCATCTCAAAGGGCTCTTCCAGCCTGAAATCTTGAATCCATGACTACTTCCTTGGCAGTTTGTGAGCCAATCACATAAACAGAGCTCCTGTGCTCTCATTTCTAACTCTGGTGGGAGTTTTAGTTCACCGTCAAAGTAAAACAACATTGGTATAGACCAGCAATGTGTTCTAGGCATCCCTGGGGTCCCAAAACATTTGGGGGGGTCAGCAAGATCAAAACTGCTTTCATAACACAACTAAGATGTGATTTGCCTTTGTCCCTCGTTGACATTGCACTAAAGTTGCAAGAGCAGCGGTGGTGAAACTGCTTTGCCTTAGCACAACTCTAGGCAGTACTTGCGTTACTAGTCATCATGGTGTTTACAGCTGAGTGCTTGCAGAAGCAAAAGAAAGCCAAGTTTCATTTGGAAATGTCCTTGACGAAACAGCAAACATTTTAATTGTATTAAATCTCAACTTTGGAGTACACTTTTTAAAATAATCTTTGTGACAATAAGAGAAGTTCACATAAAACATATCAAAGCAGGATAGCTGTCTTAAGGAAAAGCAGTGTGGAATTGAGTTGCAGGCTAAACTAGCCACTTTTTACGTGGAACATTCTTTTTACTTGAATTAACAATTTATGATCTATGGTTATATAGACTTTGGTGTTTGATAGCTGTTTTCTCAAATTTAAGTGAGCCATTCACTTCAAGAAAGGTAATTGATAGTAATTTGACCAGTGACATAGCCTGAGCTTTCAAGAGGAAATTGGAATTTTGGAAAACTTGCATCTGCTCTTGTATCCTTGATAGCTTTTCAATACTTAAAAACATTTCTAAGATTAACAAATGTAATTTCTCTTGTATAATGAGACTCGTCAACATTTAAAAGAATGACGTAAACATTTTCCAAATGACAAGTATACGATGTTACAAAAGCTCATGTGGGTAAAACATCCAAGATAAACCAATACATCTTAATGTAACAGAGTAAGAAAAGTGTACTGATATGGTTTCAGATTCCACATTAAAACTAACATTTAAGAAACCACCACTTTTTGAGTTTTGGTGCAGTATCAAAGAATAATATTCACTATTATTCTCCTTAAAAGCCAGTAAGATACTCTTTTAACTATCTATGTAAGGCTGTAATTTCACCATCCACCTCAACCAAAACAAGATATGGCAACAGAATAAATGCAAAAGCAGATATAAGAATCCAGCTCTCTTCTATTAACCAAGACATTTAAAAGGATTTCCTATTTAATAAATGGTGATGGGAGAACTGGCTAGGCATATGCAGAAAATTGAAACTGGACCCCTTCCTTACAACTTATACAAAAATTAACTCAGGATGGATTAAACACTTAAATGTAAAACCCAAAACTATAAAAAACCCTAGAAGAAAATCTAGACAATACCATTCAGGACCTAGGCACGGGCAAAGATTTCATGACAAAAACATCAAAAGCAATTGCAACAAAAGCAAAAATTGACAAGTGGGATCTAATTAAAGAGCTTCTGCACAGCAAAACAAACTATTATCAGAGTGAACAGATCTCATAAAGAATGGGAGAAAACGTTTGCCATCTATCCATCTGACAAAGGTCTAATATCCAGATTCTACAAGGAATTTAAACAAATTTACAAGAAAAAAACAATCACATTAAAAAGTGGCCAAAGGACATGAACAGGCATTCTCAAAAGAAGACATTTATGTAGCCAACAAACATATGAAAAAAAGGTCAACATCACTACTCATTAGAGAAATGCAAATCAAAACCACAATCAGAATGGCGATTATTAAAAAGTTAAGGAACGACAGATGCTGGTGAGGCTGTGGAGAAATAGGAACGCTTTTTCTCCACAGAGAGTGGTGGGAGTGTAAATTCATTCAACCATTGTGGAAGACAGTATGGCAATTCCTCAAAGACCTAGAACCAGAAATGCCATTTGACCAGCAATCCCATTACTGGGTATATACCCACAGGAATATAAATCATTCTATTTTAAAGATACATGCACACGTATATTCATTGCAGCACTACACACAATAGCAAAGACATGGAATCAACACAGATGCCCACTAGCAACAGGCTGAATAAAGAGAATGTGGTACATATACACCACGGAATGCTATGCAGCTATAAAAAGGAACGAGATCATGTCCTTTGCAGGGACATGGATGGAGCTGGAAGCCATTAATTATCCTCAGCAAACTAACTCAGCAACAGAAAACCAAACACCACGTGTTCTCACTCAAAACTGGGAGCTGAACAATGAGAACCATAGACACAGGGAGGGGAATAGCACACACTGGGACCTATGGGGGTGCAAGGAGAAGGAGAGCATCGGGAAAAATAGCTAATGTATGCTAGGCTTAATACCTAGGTGATGGGTTGATGGATGCAGCAAACCACCATGGCACATGTTTACCTATGTAAACAAACCTGCATATCCTGCACATGTATCCTGGAATTTAAAATTAAATAAAATAAATTTTTTAAAAGATTTGCAAAATAATAAAACAGTGGTTCTCATTTAGGGTGATGTTGTTCTCTCTCTCCATCTGTCCAGGGGATATCAGGCAACTTTTTGGTTATCAAAGCAGGAGGAGGGCTTTCTACTATCCTCTAGTGGGTAGAGGCCAGTGATGCTGCTCACCATCTACAATGCGCCGGAGAACTTCCTACAACAAAGAAGTATCTAGTCTAAAATTTCAATAGTGCCAAGATTGAGAACGCTGATACAAAATAATGCCACTCTTCTCACTGATCTTTTTGTTTCAAAAATACGTATGTCAGCTTATTATTTTTAAATGAACTAATTTTTAAACTTTCCTTATTTAAATTTGTAATACAATAACTATCAATAGACGTAACCTGCATAAACAAAAGCTCTTTGGCGCCCTCAATGATTCTTAAGATTATAAAGGGGAACCAAGCATGGTGGCTCATGCCTGTAATTCCAACACTTTGGGAGGCCAAGGCAGGAGGATCACTTGAGGCTGGGAGTTCAAGACCAGCCTGGGCAACGTAACAAGACTCCACCTCTACAAAAAATTTAAAAAAGAAAAAATCAAACAGGCATGGTGCCACATGCTTGTAGTCCTAGCTACTCAGGAGGCTGAGGCTGGAGGATCGCTTGAGCCCAGGAGTTAAAGGGTAAAGTGAGATATGATCGATCATACCACTGCACTCCAGCTTGGGCGACAGAGCAAGATCCTGTCTCAAAAAAAATTGTGAAGGGAGTCTAAGGCCAAAACGTTTAACTCTAGATGTAGACAATTGACCATAGAGATTAGAAAAGTCGTTGTGCTAAGCCTCCCTGCACATCAGTTCCTATAAAAATCAGAAGCACAGCAGGCGTGCCCAAGGACATGTAGTTTTTCTCCTGAAGAAAAGAATCATCTAAAGTGAGGCAATGTAAAGAGGTCAGTGCAGGGGTGAACACCCATTTAAGCCTCGATGATGTGTCAGGGTCTGTGATGGCTGCGAGAAATGCAACCACGACTGAAACTCCTCATTATTCCAAAAAACCTACTGTCTAGAAGGACAGAGAGACAGCTGAGATTTTGATTGACATGTGGTAGGGAGAGGGGGGATGGATGCGTGGGTAAAGGAGGTCAGTGTGGAGGGGCTTGGGTTAGAGATGAGGCAAGGGGACAAGGGAGGCTTCCTGAGAAACAGATGTCTGTGCTGCGTCTTGAAGGATGAGTGGGAATTTGGTGACTGAGTGCGAGAGGCCCTGTAGGAGAAGGGGGGTGCCTCAGCTGTGGGAACAGCATAAGCAAAGGCCCAGAGGTGAGAACCAGCATGGGGTATTTGAAGAAGACATGAAAGCAGGTAGAGAAAGCAAAAAACAGACTGGAGTGCACCCCCCAACAAAACAAATGTAATGTCCCCAATAAAATTAAGATTGTTTGAAAATCAAGAAAGAGCAGCACCACTGACATCAAACATCTACTCTGTTTTTGGAAGAGAGTAGCTGCTTCATAACTTAGGTGCACGGATACAAGCACCTGTTCTGGAAAACAAAATGAGACTCTGCTCTTGAATCTTGATACAAAGGGAAATGCTCCTGCTGTCCTTTCCCCTTCCAGGTGCTTTTCGGTCTTTGCACGAGTTCTGTCTCTGGCTCATGAAGGCTGCCCAGAGTGGTCACTGTAGGTGAACAGGTCCTTGGGAGCTAAGGGGGAGGAAAGCCCAGCCACTGGGGGCTCCTCAGCATGGACCCCGGGACTTCACTCCACATAGTTCATAAAGGGGATGTGTGGTTAGTTCATGGCACACATGTGGAATCATTTTTCCCAGCAAAGGAGTCGGTCAAGGTGGCTGAAGGTTTATTTCGGAAGCAACGGATCAACACCATTCTGAAAAAGCTGTATGCTGTTGTAAAGCACACAGAGGCAGAGGGAGGCCCTGTGCGGTACGTCAAATAAAAGAGGAGAGGGAAGAGAAAGAGAACGTTTTCTGATGGTAATCCACGCCCACCTATTCCTACCGGCAGCTTTCATCAAAGGTTGAACTCACCCAAAAGACGCTCCGGCATTTGCCCAGAGGTCCTCAGGGAGAAGCTGGCCTTTCCAACAGGCATCGGTGGGTGGCAGAAGAAACCTACATGACACACAGCTGGGACTCTGTTTCCAACAGAAGTCTGATTGAAAGCCCTGGAATTAAAGAGGGCTAGACAAGTCCCCAGACCGGGGGCTTGGGTCCCTCAGAAGGCCTGTGCAGGCTGGTGGCAACCTCGGCCGGTGTTTGCCAGAACAGCATGTGGCCGAAGGAGCACAGCTGCAGCCGGAGCAAGATTCTACAGGCAGTCAGGCTGGGGACCGAGGCGGTGCCCACAGAGAGAGCCGGCTCACAGTAGTCTGCAGGTCGAGAGGATTCTACAGACAGGAGCAGGTTGAAATGGGACTCTCAGAGCAGACTGGGAGCAAGCAGGAAAGGAATAAGGATTTGACTGGAGAGGAGGTGAGTCTGCCTTCCAAGCAAAATAATTCAGTGACAGGCCACCTAACATAAAGGATCTCATTCTTAGGGACCTGGTCTTAAACCCCTCTTGCCAGTAATCTGGTGGTCTAGTGTCACTCATGGGCTTTAGGAACATCTATGGGCCAAGGGAAGGAGGGCAGTGCGTGTGCCCAAGGAAGTGAGGGTGGGGAGGGGGAGTGAGCAACACGTCCCCAGGAGGGCCTTGGCCGTCCCTCTCCAGTGATCCAGGATGCTGTAGGAGGCCTGATAGTGAAGGCTTATCAATCTGGTCTCTGAGTCCCAGTGGAATCATATGGGTACCCCCTACCAATGGGGCCAGGAGCTAGGTGGCTCAGGAAGGCTCTTCTAAGTAGTCTGATGGTCTCACAGCTGACCGCAGTGAATATCACCTTGGTGTTTATTCCACCATTGCAAACGAGTGGCTTCCTGTTTCGCCAACAGATGTGCACTTTGCATACATTATACAACACATGCATGTGTATGTGGGGCCACTGGAGAGTATCTCCTTTTCAGAATCACCAGCATCAGATGTATTTAGTCAGAACAAATGACTGTGTGCAGAGCCGTTCCTTTCACCTTTTCTCTTCACGCCTCTGCATCAGACAAGCAAATGGAGCTGATCCCTGTGGAGTAATACCGAGAGCTATTTGCCTACACAGGCTACCAGAAGTCAGTAGCTGAAACACCATAACTGCAGTAGTAACAATCGCTGTTAGAGGAATAGCTAACAGTGCCAAGCACTGGGCTAAGTTTTACAAATATTAACTCATTTAATTAGCAGTAGCTGATATGGCATTTTATAAGCAACTTTAAATCAATAAAGTGAATTACCTGTGTTTGGCGACTAATCAAACACAAAGGTTACGGCATCAACTCACTATTACACCACACTCTGGGCAGGCCCAGCCCTCCCAGGGAAGGCAGTGGCTAAGCCACAGGCTACCAGGATCGTTCCTCCCCGGCCATCTTTCCCTGGGCACCAGGAGGGTTAGCATTTCCCTGTCTTCATGCTAGTTTTGTTTAAGTAGTGATGACAATGAGGAAAACCCATGAGGCAATGTGGATGTAACTCTGAATTCATTATTTACACGCTTGGTCTGATTAAAAGTTGGAGCAAGTGGTCTCCACACTAGAGGCTGTCTCCAAGCCACAGCTCCAAATAACCTTTTATGCTTCACTCAAAATCTCCCCTTCCTACCAGTCATTCCTTTCTATGGCACCAAGCCCTCGCTTCCCCATCACCCCTAACTTTCCCTAAAGGGAACGGGGGGATCACAGGTGGTCAAGCTCCAGATGACCATGGGCTTCCACTACCCACTTCGGGTTTCCTTGCAATACCATAGCCCCAGGTGGGGTTTGCTGCCAGACACCCGAAAGGGCATGTGCAGGGTAGCTCCAATACAGCTCTTCCTCAGCTCGGCCCTTCACATTGGTCCCTTCCACTCTTGCCATTGGGCAAAGGCAATTTTCCACTGAACTGCTGTAGTTTTCTCCTTGTTTGACTCTCTTGCTCCATGACGTCTAGGGGCCTGCACAGTTTCTCTTAAATGTGCCAACCTAACTCCTTAAATAGAAATTGTGCCAACTGGCATGACCTTGACGCCTTTCCCTTCCCCTCTCATATAGACTTGACCTCTAAATTTCCCCTCTAACCAAGACCTTCGCTCAACATTTACTGATCACAAAACATGTCTAGAAGCAACAGAAGATGACTAGAGTGTCAGGTTTTGCAAAAAGACTAAAAGTGGGTGACTTCAGAGGAAAGCTCCTTGCTCCTCTAGGATTTTGTCCTAGCAAGGCTAGCTCTGGGGCTGCTTAGGACAGTGGTCTCTAGGCTGTTACCTGGGCCAAGTGTCCTTCCCCTTCTTCCTGCTCACCTTAGAGGTCTGCAGGCCAAAACAGTACAAAAAGCAAGGTGGCAGAGTCAGATGAAGTCAATGCCAGGTTTAGAGGCATGGTGGCCAGGAGGGCACTGCATCCAGGTCAGGGGTGATTACTAAGCATTCTGGGACAAGGACTTCTCTTGATCCAGAACTGCTGGAAAAAGCTCCATAGCACATCTGATGAGGAAGGAAATTAACCCAAGTCCTTGGCTGGGTTCTGGGCTAAGAGGAGATAGGACAATGAACCTCTCATCACTGGTCATTTCTATATGTATACAGAAATGCATGAAGACTTTTAGATGGTGTTGTACATAATATAATGAAAATATAACAGGGAGATGTGATAGAGTGAATGGCAGGGGGATCCTTACATCGAGTTTAAAGCAATGATGTTTAGGCTGAACTCAGACAAAAGAAGTTCCTTGTCTTTTGAGGGGCATGGATTACAGGAGAGAGAGCTAATGCAAGTCTCTAAGGCAGGAACAAACTTGGGGGACAGACACAAAAGCAACTGTGGCTGAAACCACATGGGATCCAGGGGCTGGCAAGGCCAGGTGCTGATAAGGTTGGCAGGGTCCAGGCCCTGTGCAGCCTCTAGGGAGAGCGGAGTCTCAATTTCATTGCAAATCTGATTGACAAGCTTTGGAAGGTTTAAACCAGGAGGATGATGTGATCGATTTACTTTATAAAGATAACTCCAGCTGGTCTAAGGACAACATCTGGAGGCGGAGAGAGCACAGGCATGAAGACTGAGTAGGAGGCTGCTGTAGTGCTCCAAGCAGGAAATGACCGTGGCTTTGGCCAAGCTGCATGTCGTGGAGAGGGAGGGAACTGTATCCATTTGGAAAATGCTTTAGAGGTCTCTTGACAAGACTTTATGGTGAATTGTATGTGAGTTAGACAGGAGAAGGGAATCAAGGATGAACCTCTAAGGTTTTGGCTTAAGCAACACGGGGCGAATAGCGGGGCCATTGAGTCGGGTGGAGGAGAGAGACAAAGCCGGTTTGGGGAATGGGGGAGGCACAGTCATTAAGAACTCTGTTTTTGGACACCGTGAATTTGGGTATTAACAGCTTATAAAGTTTAATGCTATCATAGGATCCATAACACCTGCCAGGAACTGTGGCTTTTTCACTGGGGTGTTAAGTTCCGCTGGGAAAAACATCAGCAGCACCCACAGTGTGAGATGTCATCCTCAAGGGCAGCAGAAAATGGCAGTGTCTTAGGCTCACTCACTCATTCACTCATCCCACAAACACACACATGTACGTTCCAGAAAGAAAGTCCCTCCGTTTCAATAGGGGACTTTAGATTCAGAATCTATCATTTTACTTTCTGAAAAAGTATCTTTCTTAGTAGATATGGACATAGAAAAGCACAAATAAGGACGGGAGCGGTGGTTCATGCCTGTAATCCCAGTACTTTGGGAGGCCGAGGCAGCTGGATCACGAGGTCAGGAGTTCGAGACCAGCCTAGCCAATAAAGTGAAACCCCACCTCTATTAAAAATACAAAAATTAGCCAGGTGTGGTGGCACACACCTGTAGTCCCAGCTACTCGGGAGGCTGAGGCAGCAGAATTGCTTGAACCTGGGAGCCGGAGGTTGCAGTGAGCCGAGATTGTGCTGCTGCACTCCAGCCTGGGTGATACAGGGAGACTCTGAAAAAAAAAAAGAAAAGAAAAGAAAGAAAGAAAGAAGAAAGAAAGAAAGGAAAGAAAGAAGAAAGCAAGAAAGAGAGAGAAAGAGGAAAGAAGAAAGCAAGAGAGAGAAAGAAGAAAGAAGAAAGAAAGAGAAAGAAAGAAAGAAAAAGAAAAAGAAGAAAGAAGAAAGAAAGAAAGAAAGAAAGAAAGAAAGAAAGAAAGAAAGAAAGAAAGAAAGAAAGAAAGAAAGAAAGAAAGAGGAAAGAAAGAAAGAGAGAGAGAGAAAAAGAAAGAAAAGAAAGGTACAAATAAGGCCATCACCTACTTTAGGAAATGCATCCAAGTGGTGGCCCTGGACTGGGCTCCCTAGCCCCATATCACCTCCAGGCCGAGCCCTGGCGTCCCATTCACCTTGCAGCATAGATGGGAAGTTTCTGTTTCCCGTGCCAGGAGAACAGGCAGCCGCACCAGGAGGGACTGGGCTGTTCACATGGGGGTGACAGATCAGGAAAGATGTGACCAGGAGCCCAGGCAAAGCTTCCCCAGCCAGCTCCCATTTTCTCTGCCTCCCTACACACAGTTCTCAGAGGCAGGCTCTGAAAAGTCATTGTCCTTCATGCCTTTGTTGTTTTTTTTTTTTTTTTAATTTCTCATTTTCAACTTTGTATTTCTCTGCCTTTTCGGTTCAAAAGAAAAAATAATAGCCACCCTGTCATTAGCTCTGACTTTATCAAGCCTTTGGATTGTCTGAGTTGCCAAACATCTTATTCCAATATTATTTTCATTGTTCTGCTTTCCTTGAGTTCCTTTTGTCCCATTTCTAACTTTTTTAGCTTGATGCTGAGTTGCCCAATTCATTTTCACACTTTCATTTTTAGCTATGTTAAGAATTCAATGCTATTCATTTTCCTCTTTGAATAGCATTTGCTATAAGTTTGGATGTGTTGTGTTTTCATGGTTAGTATTTTCTAGACAGTTACTCAGTTTAGGTTTTGATGATTCCGGAGTTTATTGAGGGGAGCTTTGTGATTTCCACAGTTGCTGTTTTTACTTCAATTTCTGTTACCTGTTTCTAAATGTACCGAAATGTCATTACAGAAAATGATCTCCATTAGAGAATTTTATTTTTCAAACAACTTTTACGTTCTCTTTGTAGTTTAAGGGTGAATTTTGGGGAATGGCTCCTGGTCACCCAAAGCTAAACATTTATTAAATATTCCCAATTATATTCCACGAATATTCTACATCCACAGGAGTTTCGAACTCTCCCAGTGGAACCATCTGCTGTGCCAGCAGAGCTTCATGAGTGACTCTTCAGGGATGGCCAGTGCTGGCTTTGTCTCTCCTCATTAATTCCCTCATTCATTCCTTTGCAGGCATGTGGAGCACTGAGCGCCCTCTGTGTGCCAGGCCTTTCCCGGGCACTGGGAAGACACAGGTATGAGGCCCAGTGGTTACAGGTGGTCTTGTGATGGCCACACGGGCAGTAAGCAAAGGCATTTTGGAAACAGAGGGAACAGCAAGTGCAAAGGACAGGGAGGTTGATTCCTCTGGAGAAAGGGAGCCCTGGCAGCATTGAGGAAATGTGAGCTGTTTATTTCACCAGAAACACGTCTTCTCCACTCTCTCAGAAAGCAACGAAAATACCTTGGTTTTCTGTATGTACTTACTAATATATTCATTATGAAACAAACAAAATACTTTTAAAGAGATGCTACAAAAGTAAAAAAAAAGTTCTTAATATATAACTTTAGTGATTAATTACACAAACATGTCTGCTGTCATTAAAATATTATCCATAATCATATTATTCGTGAGAGCAATGTGGTAGAATTTGCATCATTTTTTACATGCTGGAATTATACTTTGAGATACATCAGTTCAAATATCCCAAATATCAAACTTTTGATACATCAACTCAAAATTTCCATTTATTTTCATGCTTGCTTTTAATGTTTGTCAGAGCTGAAAACGATAACTCACAAGGGTGCAACTGGCACACTGAACAAAGTGTACTGTTAACAAGAGGAAGTAAATCCCTATCTTTAGAGAATTGGGGGGTTTAAGGCAAGTTCTTGTCTGATCCAATTAGATCTTCATTGTTTTTAGCTCATGCTGACACTGTTGGAAAGATTATTCCAGGCACAGAAGGAGGGTTGATTTTCCCATTTTCTTGCTGTTTTCTTGTCCTTGCATAATTAGTGTTCTTCAACCCACCCATTTCTTTGCAGGAATCTTTTTTTTTTTTGAGACGGAGTCTCGCGCTGTGTCACCCAGGCTGGAGTGCAGTGGCGCGATCTCGGCTCACTGCAAGCTCCGCCTCCCAGGTTCACGCCATTCTCCTGCCTCAGCCTCCGAGTAGCTGGGACTACAGGCGCCCGCCACCACGCCCGGCTAGTTTTTTTTTTTGTATTTTTAGTAGAGACGGGGTTTCACCATGTTAGCCAGGATGGTCTCGATCTCCTGACCTCGTGATCCACCCGCCTCGGCCTCCCAAAGTGCTGGGATTACAGGCTTGAGCCACCGCGCCCGGCCTGCAGGAATCTTTAGAGCACTCATTCACTTCGTGAGAGTTCCTTTGGTTCAAACTAAGTAACACAATGTAATGGAACATGGGCAGATCGTGGAACGTTGCAATACGAAAGCTAACAAACTAGTCAGGAGGCCACTGTGCACACCTTTGTATGACGACCCTCCTCCTTTCCCCAATAACACAGATGTAATGTGACTGTCTGACATCACATCTATGTTACTGGGGAGAGGATAGTCACCAGTCACTATCCAGATAGGTTTTTTTGTTTTTGTTTTTGTTTTTGACGAAGTCTCGCTCTGCCTCCAAGATTGCAGTGGCGCGATCTCGGCTCACTGCAACCTCTGCCTCCCAGGTTCAAGCAATTCTCCTGCCTCTGCCTCCCAAGTAGCTGGGACCACAGGCGCGTGCTGCCATGCCCGGCTAATTTTTTTTGTATGTTTAGTAGCGACAGGGTTTCACCATGTTAGCCATCTTGATCTCCTGACCTCATGATCCACCCGCCTCAACCTCCCAAAGTGCTGAGATTACAGGCGTGAGCCACCACGCCAGGCCCAGATAGGTTTTTAAAAATGTAATCATCAATTATCAAGATCTAAAATCTTCATTTTGCACCTCAATGGTCTGTGTGGAGACCCCCGTGTAAAGACCATTATACTTGTTTTCCAGATGTGAAAGATGAGGCACAGAGAAGGGGCAGTCTGCTCCAGGTCCTGTAATTATTACAGTCAGGATTGGAGTCCAGACACCCGGTGCTCTCTCCATACTACCGTGGTGCCTGACTCCTACTTCTGCCACAACTGCCCTCTCCATTTCTGGCCCTGTTTGAAGCCCCTAATTCTCACTGAAAACAATAAATGCTCCAAAATTAAGACAACAATTTCACACACAGAAGAGCAAATGGGTGGAGGAGAACGAATTTAGCCAGCAGCAAAGACAGCAGAGCCACTTTGTGGTTACCATTAGGTTAAGGTTGAGCCCCCTAGAGACACCCCCGCCTTTGTTTCTCATGTGAACCCCTCTGAGTCAAATAGTAACAACAGTAGTTGCTGTGACTGGAAGTTATAACACTGAACTCCTGACTCTTGAAAAGTGTACATTGTGAGAGCAATTGTTGGGAATGAACACTGTTAGCAGGGAGCTAGCAAAGGTTTTCTGCTGCTGAGTCCATCAGGAAAGTCACTGGGATGTAAGCTGAGAAAGGGAGAGGGTAAGGTTTCAGAGAAATAAGGGAGTCATTTAAAAATACATTGATTTGGTTTGTTTTTGTTGTTGTTGTTGTTGTTTTGTTTTTCCGAATTTTTACTTTTTGTGTACCCTAGAACTTAAAGTATAATAAAAAAAGAAAAAAGAAAAAAGAAAAATGCCACTAAATAAATAAATAAATAAAATAAGTAAGAGCATAATTGGATTGCTTGTAACAGAAAGAAAGGGTAAATGATTTGGTTTGTTTTTAATGGTTACAGAACAATAGACAATAGTCAGGTGAGCCAGGTGACATCTCTCAAGCTTTCCCAAGGCGTAACATGACTGAGAGCCCACGCTGTTGAGACCGTCAGCACCCAGGAGAGACAGGGAGAGAAAGACGTCACCTGGAATAGTGTCATCTGTCCAAATGAGAACATTAAAACAGACGGGTGGAAGGAGCCAATGAATCTAAGACTTATTCAAGTTTAAGTGAAAACAAGTCGTACAAAGTTGAGATAAAATACAGAACAGAGTTAGATTTGTTTTTACTGCTTTTATTATCTAGATCACAAAAAATATAAATAAAATGTAAACTACACATCAAAAGATATGCATGATACATAAAATTAACTGGCATCTGGCCAACTGTGATTTTCTAGCAAATATTTTCCTTAGGGATTAATGTTTTTAAAATACATCTTGCAAATCAATGTGAAAAACATTAGCATCCAGTGGAACTGTGGACAGTGCTCTTGAGCAGAAAATCACAGAAAGTAAAATATTGTTGAAAATTAGATGTTTCCATTTGAAAAAAAGGAAAGAAAAAAGAAAAAGAAATGACCATCAGTTTTAAAAGGACACGTAATGCCAAGAAAGTAATCCCTGAATCCCAAAGGGCAAAGAGCATCCCCGTAAATAGAACATACTTAGCTTCATGAAACTCACTACTCTGTTCTTATTTTCCTCATTTCACTGCTAGCCGGTGACTGAAGTCAGTCTGGGTCACTATTTGAACTACTGACCTAGAAAGTTCTGAGTGCACAGATAAGTAAGCCTGTGCAAATGGATGGAGGGGTCCTAATCCACATAAACACTCAGGATTGCTGGGATAGCAAAGGAATTTGCCATCAGTGCATTTGTCTGGTGGCCCCGAGGCCTCGTGGGAGAAACGGAAGACGTTGGGACTACCTGCCCCACATCTGGACCCTAGGATGAAGAGGCTCTACCCAAAGACCATGTTGATATCACGGCAGGAAGGGAAGCTGCCCATGAAAGCAGGTGTCATGAGAAGAACGCTCTGCCCTGGAGGGCAGCAAGCTATCAAGGCTGACGGCCCGACCCCACGTGCCCTAAGGAAAACTGCCAGTGGCTCTGGTCACTTCACACAGGGTGTGGCAGTGGCTGCAGCCCACCAGCCACATGGGCGAGAGAAGGGTCCCTGAAACTGCGAATGACTAAACGGGAGACGGTCCTTGCAGGAGGACCTTGCATAAGACCCCCTCCACCAGAGGAGCCTCCCTCCACTTCTCTGAACATAATGCCCCCACCTAGGATAAGCCAGACGCTTCACAGGTGCGCCGGCAGCTCACAGACACAGCAGAAGCAGGAGGCCTACCTCCTTCCTGAAGCTGTCCCGGACTTCCCCAGGCTCCCCACTCCGAGGTGGCTGTGCCTTTTTCTGCAGGAATCATAGACTCGGGGCAAGCTGGATCTGCATTTCTCCAACAACTTCCTCCTTGGGACCCCAGACCCCGTAAGAGTCCTGTTCTTCAATTACAGCAGTGAGAAGTCTGGCAGGATGAAGACCCCAAACCCCAAGTTACTGCTACAGCTAATTGGGCCCTCACCTTGTGTCAGGCCCTGCGTTAGACACACTCAGTGTACATCACCCCATTCCATCCTCACGGCATGCGTCACCGTGAGCTGTTTGCTGCTGTCATTTTGCAGCTGAAGGCCTTGAGGCTAGAGGACCTTAGAGAACATCCCTAAGGTCACACAGTAAGTGGTCAAGCTGGGATTCAGGCCCAGGCCTGTCTATGCCAAAAGCCCCTGTGTTAGGTGTACTATACTCCCAGAAAGAGTAGCTGAATGCACCATATATATATATAGCCTGAATGCACATCAGAAAGGGAATGATTACATAAATTTTAAGATACCCACATGGACACAAAGAAGGGAACAACAGACACTGAGGCCTACTTAAGGGTAGAGGGTGGGAGGACGGTGAGGATCCAAAAACTGCTTATCGAGTACTTTGCTTTTCACCTGGGGGCTAAAGTAATCTGTACACCAAACCCCTAAGACACACAATTTACCTGTATTACAAACCTGCATATCTACCCCTGAGTCTAAAATAAAAGTTTAAAATAAAATATAGAAAAATAAAATAAATTACACAATACCCATACTACATAACTGTATGTAGCTATTATAGATAAATGAGCTAGATTTACCTGTATTAACCTAGAAACTTTCAATGTCATATGGTGGAGGGGAAAAAAATGAAGTTGCAGAATATATATTCTTTTGATAAAAGCCCTGTGTATAAGTTTCTAGAAGCATCAAAAACTTGTGGAAGCCTACAGTGCAAACTCAATGTTGGATACCCCAGGAGGGTGGGGTTGAAGGGGTAAGGGGCGGCCTTCCAGCTGTCATTTGAATTGTTAGAACTGGAATATTTCTTTTTCATAACTTAAAAGATAAAAGAGGACCCTTATTCTGTATACTTCGGAAACAGCAGGAGGTGAGCAAATGTTTGCCAGATTGAATCAAATTGAACCTACCGAACTCTCCCCATCCACTGGGACATTCCTGCTGCCCAGAAGCAGGAATGCAGAGCCTGTACTTGCCCTGCCACAGAAGCCACGGCATCAGTAGAGAGAAGTAACAGCCTTGCCTGCTGGATCCGTTTCTCCCGTCACCCAGGCCTCCATGCTGTCGGGGAGATGCTGAAAATCGATCCGCTGGAAATAACGTCACCTTGATGTTTAACTGACTCATGGCTTTTGCGTTTCCAGGCAGCACAATCATATTAGCAGCTCCGTAACCCAATTATGGCCACACACCCAGCTGAAACTTCTCAACGCAAAAGGGGACAGTGCAGCCCAGTCGGCTGCATTCCTGCCTTCTCTTAGAAAAATTACTGGCGGCATGAAATCTTTAGTCTATTAATAGACACATCTTCCGCACGCTGACAATAGCAGCTCATTAAAAAAAAAGAGAGAGAGAGAGAAAGAAAAAGAAAAGCAAGCAAGCAAGCAGCTACCTGGGTTCTGAGGGATAAAACCAGAATTTTATCACAGTAGCTCAGCCCCTGGTTTACTTAGGGCTGCTGGTGTTAAAAAGATGAGGAGCTTTTGCCTTTCAAAGGCATGAACTTGAAAGTCACTCACTGTTTCTGTGGTAACTGTATTAAGATGTTTGAAAAGCAAGTGAGTGTCAAAGACGAAGGTGAGGGAGATATTCAACAAGAAAAGCGAAATATTTCTCCAGGACTGAGATGAACTTAGTGCGTGATTGGGTCCTAACCATCCTCACAAGGTCACGAAGGGCGGGGGACAACTTGACTTTTTTATAAGTAGGTAAGCAGGGCCTGAGGCACCCAATAACCTTCAAAGTCACAGGGCAACCAGAGCCAAGCCTTTGCCCAACCTCACCACAGGTGTGAGCTCTCCATCCTGAACACATACCATCTCCCCTTGCCCCCTATAATCACCCCTCCTGAGGAGGAACAAATTGGACATCAAGCCTCAGTTTCCTTGCGGACACAGGGTGTCATCAGGGACCAATCCCTCAGTATCCTATAGATGAAATATATCAAGCTTAATCTGCCATCTTAGGACTAGGAAAGGACCCACAAGCCTGAGCGCTTCAGAGAAGGTGTGGATCAAAACACATGACGTTGGCTGGACGCCATGGCTCACACCTGTAATCCCAGCACTCTGGGAGGCCGAGGTGGGCAGATCACGAGGTCAGGAGATCGAGACCATCCTGACTAACACGGCGAAACCCTGTCTCTACTAAAAATACAAAAAAAAATTAGCCAGGCCTGGTGGCGGGCGCCTGTAGTTCCAGCTACTAGGGAGGCTGAGGCAGGAGAATGGCGTGAAACCTGGGAGGCGGAGCTTGCAGTGAGCCCAGACTGCACCACTGCACTCCAGCCTGGGCGACAAAGCAAGACTCCGTCTCAAAAAAGCAAAGCAAAGCAAAGCAAACTTCACTGGGGACTCCTCTACCTCTGAGATGTTTGCCTGGCCTGAGAGTGAGGAACTCTATGGAGCTACAGCAGTCAAGCATTGTGTTGGGAACCCTTCCTCCTGGGGCCCTTCGATCCATCTTGCCTTTTCCTTGCAGCCTCATGTAAATAAACTCTTGCACCTTGTGAGAGTCCCAGCTGGAATCCGAGTTTAAAAAAAAAAAGTGGGGGCTTCATTCATGTTCACCATCTCCCCTCCAACGCACACACATGCACACACACACACACACACACACCCAACACACACAGAACACTTGCCCTAAGCACCAGTTTTTGAAAACAGCCCTGTCATCGGCTCCATTTTCTGGGGAACTCCTTCTGTAACCTCCTCTGCCAGCCATGTCCCATTGTGAGAGGGAAAGACACTGATGAATCTGTAGAGAATCTGGACGCTGTGCCATTTTATGGTGTGTGTGTGTTTAAATAGCTCTTGCTCCCTAATTTCTTGTTGCTTAGGGTTATGTTAAAATTAGTATGTTCAGGAAATAGCAATGAGGAAAGGTGGCCCAGAAACCTTTTTTAGACAGCAAGGAGAACGGTGGCCTGCTTTTAGTTTTGTGCATGTGGATAGACTACAAAGTGAATGGGAATTGACAAAATCTACATTTTCCTACTATCTTTTCTTGCTTGTGCCTAGTAGCCCTCAGAAAAACGGGCTCAATTGCAGGGGTTTCTCCGGAGCACCTCAGCTTCAGCCTTCTCCTCTCTGGGGTGCCTTACCCCAGATTCCTCAACAGTCCCTGAAGGGTTTTAATGATGGTGTTCTTGTTAATGACTAGACCTTGAGTTCACAAAGCTCATCATCCTCTCCAGGTCATAACAAATAATTTCATTGTTGTGGCCAAGGCTCTTCATATTCCTTTTCATTCTCCCTTCCCACTCCCGCCTATAGGGACCCACTCAAATGTGTTTTCACTAAAGCATATCTAACAGTTTTTTTGTGAATGTCTGTGCTTTTATAAGAGTAACGTTGGGCTACGCATCTCACTTTTTCATGCAACATGAAATCTTTTTAAAATCTTGTCACTAGGCTGGGCATGGTGGCTCACGCCTATAATCCCAGCACTTTGGGAGGCTGAGGCAGGTGGATCACCTGAGGTCAGGAGTTCGAGACCAGTCTGGCCAACATGGCAAAACCCCATCTCTACTAAAAATACAAAAACCAGCTGGGCATGGTGGTATGTGCCTGTAATCCCAGCTAGTAGGGAGGTTAAGGCAGGAGAATCACTTGAACCCAGGAGGCCAAGGTTGCCGTGAGCCAAGATCGCACCACTGCACTTCAGCCTGGGTGACAGAGCAAGACTCCATCTTAAAAAAAAAAAAAAAAAAAAAAAAAAAAAAGAATCTTGTCAGTAAATCTAATTCATGGTTTCTAACTTCCACTATGTCTGTGCCACCATATCCCACTCTGCCACTTACCAACTCTGTGATCTTGAGCAAATTACTTAACTGCTCAGTGCCTCGGATTCCTGATATATAAAATGAGACAGTAGGAGTGTCTACACTGCAGAGTGGTTACGAGGATTAAATGAGTTTTGAATGTATGTATCTGAAGAGCATTGAGAAATCGTTTGCATATAAGTGCTCAAAGAAGAAAACCCCTAGCTAACATTGTTAGCATTACTCCTCCAGTCCCCTGGGGAAGGGCATGTCTGTCGGAGAGCTCTCTGCTACTGCAAACAATCCTGCAATGGGCATCCTCTTATATAATCGTCCATGGATTTCTCTGCGACACAGACCCAGCAGTGGGAATGCTGATTTACAGAGTATGTAAATGGCTTCACAGGAAATGCCAGACTGCTCTCCAGGATGTGCAATTTACAGCGGTCCCAGCGGCAGTCTTGAGAGATCCCACTCCCCACATCCTCTCCAATGCTTGGTGGTAACTTACCTCCCACTGTGCTGCTAATCTGATGGATGGAAAGTGGCATCTTGTTTTGTGTTGTGTGTCTTTGATCAATAGTGAGGTTAGCATCCCTTCGTACATGAGTTAGCCTCCTGTGAATTGACATCCTTTGTATAATTTTCTAAAAAGCTTCATGTCTTTTCCTTCCTGATTTATGCTACTTCGTGGTATATTCTAGAAATTTCTTTGTCAGTTTTAAAAGTTGCAGATATCTTCAGATCTATTACTAATATATCATGTTGGTGTATGATGTCCTTTATTAAACAGAAATTCTTAATACGGTCACATGCATCCATTTTGTCCCTTATGATCTGTACTATTTTGAGTAGTGCCTAAAAAATTTTTTTTCCACATTCGAAGTGCACATACAAACACACAGGCACACGCACACACACACACACACACACAAGCTCTTCCATCTTCCTAATATCATAATTTTGCCTTTCACATTTAGGTCTACATTTGGAGTTTATTTTTGTATATAACAGAGGACAGAAATCTGAATGATTTTTCTCCAATAGTAAGCCAGTTCTCCATATATCATCTATGTATAAGCCATTCTTTCTCCACTGATGTGTATGCCACCTCTCTCATATAAAATGACATAGAGTCTTGAGTTTATTTCTGAAGCCTCTGTTCTGTTAAATTGGCCTAATTAATCCTTCACTGGTAGCACACTCATTGTATTAGTGTGGAATTTATAACATGTCTATGATAGATGGTAGGGTGAATAACCCTGTTTTCTCTTTTTCACAATGGTCTTGGAAATGTGTAGGTGTTTATTATTTAATATACATTCTAGAATCATTTTGTTAAGTCACCCCCCAAATTTTACCTTAATTCTTTTTGAAATTTTATAGAATATATGGATTAATTTTCAGATAATTTACAATTCCTGTATTGTTCTAAAAACAGTCTGCCTCTCCATTTAAGTCTTACAATAATCTTTGGTAGATTTAAAATGTTTTATCTTTAAAGGGCTTGCACATTCTTTGTTAGACACTTTCCTAGGTACTCCATAATCTTCGCTGCCTCTGAAAATAGTATCTACCTTTTCTTATTCTGTATTCTAGTTGGTTGTTTAAAAACACTATTGATTTGTTTAAGTTGGCTTTGCATCCAGTAAATTTGTTGACAGTCTCTTATTCATTCTAATGGTTTGTCTCTTGATTCTGTTGGGTTTCCGTGTCTGTAAATGACTTTTTGTCCCTTCCCTTTCTGCCTTTATTCTTCTTATTCCTTTTTCACATATTATTGCATTTTCCAAGACTTCTAGTAGCATATTGAAAAGTAACAATGTTTTGTAGGCACCTTGTCTTGTTCCAGATCTTGAATTAATTGTTTCTCTGCTAATATTAAGTTCACAGTAAATTCTTGGTATATTGATTTTTATCATATTTTAGAAGTTTTTATTTTAGTTGTATGGTAATTTAATAGATTGTGTAGATTTCAGTGGTCCTTGCATTTCTGCAATAAAATCTGCTTTTCCACCATACATATATGAACACATTCTTGGATTTTGTGAGTTAATATTTAATTAAGAAATTCAAATGAAATAGACTATAATTTTATTTTACTGCCCTTATCTGATCTTGGAATGAAGGCTATACTAACCTTATAGAAATAAGTTAGGCAAAGTGCTCCCTTTTTAAAATTTTCTGAAACAACTTGTATAGGACAGAGATTCTTGGCTTCTCAAAAGTTTGGTGAAACCTATAAAACTGTGTGGGTCTGGGCCTTCTTTTAGGGAGGATAGGGCATAGTTTTGATTACTTTTTAATATCTTCAGTGGTTACTCTTCTGTTCAAACTGCCTGTTTCTTGTGCAACACATATATATTTTTAGGTATAAAATACATCCAACTCAAAATTGTATGTGGGTTTTCGAAATTGTTGCTTTCTAGTTCCTAATATTCTTTTGATATTTTTAATCAATTACTTAGGCCATTGTTTCCCCTTTTGAATCCTTCATTTTGTTTGATTGTCATCTATTCTTTATCATTTTTGCCAGAGGTTTGCTTTTCAGAGAGCAAGCTTTTAGTTTTGTTAATCATTTCTGTTGTTACTCTTTTCTATTGCATTATTTATGTCCCCATCTTTATCTCATTTTATACTATTTGCACAATGTAAGTCTGTTGCTGTTTTTCTAAATACACATGAGTTGAATGTTTAGCTGATTTGTTTTCAGTTTTTTTAAATTAAGAAATGTACTATTTTAAGCTATACATTTTCCTCTAAGTACTGCTCTAGCTATATCTCTCAAATTTCAACCTGTGGTGCTTTCATTATTGTTCATTACTGTTTTTCATTTTCCCACATGTATTTCTCTTTAAATAGAGATGATTTTCATACGGATGGGAACTTTTGTAGCTATTTATTAGTAAATATTAATGTCATGGCATTATGATTGGAGAATAAAGTCTCTCCACACACATTCAACCACGGTAGAATCCTCTATGGTTATAGTAAGAAGCTGCCAATGGCTAGATCTTACATTCTAAGTTCCTTTTAACACTTTGAAAATATTATTTTGTTTTCGTGAAATCAGTGTTTCTATTGAGAAGGTGTATATCAACTCGATTCTTGGTTTTTTGTGGGTTATTTCCAGCTTTGGCTGTGACTGCCCAGCCCCATGGCCCTCTAGGTTGGGGAGGGGAGAGAGGAAAAATCAAAGAGGATTTAACAATCATCTCTTCCTTTTCTTGTCACTCCCACAGAGCCGGTTTCATCTCGATGCTAATGTTAACATCTCTCCTCTGCCGCTCCTGGGGGGGGGTCTGCTGCTTTCTGCCTTGTGCCTTGGGCAATGCTTTAGCCAGGGCAACAACAGGAGAGAATATGACTCACATCGAAGACCTCCTTCCCTCAGCCTATGCCCAATTAGTGGCATCTGGCCTACCTACTCTCTGTCATTCCCTTCTTTTACCCTGTCTTAGCCAGTTTTGCGTTGCTATAAAGGAATAGCTAAGGCTGTGCAATTTATAAAGAAAATAGGTTTATGTGGCTCACAGTTCTGCAGGTTGTACAAGCGTGGCACCTACGTGTGCTCTGCTTCTGGTGAGCCCTCAGGAGGCTCTACTCATGGCAGGAAGCGAATGGGGAGCAGATGTGTCACACGGTGAGAGAAGGGGCAAGAGAGAGAGGAGGAGGTTCCAGGCTCTCTTAAGTGACTAGCTCCTGTGTAAACTGACAGAGTGGGGACTCACTCATCACCATGAGGACAGCACCAAGCCATTCATGGCGGATCCGGATCTGCCCCCACAACCCAAACACTTCCCACTAGGCCCCACCTCCAACAATGGAGATCATATTCCAACATGAGATTTGGAGGGGACAAACATTCAACTATATATCATTCCCCAACCGAGATCTCATTTCCTTCTGTCTCCCCCAAAATTCCTTGGACCTTCGCCAATCTCCCCCTGATGCCTCCTGCCTCTCCAGGTTGGTTTTGGGACAAGGGGCCAGTACCTCTGCTGGTTGGCCATTTCTTCTGGGAATAGGACGATCCCTTTCACCTGTTGATTCAATGTTCCTGCTCTATTTTTAATCCATTTCCACACTTCCACCTCCTCACTTCGTGTGTTGAGTCCCAAGTCACTGCATTGCTTTTTTCAAAACAAATAACAGCAAAACAACAACAACAACAACAAAAAGCAGACAACAAAAAAGAATTCTTTCTTGGAGCTAGAGACAAATTTGGATCACATGACTAGGCCATAAAGATGAGCACCTAGAATGGAAGGCCAGGCAAGCACTGAGACCTGCATCCTCTTGCCCAGAGAGCCTTTCTCACCTCTCCTGTTGCTGCTCTCCAGCCCCATTGGCCTCCTGAGCTGTCTCCTCCAGCCCTCCCTGCCTGGGCTGGGCAGATTTCCCTCTCGGGAATCTCAGGTACTCTCCACTGCCTTGGGATCACATGCCTTGCATGTCATCTCCTCTGCATCCTGACCCTGTTTTTGTCTTTCCCCAGTGGAATTCCCTGAACTATTATTTCAAAGTGTCTCCATTCTGCCCAAACAAGAGAATTAAGTTCCTTGAGTGCATATCTTACTCTGCAGTCAGCCAATGCTCCGAATGGCAGAGTCACAGTCCTAGGTTCACCTCCAGAGGCTGAAGTGCAAGGTGACTTGCTTCCTGCAAAATGGAAAGTGAAACCAAAGAAAAGCCCTGTCTCTATCCTGCAGTGAGGCCTGTTGTGAGCAGCCCTGTCAGATTGTGACCCACTCCCTGCCATCACCATCATCTCAGCCACACCAGGCCTCTGCCCAAACCCCCTCTGATCTGGCACTTCCACTTCAACCCGGGCCTTCTCTGAGAAGGGATCCCATGTCTCCTCACAACCCCTTCTGTTGCAGGAAGTCAGAGACCCCAAATGGAGGGATCGGCTGAAGCCGTGGCAGAAGAACATAAATTGTGAAGATTTCATGGACATTTATTAGTTCCCCAAATTAATACTTTTATAATTTCTTACCCTTGTCTTTACTGCAGTCTCTGAACATAAATTGTGAAGATTTCATGGACACTTACCACTTCCCCAATCAATACCCTTGTGATTTCCTATGCCTGTCTTTACTTTAGTCTCTTAATTCCATCATCTTCGTAGCTGAGGAGAATGTATGTCACCTCAGGACCCTGTGATGATTGTGTTAACTGCACAAAGTGTTTGTAGAGCATGTGTGTTTGAACAATATGAAATCTGGGCACCTTGAAAAAAGAACAGGATAACAGCAATGTACAGGGAACAAGGGAGATAAGACTTTGGAGTCTGACTGCCAGTGAGCCGGATGGAACAGAGCCATATTTCTCTTCTTTCAAAGGCAAACAGGAGAAATATCGCTGAATTCTTTTTCTCAGCAAGGAACATCCTGAGAAAGAGAATGTGCCCCTGAGGGTAGGTTTATGTATGGCCCCTGTGGGGGTGGCATCTTTTACAGTCAAAGCCGAAGAGATGAAATAAGCCCCGGTCTCCTGTAGCACTCCAGGCTTATTAGGATGAGGAAATTCCCATCTAATAAATTTTGGTCAGACAGGTTGTCTGCTCTCAAACCCTGTCTCCTAATAAGATGTTATCAATGACAATGCATGCCCAAAACTTCATTAGCAATTTTAATTTCGCCCCATCCTGTGGTCCTGTGATCTCACCCGGCATCCACTTGCTTTGTGATATTTTATTACTTGTGAAGTATGTGATCTCTGTGACCCACACCCTATTCATGCACTCCCTCCCCTTTTGAAAATCACTAATAAAAACTTGCTGGTTTTACGGCTCAGGGAGCATCACAGAACCTGCCCACATGTGATGTCTCCCCTGGACATCCAGCTTTAAAATTTCTCTCTTTTGTACTCTTTCCCTTTATTTCTCAAACCAGCCAAGATGCTTAGGGAATAGAAAAGAACTCACGTTAAATATCGGGGTGGGGTTTTTCCCTGATACCCTTCTAGGGGGACTTGGGGACACTTGCCCCACAGGCTGAGAAAGCAGCTTCAGCATTCTTTAAACTCCACAGTCTATTCCAAACTCCTCTGTCTTTAAGCAAAAATTCCTGCTCCTTTAATGCCCTCACTGCCTGCTGAGAGCATTCTCTACCCCTCCTTGCTGCTGCCAGCCAGGTTCCTCCCAGTAGGGAAATATGCTCAAGCCTCAGCCAGCTCCCTGCGATGCGATGCCATATCTCACCTTCTCTTTCAAGACAAGCTTCTTGGAAGAGGAGACTGTACATTTCTCCATTTGCTCACCCCCTATTCAGTTCACAACCCTTGGCTCAGACTCTCTGAGGAAACAGTTCTGGCCAATGCCTCTAGAAAGGAGCTTCTCCTTTGATATGTAACATTTTTCAGTCCTTACCTTGCTTGACTGCAGCCTTTGGCACTATGTTCTTCTCCTTCTTGGAATCTCATCTTTCCTTGATCTCTGGGATGCCATTCCCTTGTGGCTTTTCATCCTCTCCAGGTCCCTCCCCTCCACCAGCACGGAAACATGCATATCCCCAGGTCTCGCACTTGGCTCTTCCCCCATGACTCCTTGATGCCGACCTCCCATGCTCCCCATCATGGTGAACATCATCTGCCACGCATATCCAGAGGCCTCTGCCTTCTGGAGGTCCTTCTGTGTCTTTGTTCTGCCTTCAGCCCCACATTGAAATAGTCCCCAAGTGCTAGTAACTCCAGTTTGGTGCCCTCTCTGCTACTGATCTCTCTCTCTGTGTACCCACTCTCATCGCTTCGGAGCAGGCCCCCACCCTGGTCAAGTCAAACCACTGCTGTAACTTTCTCATTGGTCTCAGCCTTGCCTTCTCCCAACCCATTATCTGAAATGCAAAAGGATATTTCTAGAACAAAAATCTATGACACACAAGGCCCTGACAGATCTGGATATTCCTTGTCTCTAAAGCTTCAAGTGTCTAACTCTTGGCTAATTCCTCTCATCTCTCCAGAGTCGACCAGCCCCACTTCCAGGGCACCTGCCCAGCACTGCCCCTGCTTCTGGCTCGAAACTCTTCCCAAGTGCTCCAAGAGGCCCCCCAGGCTCACTGATCTCTGCTCCTGCTGATGCTGTATTAGATTGTTCCCCACCAGGCTATAAACTCCTTGCCTTTAGCTTCTGTGTTTCCAGCAACTATCATAGTGCCTGGGCCTTAGCAGTTGCTCCAGAAATGTTGGATGGATGAATGAACGAACGGAGGAGTAAATGAATGAATGAATGTTCTACTCTGCGGGTCAACCCTGCCTCAAGTATATTACAGTGTGAATAATTCTTGCTGCCAAACTAGAAAGGTTCAGAAAATGTGAGTACAATTAAGTGACGTGAAACTATGTCACTTGACAAGTCTTAAATGGGTAGGGAGTAAGGTAAGGGAAAGGGACTTAAGGTTTATTTGGGAGTTACTTATGGTTTCCTGGTAGGCATTTTTTAAAACGTTATCTTAGTTAATCACCATAAGAATACTCTGACATCAATATTGTCTTCATTTTACAGATTTGGAAACAAGGTATGAAACAACCAACTTGGCTGTAAGGGAGGAGACCACCCCTCATATTGTCTTATGCCCAATTTCTGCCTCCAAAGAAAGAAGAAGTAAAAACTAAAAGGCAGAAATGGAATCCACAGGCAGATAGTCCAGCACTGCACCCTGGGCCTGGTAGTTAAAACTCAACCCCTGACCTAACCGCTTGTGTTATCTATAGATTTCAGACATTGTATGGAAAAGCATCGTGAAAATCCCTCCCTGTTCTGTTCCATTCTGATTACTGGTGCATGCAGCCCCCAGTCACATATCCCTGCTTGCTCAATCAATCACAACCCTTTCACGTGGACCCCCTTAGAGTTGTAAGCTCTTACAAGGGGTAGGAATTGCTCACTCGGGGAGCTCAGTTTTTGGAGACGTGAGTCTGCCAATGCTCCCAGTTGGATAAAGCCCTTTCCTTCTACAACTTGGTGTCTGGGGGGTTCTTGTCTGCAGCTCGTCCTGCTACATTTCTTGGTTCCCTGACCGGGAAGCAAGGTGCATTTCTTGGTTCCTTGACTGGGAAGCAAGGTGATTAATGGACAGTCGAGGCAGCCCCTTAGGCAGCTTAGGCCTGCCCTGTGGAGCATCCATGTGGGGGACACCAACCAGCCTGAGTGACACAGATCCAAAGAGCACTCCTGGGTAGGCAATTGCCCTGGTGGACCATCTTGCCAGAGCAGTGCGTGGCAGGCCCCCGTGGAGGATCAACACAGTGGCTGAACACCAGGAAGGAACTGGCACTTGGAGTCCAGTCATCTGAAACTTGGTAAGACTGGTCTTTGGAACTTGCCCACTCCATTTAAGTGGAAGCGTGGCCTGATCACCCACGATGCGCCTGTACCAGCACTTTGGTTTTTGTTTTTGACTTGACTTGGATTGTTTGATATTTTGACCTGGCTTGGATTTCTTGATACTCTGATTTTGGTTTTGATTTGAGTTTGGTGTAAACTGTAAAAGTGTGTGCGTGCCCGTTTTACCTGTTCTTTGTTTTGTGGTGTGCGTGTGGTGTGAGCATGGTGCTTTGTCTCCAGGAAGCATGGGTCAGGCACAAAGTAAGCCCACCCCACTAGGAACTATGTTGAAAATTTCAAGAAAGGATTTAAGGGAGATTACAGTGTTACTATGACACCAGGAAAACTTAGTAACTGTGTGTGAAATAGACTGGCCAGCATTAGAGATGGGTTGGCCATCAGAAGGAAGCCTGGACAGGTTCCTTGTTTCAAAGGTATGGCACAAGGTAACCTGTAAGCCAGGGCACCCAGACCAGTTCCCGTACATAGACACTTGGTTACACCTGGTTTTAGACCCCCTGTCCCACCCCGCCCACAGTGGTTGAGAGAACAGCAGCATAAGCAGCTGGCAGAGGCAAGGAAAGACCATCAGAGAAACAGAGAGAGGAAGAGACAGAGAGGAAGAGACAGAGAGACAAAGATGGAGTCAAGGAAGAGAGAGAGAAAAAGGCAGAGAGACAGGAGGAGACAGAGGCAAAAGGAAAGTCAAAGAGAGAGAGAGAGAGACAGAAAATCAAAGACAGAAATATACAAGTAGTTGAGAAAAAAAAGTGTACCCTATTCCTTTAAAAGCCAGGGGTAAATTTGAAACCTATAATTGATAATTGAAGGTCTTTTCCATGACCCTATAACACTCCAATTTCACCTTGTTAGAAGTGTAAACAAGGGAGTAGCCCAAAAGCACTGAGGCCACTAACAACCTGTAGCCTTCGTATAAAAAATCCTTAACCCAGTAACCCGTGGCTGGCCCAAATGCATTCAATCCATAGCAGCAACTGCTTTGCTAACAGAAGAAAGTAGAAAGATAACTTTTAGAGGAAACCTCATTGTGAGGACACCTCACCAGTTCAGAAGTATCCTACGGGGGAAAAAAAAAAAAAAAGGCAAAATGGTAGCTTACTAACTTAAAAATCTTCAAGTACCAGTCTATTGTGTTAAAAAATAAAAAAATAAAAAAAAAAGGTGATTTAACATTAGCCACTGCAAATTCCCTTAACCCAGCAGGTTTTCTAACAGGGGATCTAAATCTTAATTACCATACAAAGGTCCGACCAGACCTAGGAGGAACTCCCTTCAGGACAGGACAATAGAGGGTTCCTCCTGGGTAATTGAAGGGAAAAATAAAAAAGCCATCTACACTAATTCGAGGTTAATTTGGACTAAACAAGGTCTGGCTAAAGTTAAAGGGGTATCATCCAGTTTTTCTGTGAAATGAACATTAAAATAAAAACACAATGGGCTTTTCTTAAAGCACTAACCTGCTCTTTAACAAAAATTACAAAAGGTTGAAAAGAGTCTATAAAAATTTTACCTTATGGTCAGACATTAAAAATTAAATAAGTATGTCTACAAAGTTTTATTAAAACTAAGTTTAACATTAATAACACACTAGTATAAAAGTGAAATTTAGCTTATCTGGTATAAAAATCATACAGAAAACATTGTCAAATATAAAATGGTGTTCAACTTTCTTTGGTCTAAAAAACTAATAAAAATAGATGCTAAAGGAAATTTCTCAGTAAGAAGGCACCAAGGACTATAAAGTCCACTGCTGATGTCCCCACATTTAACACAAAAGGTCAATTTCTTAAAAATTATATACTTGGTTTAGCACACATACCACCCCTAGAATTTCCGGTAAACCAGCACCAGCCCGAAGATCACATTCTCATCAAAAGGTGGAAAGAAGGAAAACTCGAGCCAGCCTGGGAAGGACCCTACCTTATGCTGCTAACCACTGAGACTGCTGTTCATACAGCAGAAAGCAGATGGACTCATCACACCGGAGTCAAGAAAGCACCACCCCCTCCAGAGTCGTGGGGCATAGTCGCAGGGGAAAACCCTACCAAACTAAAGCTAAGAAAAATTTAACTTTCTTTCATCTTTTCTATTACTCTTTCTTCCTTCCTTGCTCTATTGCTGACCATCTAGTTATAACATAACCACGTCAATTTTGCCTCAAACTATTGCATTTAATGCTTGCCTTGTTATACCCTGTGGGGACTTGCCAAGTCAAAGGCAGCTCTCTACTTCAGAAAAGTACCTCTGTCCCTCCTGACTCTCCTCAGAGTGGGCATTAGTAAATTAGGACCGTTTAATCCAGGGAGATTTCAATTGACACTCCTGTGTCAACCAGGAGTCTTGCCCCCTGATGTAAAGTTTTTGTGCCATAGTTGGTCCAACATTCTGTGGACCACTAAAGAGCAAGGATGTACTACCCCAACCGATTTTGGTAATCTCCTAAAATCATACATTCATTTTACTAGAGGATAATAGAAGTTAAAAGACTTAAAACAAACTTTGGCAATTAAGACAGGATACCAAGATGTAAATGCCTGATTAGAATGGATCAAATACTCCGTCCGCATATAAACAAAAGCAATTGCTATGCTTGTGTGCATGGCAGGCCAGAGGCCCAGGTTGTCCCCTTTCCACTAGGGTGGTCCTCCAGTCAATTGGGCATGGGCTGCATGGTAGCTCTTTTCCAATGTTCTACAGCCTAGGGTAACAAGCTCTCTCTCTGCTATATCCCGAAATCTGGCACTCTGTGGGTCAGCCCCCAAGGGCCATCCAGCTTCCGTCTCCCAACATTAAGTTCACTTCATGTCTCTCACGACAGCAAGGAAACTTAACGTTCCTTGGAGACCTGAAGGGATGCAGTGAGCTTAAGAATTTTCAAGAGCTTACCAATAAGTCAGCCCTTGTTCATCTCCGAGCAGATGTGTGGTGGTATAGTGGTGGAGCTTTACTGGACACTCCGCCGAGTAACTGAAGTGGCACTTATGCTTTAGTCCAATTGGCTATCCCTTTCACCCTGGCATTTCATCAACCAGAGGGAGACAAATAAGACATTGTAAAGTGAGAGAAGCCCCTTATGGGTCTTTCGACACATCTATTTAGATGCAGTTGGAGTCCCACGGGAAATACCAGATCGATTAAAGCCCAAAATCAAATCGCTGCAGGATTTAAGTCAATATTTTGGTAGGTGACAGTTAATAAAAATGTAAACTAAATAAACAATGTCTATTACAACCAACAGCAACAAGCTTTTCATGAGTTAAAAGAAAAACTCTTGTTAGCCCCAGACCTGGGGCTACCTGACCTGACAATACCTTTTACACTATATGTGTCAAAGAGAAAAGAAAAAAAAAAAATAGCAATTAGAGTTTTAATCCAGACTGTGGGGCTCTGGCTGAGGCCAGTGGCCTACCTCTCTAAACAACTAGATGAGGTTTCTACGGGCTGGTCCCCATGTTTGAGGGCCTTGGCAGCAGTAGCCCTGCTAGCACAAGAAGCAAATAAGCTAACTCTTGGCCAAAACCTAAACATAAAGGCCCCCCATGCTGTGGTGACTTTAGTAAATACCAAAGGACATCATTGGCTAACAAATAATAGACTAACTAGATACCAAAGCTTGCTATGTGAAAATTCCCGTGTAACTATCGAAGTTTGCAACACCCTGAACCCCGCCACCTTGCTCCCGGTCTCAGAGAGCCCAGTTGAACATAACTGTGTAGAGGTGTTGGACTCAGTTTATTCTAGCAGGCCCGACCTCCGAGAGCATCCTTGAACATCAGTAAACTGGGAGCAGCTTCACCAACCCCTGCAAAGTGACTCTGAAGAAGACGACAAGCCCCGCTCCAGTCGTGCTCGGAAACTGACTGGTCCATACACGGCCGAAGCATGAAGAAACTCATCGTGGGACTCGCTTTCCTTAAAATTTGGACTCGTACAGTAAGGACTTCAATTGACCTTCCTCAGACTGAGGACCGTTCCCAGTATATACATCAAGTCACTGAGGTAGGACAAAAGGTTGCTACAGTCCTATTCTTTTACTGTTATTATAAGTGTACCGGGACTCTAAAAAGAACTTATGTCTTTAATGCTATACAAGGTAAGTAGCCCAGGAAATGACCATCCAGATGTGTGTTATGACCCCTCTGAGCCTCCCATGTCCACTGTTTTTAAAATAAGATTAAGGACTGAAGACTGGTAGGGACTCGTAAATGATACAAGTGAAGTATTAGCCAGAACAGAAGAAAAAGGGGTCTCCAAACACGTAATCTTGAAATTTGATGCCTGTGCGATCATTAATAGCAATAAACTAGGAAGGGGATGTGGCTCTTTTAATTGGGAAAAAGGCTATACAACTGAAAATAAATGCATTTGTCATGAATTAGGACTCTGTAAAAATGAATGTGGATACTGGTCTTGTGTCATTTGGGCCACTTGGATAAAAAATGAAAAGGATCCAGTCCCCCTCCAGAAAGGAAAAAATGGCCCTTCCTGTACTAAGGGACAATGTAACCCCTTAGAGCTAGTAATAACCAATCCCCTTGATCCTCACTGGAAAAAAGGGGAGCGTGTGACCTTAGGAATCGATGGAGCCAGACTGGTTCCTCAAGTAAATATTTTAGTTCTAGGAGTTTACAAATGCTCTCCTGAGCCAGTGTTTCAAACTTTCTATGATGAACTAAATGTGCCAGTACCAGAAATTCCAGGAAAAACAAGAAATTTGTTTTTGCAATTAGCCAACCATGTAGCCCAGCCTCTCAATGTCACTTCATGTTATGTATGTGGAGGAACTGTAATGGGAGATCAATGGCCATGGGAAGCCCGAGAATTAGTACCTACAGACCCAGTTCCTAATGAATTCCCAGCTGGAAAAAAATCACCCTAATAATTTCTGGGTCCTAAAAGCCTCAACTATTGGACAATATTGCATAGCTAGAGAAGGAAAAGAATTCACTCACCCTGTAGGATGACTTAGTTGTCTGGTACAGAAACTGTATAATGGTACCACAGAAACAGTCACTTGGTGGAGTTCAAATCACACAGAAAGGAATCCATTTAGTAAATTCCCAAAGTTGCAAACCGTGTGGACCCACCCAGAGTCCCACTGGGACTGGAAAGCCCCCACTGGATTATACTGGATATGTGGGCATAGAGCTTATGCCAAATTACCTGACCAGTGGGCAGGTAGTTGTGTTATTGGCACTATTAAACCATCTTTCTTCCTACTGACCATAAAGACAGGCGAACTCTTGGGCTTCCCTGTCTATGCTTCCCACAAAAAGAAAAGCATAGCTATAGAAAATTGGAAAGATGAAAAACGGCCCTCCAAGAAAATCCTAACAATATTATGGGGCTGCTACTAGGGCACAAGATGGCTCATGAGGATACTAGACCCCCATTTACATGCTCAACCAAATCATACAGTTATAAGCTGTCTTAGAAATAATCACTAACAAAACCGGCACAGCCTTGACTTTTCTGGCCAGGCAAGAAACTCAAATGAGAAATGCTATCTATCAAAATAAATTGGCTCTCAACTACTTGCTAGCAGCTGAAGGAGGGGTGTGTGGAAAATATAGCCTTACTAATCACTGTCTACACATCGAAGATCAAGGGCAAGTAGTTGAAGACATAGTTAAAGATATGACAAAACTGGCACATGTGCTCATGCAAGTGTGGCATGGATTTGATCCTGGGACGGTGTTTGGAAAATGGTTCCCAGTGCTAGGAGGATTTAAAACTCTTATAATGAAAGTTACACTAGTAATAAGAACCTGCTCACTGCTCCCCTGGTTTGCTACCTGTACTTCTTCAAATAATAAAAAGCTTCATCGCTACCTTAGTTCACCAAAATGCTTCAGCACAAGTGTACTGTATGAATCACTATCGATCTGTCTTGCAAGAAGACATGAGTAGGGAGGATAAAAGTGAGAACTCCCACTAATAAGTGAGGTTCTCAAAGGGGGAGAATAAGGGAGGAGACCACCCCTCATATTGTCTTACGCCCAATGTCTGCCTCCAAAGAAAGAAGTAAAAACTAAAAGGCAGAAATGGAATCCACAGGCAGATAGCCCAGCACTGCGCCCTGGGCCTGGTAGTTAAAAATCAACCTCTGACCTAATTGCTTGTGTTATCTATAGATTTCAGACATTGTATGGAAAAGCATCATGAAAATCCCCCTCTTGTTCTGTTCCGTTCTGATTACTGGTGCATGCAGCCCTGAGTCACGTAACCCTGCTTGCTCAATCAATCACAACCCTTTCATGCAGACCCCCTTAGAGTTGTAAGCCCTTAAAAGGGACAGAAATTGCTCACTCAGGGAGTTCGGTTTTTGGAGATGTGAGTCTGCCAACGTTCCCAGCTGAAAAAAGCCCTTTCCTTCTACAACTTGGTGTCTGAGAGGTGCTTGTCTGTGGCTCGTCTTGCTACAGCTGAGGCTACACAAATTAGATGTGAGGCAAAGCCCAAATTTAAGCACAAATCCCTGCCTGATTCCAAAACCCATGCTCATCCTACTACGTGATTCCAAAGTTCTGTCTAGGTAACCATGAAGACTGGCAACTGGAGCTGGGGAGACAAAGAGAACAGTGGTGAGACTACTGTGACGTCTTGGTGAGTTCAAAATCTCAACAGGACAACGACAGTGAGACTGTTGAGACCCACGTAGTTTTATAGGCTCCTATGAGGCAGTGTTACCCAGCTCAATATCCACTTGGACATGCAGATGAGAGAAGGAAGGGCGAGGGTGATTTCTGGGTCAACCAAGCAGGTGAAGGTGTCATTTCAAAGAGATTTGTTTTCCATGCAAATTTCCCTTCGAGTATGTTACAGGGAGTCAGATTTCTGCTCTCTACAAGGAAGGACATTGGGGCCAGGATGGCAGGAGATGCCTACAGAAGCAGAGGGAGACAGCACCAGCTCCTTGCCCCTTGGCCAGGACAGTAGATAGCAGAGTGCAAGCTTCCAGAAGGCAGGTGATGAAACCAAAAGGCCTCAACGGGCACATCCTGTCCTTCCCAGTGGTCCTGATTCACTTGAATAAATGTCAAATGGATTTTTAAAAAATGATTTTGCTTTAGCTTTTCCTCAGCTTGCACAGAGATGACAAGGATGTGGGTTTTTAAGGGTGGTTTGAGAACATAGGCTTAAGAGTTGAACTACCAGGTGTCAGGCAAATCAGCCATTGCTACAAGATCTTTGGAGTGTCATCTCTACTTTCTGGCCAGAAACCGGCAGCACCTTTGCCCGAGTTCTGGCAGATGCATCCAGGAAGAATGAGGAAGGCACACAGGTGAAGGGTGAACAAGGCAAAGATGAGCTTTATTAAGTTTAGAACAGCTTAGAGGAGACCCACAGTGGGTAGCTCCTTTCTGTAGGGCAGATCACCCCAACGTCTGCTGCTCTCAGCAAAGACAAAGCCCTGGAGAGGGTTGCTCCGCTCTGCAGCTGGTAGTCCCCACATCTCTGCAGGGCTCTGAAGCTCTGAGCAGAGAGAGTAGTTCCTCTCTGCAGCTGTTCTTCCCATCCCATCATCTCTACATTCTCTGCCTTTCTCTGGCTGAGCCCAGGGCTTTAGTGGACCTCAGAGGGGAGGAAGTGCATGCTGATTGGTCCATGGGTGGCCATGGGCTGGCGGAAGAGGCACCACAAGTCCCCATCCCGGTCTGTGGGACTGGCAGCCCAGTCCCCAGGCTTCAGGCCCTCCCTGGCCTGAAGGAGAGGCTTTACCAGGACCCACCCTTTTCCGCCCAAGAATCTGTCTGCCTCCCATTGCCATTCATGGCCCTGGGGCTTGGGCCCAACCCCGCTCCAAGCCTGCAGGGAACAGTAGGGGGAACTTCCTAGGCTCCCAAGGGTGCAGGCTGCAGAGATGCCTGGGTCCTGCACCTGGGAGGGTGGCCACAGCTGCACCAGGGGGAACTCCCACCCCACCAACTTGGAAGGGGCAAGGCTCCCACTTGTCTCCAACTCCTGTCTGCTCCATGGAGCGGGAGGCCCAGGTCTGCAGCAGTGGCTCCAGCTGCACCTGGGAGGGCAGATCCTGCCTTCTCCCGCCACCTCCCACAAGACCACAGGGAGACTTGAATCCACAGCTGCAGTCTGGGTGTCTGTAGCCTTGCCCAGGAAGATGGAGCTCCTTCCTGATCCATAGAGCAGGAGGCCTGGGTCTGCAGTGCAGTTTGGGTGGCTGCAGCAGCACCCAGGGATCTCCAGCCCCAACTCAGAAGGGGTGTGACTCCCACAAGCTCCGTGGAGTGTGCAGCCCCGGCCGCGCCTCCCTGCCGCAGCTGGCATGATGGCAGCACCTGCTGCTCTCATTATGACTTCCTTCCCCTTCTCCGCCCCTGTCTGTCCAGCAGGAACACCAACTTTTTGCTTGGAAGGAAACATAGGAACTTTCATATTAACTTCCTTTAAATTCACTGGTACTTTGTGTATAATCAAATAAACTTACTTGGTTTAAATGGAATATTTTTTGGTATAGATGATTTTTTTAAATCAAATTGCCCCCCTTCCCTGCTTTGCACCTTAATGATCCGATGTCTGGGATCCACAGACAGGGTGACTGTGCCCAGGGTCCCTCATCAGTTTGGTCTTAGGCAATAGCAGGTGACCAGTTGATTTCCAGGTCAGACAACACAGGAGCTGTACCCCAGCTTTGCTTGTTAATTACCAAGATCAACCCATGCACTTTCAGGGAGGCAATTCCCATGAAACGGTGGGACATTTGTCCAGTGGCCTGTGGAGGACCACATTTTTTGCCTGTTGAAATGGTTGATAAAGGAGAGAGTGGCAGTGGCCCGGACCCCAGAACCACAGCCCAGTGGCCTGACACCTCAAAGGCTGGTGGGAAATAACAAGCACCGTAGAAAAGCTACAATTAGAAATGCACTTGGGGATCATTTCACAGGTGAGAAAACTGAGGGAATGCAGGCTGCTGGGCTGCTCCATGACTCAGGTGGACATATACCCCCTCCAGCATCCCAGATCAGAGCCCTTTCCCTATGGCCCCACCCCACCCACTGCCCCCTGGAACCAGAAACCTCCATGTAAGCTGGCCCCCGGGAGTGCACTGAGGAGGGGGTCCGCGCTGCCCGGAGCTGGAGCCCACCCCAGTGGCAGGCCAGCAGCGCAGCAGTGAGTTTCCCTGCAGCAGCAGGGACAGACGTTGCAAACCACCTCAGCAGCCTCAGCCTCCATCCCCCTGCTCATGGCTCTGAGTTCTTTGTGAGGTTGATGGCTCTGCTTTTGCATAAGTCAGCCTGACAACCTGCTCTTTCAAAACATTAAAACAAAAACAAAAAGCTATGATTAAATATGGTGTCTTCAAAGTGCCTGTTTCCCAGAGACGGCAGTCAACCGGGAGGAGAGCCAGGGTGAGGACTCCACAGCAAGTCCTATTTGTCCCCAGCGACACATTTCAGGCTCTTGTGTCTCGAAGTTTTCCAGAGTGGCCAAAACAACAGCATTTGGGTAACAGGATTTGAAAACCATGTCTTTTTATGTGTGGCCCAGACCATTTAATGTGACAAATTGGCTGGAGCCCAGTCTCCCACTAGTCCTGGCACCAGCTCCTGAGGACCCGGGATCTAGGCAAACAGATATGAGTCCCTGGATCCTCCACCCCACCACCCAGCAGGATGCCGATGGCTGGAGAGTAAGCGAATCTGCTTCTGCTGCTCTGCCAAGTGAAGCCCAGACCTTAGCGTGGAATGTGCCTACCCCAGAGGAAGCCTAGGCCGGAGCATGGCTTGCAGGAGTGTCCTTCTGTCCCACCAGATAAAAATGACTTGGGAGGCTGCCAAAGCCAGACTTGAGACCCGACAGGCACGGCACAGAAATAAATGTCTGCTCCTCGATGCTAACGATCTATGGGAATGGACATGTGCCTTTCCCCATTTAAAAAAAAAAATTATGTTTTTAAGCTAAATTTAAGACATGGAGGAGGAGGAGTGGGAGGGCTCTCTATTGGTAAGAAAGTCTTATATTTTCCTTGTCCTTTCCAAAGCATAGTCACAATATCGTCTCCTCCCAATGGCATGCCTGATATTTGATATGATTTTTGACTCGGGTTCCAGCTCGATCGAAAACATGCAGTGGACGCTGTGCTCCCCGTCCCAGGGCTTCGCCCTTCCCCACAGAACTGCACTCCAGCTTCACTGAAGCAGCCCCAGCTCCAGGTTCTGCTTCTCCCTCACTGCCCTGTGAGAAGGTGAGTATTCGAGGCAAGACTCTGTTTCATCTATCCACAGAAACGGACTCTGGTCAGCTAAAGAGCACAGATGGAACGTACTGGGAGGAAATCAGGCTGTTCTCAGACATGACTAGAAAGCACGGAAGAAAGAAAGCAAGTTCATGCTGCAGCAAGAGACTGAGCTGGACACCGCAATGACCGCCCCCACCATCATCGTCACTGCCACCCTCCCAACCCACTGCCTCTACTGGAATGAGTCTCATGGGGCCTGCACCTTTGCATTACTCTTAAGATGCGAAGACCTAGGCATGAACACCTCACTGTCTCGCTGCTGGGAGGCTGTCACAGCATCTGGCTGTTTCAGCTTCTCAGTAGGAAGCAGTCCACTCCCACCGTGGAGGCTCATACAATAGGGGTCTCCAGTATGGAAGGGGGTTCATAGACTGTGCAACCAAAACAAACAAACAAAAGGACATCTGCACAGCAGGTCAGCTATTATCCCCATCTCACAGATGAGGAAACTGAAGCCCATGGCTTCATGACATTAAGTGACTCACTCAGTATCACACAGCCAGTAAGGAATGTTGCACCAGTTATGGGTCACTGTGCTTTGATCACCAAATCAGAATGAGCTGTCTGGAGGGAGGGAGGGAGAGAGAGAGAGAGAGAGAGTTTTGAGTCTGCAGCCTTGCATTGATGGACAACACCCACCTCTGAGGCTCATGCCAATGTTCTTAAGTTGAGAACATCCCATATGAGGTGGGTTCTTCCATGCTGGCCAATGGTTCAGTACAGCCAGGCTCAGCCTTTGTCTCTCTCTCTCTCTCAGCCTTTGTCTCTCTCTCTCTCTCTCTCTCTCTCAGTCTCTCTCTCTCTGTCTCCCCTCTCTCCCTCTCCCTCTTTCTCCCCACCAATCCCCCCCACATTCCTGTGATCTTTCTTGGCTCCCTCTAGTCCCATCACCAATGTACTCACAGCATGATGAGATCAGGGAACTGAGTGTCCTTCTGGCTGGGGAACTGTGTGAGGCCATGCCCTGGACAAGCCAGGGGACAGGGCAGGAGCCTTGTGATCAGATGTCTGAGCTTCATTTAACTCGAGGCCATTGAGAGCTGTGGAAGGGTTTTCAGCAGGAGAGTGATCTGATTAGGTTGATAGGAGGGAATAAAGAGTGGAGGTGAAGAGGCTAATTAGTAGGTTGTGTGGTAGACAGAGTGGTAGCGGGGATGGAGAAAAGTGAGTAAATCAAATACTAAACGGATGGAATTCAAGGTCTTGGTGATTGCTTAGGCATGGGGTGGGTGGCGAGGGGGCAAAGGGGAAAAGTCAAGCCGCCTGGGAAGCTGGGAGGCCAGCAGTGTCATTCTCCAAGAGAGACAGCCCTGGTAGATGAGCAGGTAAAAGAAAGAATGCAGCTTCAGGGTTCGAGGGCTCGGGAGGTAGGTCTGGAAGCAGATAGTTCAGATACAGATCGCTTCCCTTCCCGCCTCTTTGTTCCTCCAGCTGAAGGCTGTAGCCACTCAGCTTCCGCCTTCCTCACCGGGTATTGCAAAGCCAGTTATCTAAGCGAGGCGGAAGCCCCTAGCAGGTAGCAGCACAAAGCCAAGACACCTAGTCTCTCCTGTCGGCTCAGCTGCAAACCAGCTTTGTGACCTTGAGCAAATCCTCCCTAGGTCTTGGTTTCCTGGCCGTCACTACCATTCGAGGGTTTTATGGACGAATATTTGAGGAGGTGAAGTGCTATGTAAATGTTTACTGCTAATAACGAACCATCCACAAAACGCCTGTGTATCGCCTGGGCAACCCAACGGCTTTAAAAATCTTAAGTGGCTCTTGTTCCTCTGATTCATCGCATTCTATGCATTTAACTTCCAGAACAAATTTAGCCCTCAAAATATCTTGGTACATTTTCTACCCACCCTTTAACATTTAAATCCTCCATCTTCCATGCCACTTCACCATTTCTGCACACCTGTTCCCCCAACACACCCTCATCCTTTTCCTCTTCAAGCAACCAGCCCAGCCCCACCCACCCCTCCTCCAGAGGAGGCAAAAGCCACCGAAGACACCGCTTTTCTGGATCTGCTCCAGTCATGACCTGAAAGAGAAACTGACAGAGCATCTCAGGTGGAGAGGGGAAGTTAGGACCCAGTAAAGTGGGGTGAGGTAGCTAGAGTCAAAGTTGACAACTAGAATAATCTCGGCCTCCACACACACAACGGGCCTGAAGCCACAAGATAGGGGGAGATTGCTGCAGGATGCCCCTTGCAGCATCAGTATCAAGCCTTTCTGATGTGTGGCTAGAGCACTGGCAGCGGCAGCCATGGGCTGGACCAGCTTGGAGGATAGGACCAGCCCATCCTGTCGCCCATGTGGAGCAGAAGTTCATCAAAGAATGATGAGAACCAAGGCTGGCACCGTCCTGCCAGAGTATTTGCCTTAACCACACTCAGGCCATGCCCCCTTTTCTTTTTCAGCAAAAAAATAAAAACGCCGCTAAAACACCTCACAATTCCAAGTTCTTAAACACGGGGCTTAGAATAAGCTGTGAAGGTTGCTAAGGAAAGGGCTGAAGAGCCTTTCAAGGTGTTTGCAGTTGAGAAATGGAGAACTCAGAAATGTCTGCTTCCCCTGGCAACCTCAGCCTCGAACTCTTCTGCACTTGGCTGGAGGCTGGATGGGAAAATCTTTCAGAACAGCAGATGCTGCCATCCTGAAAGCTAGTAAGAATGATAGAAAATGTGTATTGAGTACTTAATATGTGCCAGGAGCTATTCTAAGTATCTTGCATGCATTCACTCATTTAATCCTCACAACCTATAAAGTAGGTATGACCATTTTTTCTTCATTCTACCAATGGGGAAATCCAAGTACAAAAAGGTTAAGTAACTGGCCCCAAGTCCCCCAACTGGTAAGGAACAGAGTCAGGCTATGAAACCAGGCAGGTGGCTTCAAATAAGGCCTCTCTGAAGATAGAGCACACTCAAGCTCACTCTCAAGGCGAAACAAGTCGAGTACATGGGATTTTTGTCTCTTCTTCACCTCTTCTCTTCCCAGGTACGATTCGAAGTCCCTTCAATAATAAGGAAAATAATCCATAAACCTCACTGGAGGGAAGTACGAGTGACGCTATGAAATGAAGACCTGATGGTGAAGTTTCAGGAACTGAGTTCCTGAGTACAGGTCATATTTTAAGCTAGGGTCAAATTACCAACCCTCTTTAAATTATATTACACTATTTCAGTGATATATAAGGTTCCTCCTGCGCTACCCAGCTCCTCTTTCTCACCCACCCCAAACATTTACGTCACCAACGTGAGATGCTTTGGATGCCTTTTAAAAGCTACTTTCAAAATCCACAGGGTCCTCATTCTTTTGTGAATAACAGGAGAGCTGAACGCTCCTCTGCATTCTCAATAATTCCTTGAATTAATTCATGTTGCATGGCTACCTTTTCCACAAATTAATTCCTATGAGCCCAGCCTCTGAGAATCTGCCAGAATCCCCCAGCCAAGGAAGCCAAGATGTGTCCTCTCACCCCATCCATGTTGCTGTCTGAAATCTGATCATAACAGCAGCTAATTCTAATATGATAGACTTCAAATCCTTTCCCCCAAATAAACCTCCGTGTGGCAACCAAGATACTCCAAAACTTATGAACTCCACATTTCTCATTCAAATATCCTTGGTTTATAAATCTCCCTGGCTTTCCCATTCTATCACACGCCTCTGCGCAGGCACTCAATGGAAGTCATCAAAAACCTGAAAAACTCTGGCTTCAAATCAGTATAATAGTTCCCTTAATAAGGTTCCCTCTGCTAAACTGAAGTTACCCCTCTTTCCAAACCCAAGCACATTGGCTTATCATTATTTGCCACCAAAAATCTCACATACTGTTTGTTCTCTGCCCAAACTCATATTTCAGTTCTTTGTTCTCAAGGCCAGCCTGCCCCACATCTGAGAAAATGTGCTTAAGCCTGCAGCAGCCCAATCTCTGTCCACAGTTTCTACTCTCTCCAGACCTGGGTTTCCACTGCCGTGCTTCCTCCTGACATTGTCTTTCCTCAACAGCACAGCTTGTTTTTCTCCTTCGAATATCTGCTCCCTCCTGACTCAGGGTCCTAAATCTTTCTGAAACTGACATCAGAATCAAGGGAGGAAAAGCAGCCAGCAGAAAGCCTTTGACAGGCTCCTATAACGAGTTCTGTGCTGCCCACTACTCTTCAGAATCCTCTGTCAGCTCCTTCTGGATGTGCCCCAGCCTCTCACACATTTCTTTCCAACAGCCCACCAGTCACTCCACAAGTGTTTACTTAGTGCCTGCCTCATACAAGACATTTTCCTCCATGCCTGGGAGCACGCCACCAAATGGGAGAATTGATTCCTGCCTTCCAGACCTTAGCATCTCTGTAAGAATACTGACACCAGCCAGAGAAAAATGAAAAGCCTGGAGGATCCTCTCCACATGAGAGACTTGGGCTCCACCAGCTAAAGACGGTGAGGATTAGAATTACACCTTGAGAGGTAGGTAGATTTCAGGTAGGAGAGAGGAAGTGGAAAAGAATCTCTTGAAAGGGGACGATGTCAGCAAAGACACAAACATATTTGGGGCCAGTAAGGTCATAACTCAGCATGGAGCCACCAGAACAGAGTTGTGGGGGGATTACAGGAGTTAGAGGAGAGACCCATGGAGCGAGGAGACCTAGACAGGCCGAGGAGGCTCTTGAGTGCTATGCTAGAAAGGCATCGTAGACACTGCCACCCCTGTTGAAGCTCATCTCTTCCCAGCAAAATGGAGGGCCTCCCACTAACAGCCATGGCTCTGGTGATTCCTCTACCTGAGAAAGTCCGGCTAGATCAAGTGATCCTGCACTGGCAGTCCTGCAGGGACAGCCTGTGATTACCCCAGCTCACATTTACTCCACAAGCTCCTCTGGAAAGAGCACTAGCCTGGGAATCAGGAAAACTGACTCCTGACCCAGCACTGTCACTAACTCAATGGCAAGCCATGTGGCCTCATGAGCCTGTGTGTCTGCATGCATGCAATGACAGTGAGGGGTTTGGGGAAGATGTACCGAGTCCTTTCCAGCTCTTGGGCGTTCTTTTGCAGTCGCCTCTCTGTAGACCCACCTTCCTTCCTCCACTGTTCTGTGGGTCTCACGGGAGATCTAATTTTTCAGTTTCTGGTGCATTGTGATATTGTGAAATATTTATTTGGTCTTCATGCAGTTTCCTGACATGCAATTCCTAAAATCCTGGAAATCTCTAAAGCGATGTATTTTTGTGTGCTAATGATTGACTGGTGGCTGGCAGCCCCTAGGTAGCTTCAGGATGGGGCTGGTCACTCAAACCAAGGCAGGATTAGGGAGTCGGGACTTTCAGACCCACCCCATGACCTCTAGGGAAGGGAGAGGGGCTGAAGGTTAAGTTGATCACCAATGGCCAATGATTTAATTAATCACGCCTATGTACTGAAGTCTCCATAAAAACTCAACATGACTGGGTTCGGGGGGCTTCCAGAAAACTTAACAAGTGGAGGCACCTGGAGGGTGGCACCCAGGAAAGGCATGGAAGCTTCGTGCCCCTTCCCTATGCCTTGCCCCATGCATCTCTTCATCTGCATCCTTTGTGATCACCTTTACGATACACTGGCAAATGTAAGTAAGTGTTTCCCTGAGTTCTGTGAGCCACTCCAGCCAATTAATCAGACCTAAGGAGGGGGCTGAGGAAACCCCACTATATAGCTGGTGGGTCAGAAGCACAGGTAAACCAACCTGGGGCTTGGGTTTGGCATTGGAAACGGGGGCTGGCTAAACCCCACCCTTAAGCCTGGAACTTCGGCTGTAGGTGAAACAGCTGACCCAGTTTTTCCGCCCAAATGTTGCTGTTTCGGCCTGCCATGCCCAATCCTGTGCTCATAAAGACTGCAGCTGGCACAGTAACACAAGCCACTGAGCAGCGGGGATACAAGTGGCCGAGCGGCGAGCAGAGATACAACAGAGATACAAGAGACTATGGAGAGACTCACCTAACTTCAGGTGGTGCAGCTCCAGGGAAAGATCACCTTCTTCTCACACCATCCCCTTTCCAACTCCTCATCCCACCAAGAGCCTCTTCTATCGCCCAATATCATCCTCTGCATACACTGCCCTTCAATCTATTTGTGTGACCTGATTCTTTCTGAATGCCGGACAAAAACCCAGATACTGAAAGAGCAGGGGCTTGGATGCTGCTGTGGGGCCCCAACAGAGCCTGCTCCAGCCAGAGAAGAGCAACTGACCGGTTCCACCATTCCATTCACTCCGGTTCCCACACTCACTTGCTTGCAGGCTCCCTCTCAAGAAAAGTGGCCAGTGGCAGGCTGAGTGAAACGAGCCACTCCAGTTCCCGCCCACTAAGAGCGTCAAGGTCAAGGGAATTATCCCATCTCAGATAGTGTCAGAACTGAAATGAACTGGAGGACACCAGCTGGTGTCCCTGCTGGAGGATGGTTTGCTTGTGGATGGGGAGAAACTCCCAGACGTCTGGAGTCAAAAGTGCGGTGAGACTGTTGGAGAGTGTAGCAGGAAGCAGCCAGCTTTGTTATTCCCATATTATCACCTTTTTCTCCAGTTTTCTTCCCTTTTCTGCCTTTCCTGATCGACTACTATTTGCTGGCAGTCATCTTTTACAAACTTAGCATTTTTTAAATACAAAATACCTATATTTATTATAGAAAATTTGGAAAATACAAGAAGCACAGAGACAATAAGTAACTCACCTGAATTCCAATCATTCAAGAGAACCACAACTAACAGTTTGACCTAAGTCTTTTTGGTCTTTCTGTACATAAAGCAGTCATCCCTCTGGATCCAGGGGGCATCTGGTCCCAGGACACCTGTGAATACCAAAATCTGTCATTGTTCAAGTCCCTTATATAAAATGGTGTTGTATTTGCATATAACTTACACACATCTTCCTGTATGCTTTAAATTATCTCTAGATTATTTATAGTATATAATATAATGTAAATTTTATGTAAATAGTTGTGATACTGTATTTTTAATTTATACTGCATTTTTAATTTGTATTATTATTATTATTTTTTTTGCCCCCCGAATACAGTCATGTGCCACATAATGACACTGGTCAACAATGCACCACATACGGAATGGTAGTCCCACAAGACTATAATGGAACTGAATAATTCCTATCTCCTGGTGACATGTAGCCATTGTAACACTGTGGCACAATGCATTACTCATGGGTTTGTGGTAGTCCTGGAGGTATTCCAGAAGAAGGCATTGTTATCATAGGAGATAACAGCTTGGGGCATGTTATTGCCCCTGAAGAGCTTCCAGTGGGACAAGATGAGGAAGTGGAAGACAATGATGTTTATGCTCCTGACCCTGTGTAGGCCTAGGCTAGTATGTGTGTTTGCATCTGTATTCATTTGTTCTCATGCTGCTAATAAAGACATACCCAGGACTGGGTAATTTATCAAAGAAAGAGGTTTAATTGACTCACAGTTCCACATGGCTGGGGAGGCCTCACCATCATGGCAGGAAACAAAGGGGAAGCAAGACACATCCTACATGGCAGCAGGCAAGAGAGCTTGTTCAAGGGAACTCCCATTTATAAAACCATCAGATCTTGTGAGATTTATTCACTACCATGAGAACAGCCTGGCCAATATAGTAAAACCCTGTCTCTACTAAAAATACAAATAATTCAGCCAATTCCTGGCTGAATTGAGGTGGCTTACCCTTGGACTAGCTAACAACCAGAAGCAAGCATATATACTTTCTGGAGGAAAATCACATCACATAGAACCTCAAATTACCCCTATATTTTTCAGACACAATGTTTAGAACTCAAAAATGTAAACTAGAGAAGCCTACAGGGCTTGTGTTACCAGGATTGCTACGGCAGACCAATGCCCCATGGAATGTAATTAGAAAAGCAAATAAAATGCAGCTGGGATTGGTGGCTCATGCCTGTAATCCCAGCACTTTGGGTGGCCAAGGCGGGTGGATCATGAGGTCAGGCATTCGAGACCAGCCTGGCCAATATGGTAAAACCCCGTCTCTACTAAAAATACAAAAATCTTGTATAAGGGAACTGCATCCACAATTCAGTTATCTCCACCTGGCCCCGCCCTTGACACATGGGGATTATTACAATTCAAGGTGAGATTTGAGTGGGGACACAGCCAAACCATATCAGCTTCTTAGTTTTTTGTTTTTTGTTTTTTTTTTTTTGAGGCGGAGTCTCGCTCTGTCGCCCAGGCTGGAGTGCAGTGGCCGGATCTCAGCTCACTGCAAGCTCCGCCTCCCGGGTTTACTCCATTCTCCTGCCTCAGCCTCCTGAGTAGCTGGGACCACAGGCACCCACCACCTCGCCCGGCTAGTTTTTTGTGTTTTTTTAATAGAGACGGGGTTTCACCGTGTTAGCCAGGATGGTCTCGATCTCCTGACCTCGTGATCCGCCCGTCTCGGCCTCCCAAAGTGCTGGGATTACAGGCTTGAGCCACCGCGCCTGGCCAGCTTCTTAGTTTTTAATAAAAAGGTTTAAGAAGAAAAAAAAGAGAGAGAATTTTTAAATAGAAAAATGTTATCGAGTAAGATATAAAGAAAGAAAATATTTTTGTACAGCTGTACAACATGTGTTTTAAGCTAAGTAATATTATGAAAGAGTCAAAAAGTTTTTAAGAAATTAAAGTTTGTAAAGTATAAAAGTTACAGTGAGCCAGGCGCGGTGGCTCATGCCTGTAATCCCAGCACTTTGGGAGGCCGAGGCAGGTGGATCACGAGGTCAGGAGATTGAGACCATCCTGGCTAACACGGTGAAACCCCATCTCTACTAAAAATGCAAAAAATTAGCCGGACGTGGCGGCGGGCGCCTGTAGTCCCAGCTACTTGGGAGGCTGAGGCAGGAGAATGGTGTGAACCTGGGAGGCGGAGCTTGCAGTGAGCCGAGATGGTGCCACTGCACTACAGCCTGGGCGACTAAGCAAGACTCCGTCTCAAAAAAAAAAAAAAAAAAAAAAAAAGTTACAGTGAGCCAAAGTTAATTTTTTGTTGGAGAAAGAAAAACACTTTTTATAACTTCATATAGCCTAAGCATACAGTGTTTATAAAGTTCACAGTAGTTCTAGACCTTCACATTTACCCACCACTCACTCACTGACTCACACAGAGCAACTTCCAGTTCTGTAAGCTCCATTCATGGTAAGTGCCCTGTACAGGTGCACCATTTTTAATTTTTTATACCATATTTTCACTGTACCTTTTTCATGTTTTGATACACAAATACCATTGTGTTACAATTGCCTACAGCATTGAGAACAGTAACATGCTGTAGAGGTTTGTAGTCTAGGAGCGGTAGGGATAGCCTAGGTGTGCAGTCGGTTATGGCATCTAGGTTTGTGTGAGTACACTCTATGATGTTATTACAATAAAATCACCGAACAACGCCCTTCTCAGAATACATGCCCATTGGTAAACAATGCATGTCTGTATCTTCAATCTTTGATTGGTTGACCCCACCAATGAGGAACCCATGGTTAGGGAGGGCTGACTGTACGTTTAGTCCATTTTCTAGTGTTATAAATGAACAGCTGAGACTGGGTCATTTATAAAGAAAAGAAATTTATTTCTTAAGTTCTGGAGTCTGGGAAGTCTAACATGAAGGTTCTGGCTTCTTGTGAGTGCCTCCTTCCTGCATTACAGCATGGCGAGAGGGCAAGAGCATGCCAGCTCAGGTCTCTCTTTCTCCTCTTATTAAGCCACCAGTTCCACCATGGGGCCCCTTGACCCATTAGATAAGATGACTTTATCTAATTCCAGTTATCTCCCAAAGGCCCCACCTCCAAATATCATCTACATGTGAATTCAGGGATCAAGTTTCCAAAACATGAAATCTGGGGGACGCATTCAAACCACAGCACACATCACATGCTTTTAGTTTTAACCAGGCTAGTACCATACAGCACATACAGGGGTTTTTTTTCCCATGAAAAATTTTGTATTGTTGGGAGCTCCACCTCCAGTATGTACTGGCTAGGTTGGTGCTGAACTTGACTCCCTGGAGAACTAGAAAAACTAGACAACATACAACAATATTTGCTTGAAGGCAACTGAAAGATGATCAAAGCAATGAAATTTTGTAATGCTACAATCTGAAAGAGGAAAGAAATCATGATAAATGAACCCAGAATCTGAGGCCTCTCCACCCTTCAAAGCAGCAGGTAGACTCCATAAGCAAGAAGAGTGACTGAGGATCAGGAGCTAAGAAGTGAAAGAGCCTTTAGCGGCCTTGTCAAACCGCTGTAACCAAAATGGAGGGCAGGCTCTGCCAGGAAGGAGGAAGCCTGGCAAACACGCCAGGCATTCAGCCGGGACCCCAAAGGGCTATGCTCTAGTTACAAGAGCAAACCAGCCCTCCAAAGACTGAAGCCAAGCCTCAAAGCATGCCAAGTCCTGGCTGAATTGAGGTGGCTTACCTTGGACTAGCTAACAGCCAGAAGTAAGCATATATACTTTCTGGAGGAAAATCACATCACCTGGAACCTCAAATTGCCCCTATATTTTTCAGACACAATGTTTAGAACTCAAAAATGTAAAATAGAGAAGCCTACAGGGCTTGTGCTACCAGGATTGCTATGGCAGACCAATGCCCCATGGAATGTAATTAGAAAAGCAAATAAAATGCGACTGGGTGTGGTGGCTCACACCTGTAATCCCAGCACTTTGGGTGGCCGAGGAGGGTGGATCACGAGGTCAGGAGTTCAAGACCAGCCTGGCCAATATGGTAAAACCCCGTTTCTACTAAAAATACAAAAATTAGCTGGGCGTGGTGGCGCATGCCTATAGTCCCAGCTGGCAGGCTGAGGCAGGAGAATTGTTTGAACCCAGGAGGCAGAGGTTGCAGTGAGTCGAGATCGTGCCACTGCACTCCAGCCTGAGCGACAGAGCAAGACTCCATCAAAAAAAAAAAAAAAGAAAGAAAGAAAAGCAAGTAAAATGCAAGGGTCATAGTTACAGGCATCAGAGATCTTGATAGCCAATGGGACCTATGCAGGATTTGATTCTGAGGAGGGGAACTGCAGAGAGGAAGCTGGGAGCCTCTGTCAATTCTGTGAATAGGTCAACAGCTGAGAAAGCTTTACCCAGGCAGTGGGTCACTGCCAGGGGACTGAGAAACCACCAGAACTTCAGAAATCTCTGAGGTGTAAATGATAAAAATCGAAAACTTGAGGAGCCTAAAAAACATGGTTTGTTTTTTCCTCAATAAGTTTGCCAAATTCTGTAACTGCACATGGCAAATGCCTCAAATTTCAAGCAGAGAATTTTGGGCAGTTTTATGGTGCTGAGGAGACAGATTAGAATTCAGGACCTTCCAGAAAAAAAGAGTCTTGGTGAACATTCCAGAAATTCATTTTGAAAACTTGAAGGTCTGTGCTACAGGATCAGGAGCTAACCAGACGTAACAGGCTGCCAGAGGGCCAGAGTCCCTCCCAGTTGCTGCTACACCCTGCTTCTCTCGGCCTGAGCTGAAGCGGCACCCCATCTCTGGGAAAATCAAGAATCAATGATTTGGCTACCCAGAGCAATCACACCCCCTGGTGCTGAAGCTAATGTGGCACTGTGTCTCCCAGGGAATCCCTGCCTTAGCTACCCAGAGCAGTCACACCCCCAGCACCTGAGCTGAGGTGCTCCCAACCTCCCAGAAAATAAATGCCTTGGATGAGCTGAGCAGCTGCACCTCCCAGGGCTGAGCTGATGTGGCATCCCACATCCCAGGAAAACAGAGCACTGACTGACATGGGACACCCCACCCCCACCAGGCCAAACAAGTGGAAAACCCTGCCTCCCTGGGACTAGACTAGCCGCCCAGATTCGGAGCTGCTGAGGCACGCCACCTCCTCAAGGAAGAGTCATTGCTGTGCTGCTCCATGCTCCCTGAGGCCCAAGCCACAGCTGAATTTCACCATTCCTGGGTCCTTGCTATCTTGCCAAGCCTCAGATACTGCCATGTCCCACCATCCTAAGGTCTAGAGTCACCACTACATGGTGCCTTATACCCCAGGGCCTGAGTTGCTGCTGTGACCTATTGCAATGCTCCAGCTCCTGAATTACAGCTGTGTTCTGCTCACTGGACCTGAACTTTCACAGCACTTCTTCTTCCCTGATGCTGGGCCAGTGCTGTGCCCTGCACCCCAGAGTCACAGTCATAGTTAAAAATCCAGCTGGGCCTGAGCTGCTGTAGTGTGCCTCAGAGTCACAGACACCAGCTTTGTGAGCCATCTGCATTCACCTGTGCCTGACACAGAGTGAACCTTCACCCCAAGTCCCAGGTGCCACAGTAGGTTTGTGAGCGTCTGGGCCCAGGACTTGGGCTCTACAGTCACTCTGAGCACCTGCACCCTAGAACCCGGCACCACTGCAGCTGCTCATGGGCCATATCTAACCCAACACCAAGGATACCCTCATCTAAGACTCACCCTTGTGGATAAAATGAGAACAGGAGAACCCCAAAAGCTCTTGCTACTAAGAAGAGCCTACACTACTGCCACAAACTTCTGCAGCCTAGACTACTGAGGCACTCACAATCATCCCTGACATTGATTACAACTGAAGAAACTGCACAGGGGCTATACTCCTGCATCCACTTCAAACCAGAGCCACCACACCCTGCCCAACTGGCACCTGAAGACCCCTCTGCAGGTGAGTCCCTGTGAAAGCCACTCTGTTGGGTTTTGAAGAGGTAGCTGTTCCACCAGATGCACAGACATTAATGCAGGGGCAAAAGAAACACGAAAAAGCAAAAAATAAATGACACCATCAAAGGAACAGACCTCAAAATAAAGAAAATTTATTAATCACCTGAAAAGGAATTCAAAATAATGTTCTTCAGGAAGTTCAGTTGGGTGCAGTAGTTCATGCCTATAATCCCAGCACTCTGGAAGGCCAAGGCAGGAAGACCACTTGAGTTCATGAGTTCGAGACCAGCCTAGGCAATATAGGGAGATCTCACTTCTACAAAAAAAAAAATTTATTTAGCCAAGCACAGTGATGAGTGCCTGTAGTCCTAGCAACTCAAGAGGCTGAGATGGGAGGATCACTTGTGCCCTGGAGGTGGAGGTTGCAGTGAACTGAAATCATACCACTGCACTCCAGTCTGGGCAAAAGAGTGAGTTATGATCTAGAAAGAAAAGAAAAGAGAGGAGAGGAGAGGAGAGAGGGAGGGAGGGAGGGAGAGAGAGAGAGAGAGAGAGAGAGAGAAAGAGAAAGAAAGAAAGAAGGAAAGAAAGAAAAGAAAGAGAGAGAAAGAAAAAGAAAAATATTAAATAAAGATAAAAAGGAAAACTCAGCAAGACATGAGATTCAAGCTACAGATAGGTAATTCAACAGAATCAGGGAAACAATTCATGATCTGAATGAGAAATGCAACAAAGAGATATCATAAAACAGAACCAAAGAGAAACAAACAACCAAACAGAAATCTTGAAACTGAAGAATTTAGTGAATGAAATGAAAAGTACAATGGAGAGCTTCGAAAGCAAACTAGATCAAGCAGAAGAAAAAATCTGTGAACTTGAAGATATGTTTTTGAAATTATCCAGTCAAAGGGAGAAAAAGAAAAGAGAATGAAAAAAGTAAGACAGCCTACAGGACCTATGAGGCACCATTAAGCAATGAAACTCTCACATGATGGGAGTTCCAAAAGAAGAAGATACAGAGAAAGGGACAAAAAGCTTATTTAATGGAATAATTGCTGTAAACTTCCCAAGCCTTGGGAGAGACATAGACATCCAGATCCATTAAGCTCAAAGGGCCCCCTGACCAACTCAACCCAATGAGGTCCTCTTCAAGGCATATTATAATCAAATGGCCAAAAGTCAAAGACAAAGAGAGCATTTTAAAAGCAGCAAGAAAAAAGCATTAAGTCACATATGAGGGAATCACCATTAAGCTATCAACAGATATCGCAGGAGAAAAATTGCAAGACAGGATAGAATAGGATGAGATAGGCAGGATAGAATAGGATGAGATATATTCACAGTGCTAAAAGAAAAAACAAAGTCAGCCAAGAATATTAGAATACTTTACCCAATAAAGCTATCCTTCATGATATGGTTTGGCTGTGTCCCCACCAAAATCTCATCCTGAATTGTAATTCCCATAATCCCCACGTGTTGTGGGAGGGACCCAGTGGGAGGTAATTGAATCATGAGAGCAGTTACCCTCATGCTGATGTTGTTATAGTGAGTGAGTTCTCATGAGATCTCATGGTTTAATAAGGGGCTTTTTCCCCTTTGCTCAGCACTTCTCCTTCCTGCCACCATATTAAGAAGGACATGTTTGCTTCCCTTTCTGCCATGATTGTAAGTTTCCTGAGTCCTCCCCAGCCATGCTGAACTGTGAGTTAATTAAACCTCTCTCCTTTATAAATTACCCAGTCTTGGGTTTGTCTTTATTAGCAGCATGAGAACAAACTAATGCAGTAATTGGTACCAAGAGTGGGGCACTACTATAAAGATACCCAAAAATGAAGAAGTGACTCTGGAACTGGGTAACAGGCAGAGGTTGGAACAGCTTGGAAGTCTCAGAAGAAGACAGGAAAATGTGGGAAAGTCTGGAACTTCCTGGAGACTTGGAGGGCTCAGAAGACAGAAAGATATAGAAAAGTTTGGAACTTCCCACAGACTTGTTGAATAGCTTTGACCAAAATGCTGATAGTGATATGCACAATGAAGTCCAGGCTCAGGTGGTCTCACGATGAAGATGAGGAACTTCTTGGGAACTGGAGCAAAGGTGACTCTTGTTATGTTTTAGCAAAGAGGCTGGTGGCATTTTGCCCCTGCCTTAGAGATCTGTGTAACTTTGAACTTGAGAGAGATGATTTAGGGCATCTGACAGAAGAAATTTCTAAGTGGCAAAGCATTCAAGAGGAAGCAGAGCATAAAAGTTTGGAAATTTTGCGGCCTGACAATGCAATAAGAAAGAAAAATCAATTTTCTGAGAAAAAATTCAAGCCCACTGCAGAAATTTGCATAATAAGGAAGAGCCAAATGTTAATCAAGACAATGAGGAAAATGTCTCCAGGGCATGTCAGAGACCTTCACAGCAGCCCCTCCCATCACAACCCCAGAGGCCAAGGAGGGAAAAATGGCTTTGTGGGCCGGGTTTAGGGTCCTCTGCTGTATGTAGCCCCAGAACTTGGTCCTCTGTGTTTCAGCTGCTCCAGCCATGGCTAAAAGGGACCAAGGTACAACTTCAAAAGGTGCAAGGCCATTGCTTCAAAAGGTGCAAGTCCCAAGCCTTGGCAGCTTCCAGGTGGTGTTGGTCCTGCAGGTATGCAGAAGACAAGAATGAAGATTTGGGAACCTCTGCTTAGATTTCAGAGATGTATGGAAATCTTGAATGTCCAGGCAGAAGTCTGTGCAGGGGTGGAGCCCTCATGGAGAACCTCTGCTAGGGCAGTATGGAAGGAAAATGGGGGGGTGGAGCCCCCACACAGAGTCCCCACTTGGGCACTGCCTAGTGGAGCTATGAGAAGAGGGCTACCGTCTTCCAGATCTCAGAATGGCAGCTTCACCAACAGCTTATACAGTGTGCCTGGAAAAATCAGACACTCAATTCCAGCCATGAAACCAGCTGTACCCTGCAAAGCCACAGGAGCAGAGCTGCCCAAGGCTATGGAGCCCTCCTCTTGCATTAGCATGACCTGGATGTGAGACATGGAGTCAAAGGAGATCATTTTGGAACTTTAAGACTTAATGACTGCCCTACTGGATTTCGGACTTGCATGAGGCCCCTTTGTTTTGGCCAGTTTCTCTTATTTGAGACAGGTGAATTTACCCAAAGCCTGTACCCTCATTGTATCTAGGAAGTAACTAGCTTGCTTTTGATTTTATAGGTGAAAGGGACTTGCCTTGTCTCAGATGAGACTTTGGATTTGAACTGTTGAGTTAATGCTGGAATTAGTTAAGATTTTGGGGGACTGTCAGAAGGGCATGATTGCATTTTGAAACGTGAAGACGTGAGATTTGGAAGGGGCCAGGGGTGGAATGACATGGTTTGGCTGTGTCCCCACCCAGATCTCACCTTGAATTGTAATTCCCATAATCCCCATCTGTCATGGGAGGGACCCAGTGGGAGCTAATTGAATCATGAGGGTGATTACCCTCATGCTGGTCTCATTATAGTGAGTGAGTTCTCACAAGATCTGATGGTTTTATAAGGGGCTTCCCCCTTTGCTGGGCACTTCTTCCTGCCACCATGTGAAGAAGGACATGTTTGCTTCCCCTTCTGCCATGATTGTAAGCTTCCTGAGGCCTCCCCAGCCATGCTGAACTGTGACTCAATTAAACCTTTTTCCTTTATAAATTACCCAGTCTCGGGTATGTCTTCATTAGAAGCATGAGAATGGAAGAATACATTTCATAAATCAAAAAGTGGAAAAGATATCCAAGGCTAACCAAATGAAAACTGTTATGGATATCCTAATACAGGAAAAAAACAGACTTTAAGGCAAAAACATTGCTCAGGATAAAGAGAGGTATTTCATAATCATAAAGTGGTCAATTCACCAGAAAGCTACCACAATTATAAATCTATATGCATACAACAACATAGTTTTAATATATTTTAATAAAAATTGACAAAATTAAAAGGAGATACAAGAAATCCCTACTCATAGTGGGAGAGTTTAATACATCTCTCTCAATCACTGATAATGGACTCAATAAAATCAATAATGAAAAGGAAGAACCAAGCAACTTAATTAAAAATTGAACTAATTGGCAAATGTAGAGCACCACATGATTCCTACTATACAATGTTCAAAAACAGGCAAATTGATGCTATTAGAAATCATGACAGTGGCTACTTTTGTAGGGAAAAGGATAGTTGTTGGAAATGGGCATAATGGAGAGTTTCTGGGGTACAGATGCTATTCTATAATGTTCTATTTCTTGACCTGGGTGATAGTTAGATGAGTATGTTCACTTAGAGATAACTCATTAAGCCATTACGATTCAGTTTTAAAAGTGTATTAAATATGTTTTTGTAGTTAGAATACTACATATAGCAAGAAAAATTATGTTATCTACATATATCAAACTGGATACAATCTTGGAAATTGTGTTGAATGAAAACAGCACATTGAAGGAAGCTAAAATGGTTGTAAATTATAAAAATGCTATAAATTTTATGGAAATACAGATGTGTAGTAGAAGTATAACTTCTGAACAGGAAGAATACATACCAATTTCAGAAAAATAATTATCAGTGGGAAGGTAGGGAAGAGAGGAGTACAAAAGGGGCCTCAACAATATCTACATTTCATTTCTTAAAACATTCTGAAGTAACTATGACAAAATATCAACATTTGTTGAATTTGGCTAAAGGGCATATGGATGTTTGTTTTATTTCCTGTGATTTTCTATAGAAAATATTTCAGTATATTTTTAAGTTTAAAAAATTATAAATATGTTTCCATGTCATCAGATATTCTGAAATAGCAATTTTTAAAGACTGTATTTTTTTTTTTGAGACAGAGTCTTGCTCTGTTGCCCAGGCTGGAGTGCAGTGGCACGATCTTGGCTCACTGCAACCTCTGCCTCCTAGGTTCAAGCGATTCTCCTGCCTCAGCCTCCCAAGTAGCTGGGACTACAGGCGCACACCACTATGCCTGGCTAATTTTTGTATTTTTAGTAAAGACGGGGTTTCACCATATTGGCCAGGCTGGTCTCGAACTCCTGAGCTTAAGTGATCCGCCCACCTCAGCCTCCCAAAGTTCTGGGATTACAGCCATGAGCCACCGCACTCAGCCTAAAGACTGCGTTTCTCTACTATTATAAATATTACCATGATAAACATCTTTATCTTATTTATTCTATGTGTATTATTTTCAGAGAAATTCCTAGATGCTGGATTCTTTTTTTTTCTCCCTCTTAACTTTTATTTTAAGTTCAGAGGGATATGTGCAGGATGTGCAGGTTTGTTACATTGTTAAATGTGTGCCCTGGTAGTTTGCTGCACAGACCATCCCATCACCCATCACCTAAGTATTAAGCCCAGCATCCACTAGCTATTCTTCCTGTTGTTCTCTTTCCCCTAAACCCTCCAACAGGCCTCAGTGTGTGTTGTTGCCCTCATGTGTCCATGTGTTCTCATCATTCAGCTCCCACTTATAAGGGAGAACATGCAGCATTTGGTTTTCTGTTCCGTGTTAGTTTGCTGAGGAAAATGGCTTGCACCTCCATCCATGTCCCTGCAAAGGACATGATCTCATTTCTTTTTTTTAGGCTGCATAGTATTCCATGGTGTATCTGTACCATATTTTTTTTTATCCAGTCTATCACTGATGGGCATTTAGGTTGATTCCATGTCTTTGCTATAGCAAATAGTGCTGCAATGAACATACACGTGCATGTATCTCTGTAACAGAATGATTTATATTCCTTCAGGTATATACCCAGTAATGGGATGGATAGGTCAAATGGTATCTCTGCCTCTAGGTCTGAGAAATTGCCACACTATCTTTCACAATGGTTGAACTAATTTACACTCCCACCAACAGTGTTAAAGTGTTCCTTTTTCTCCACAACCTCACCAGCATCTATTGTTTTTTGACTTTTTAATAAGAGCTATTCTGACTGGTGTGAGATGATATCTCATTGTGGTTTTGATTTGCATTTCTCTAATGATCAGGGATGTTGAGCTTTTTCTCATATGTTTGTTGGCCAGATGTATGTCTTCTTTTGAGAAGTGTTTGTGTTTTTTGCCCACTTTTTAATGGGGTTGTTTGTTTTACTCTTGTAAATTTGTTTAAGTTAGTTATAGACTATGGAAATTAAACCTTTGTCAGATGGATGGATTGCAAACATTTTCTCCCATTCTGTAGGATATCTGCTCACTCTGATGATAGTTTCTTTTGCTGTGCAGAAGCTCTTTAATTAGATCCCACTTGTCAATTTTTGCTTTTGTTGCAATTGCTTTTGGCATTTTCATCATGAAATCTTTGCCCCTGCCTATGTCCTAAATGGATTGCCTGGATTCTCTATTGGCTGGATTCTCTTCTATGGCTTTCACAGTTTTGAGTTTTACATTTAAGTGTTTAATCCACCTTGAGGTAATTTTTGTATATGATGTAAGGAAAGGGTCCAGTTTCAATTTTCACCATATGGCTAACCAGTTCTCCCAGTTCCTATTAACTAGGAAATCCTTTCCCCATTGCTTGTTTTTGTCATGTTTATAAAAGATCAAATAGTTGTAGCTGTGCAGTCTTATTTCTGAGTTCTCTATCCTGTTGCATTATCCTATGTGTTTGGTCTTGTACCAGTACCATGCTGTTTTGATTACTGTAGCTTTGTAGCATAGTTTGAAGTTGGGTAGCATGATGCCTCCAGCTTTGCTATTTTCGCTTAGGATTGTCTTGGCTATTTGGGCTCTTTTTTGGTTCCACATGAATTTTAAAATAGTTTTTTCTAATTCTGTGAAAAATGTCATGGTAGTTTAATGGGAATATCATTGCATCTATAAATTACTTTGGGCAGTATGGCCATTTTCACGATATTGATTCCTCCTGTCCATGAGCATGGAATATTTTTCCATTTGTTTATGTCCTATCTGATTTATTTGAGCAGTGGTTTGTAGTTCTCCTTGAAGAGGTCCATCACTTCCTTTGTTGGCTGTATTTATTCCTAAGTATTTTATTCTTTTTGTAGCAATTGTGAATGGGAGTTCATTCATGATTTGGCTCTCTGCTTGCCTGTTGTTGGCGTATAAGAATACTAGCAATTTTTGCACACTGAATTTATATCCTGAGACTCTGCTGAAGTTGCTTATCAGCTGAAGAAGCTTTTGAGCTGAAACAATTAGGTTTTCTAGATATAGGATCGTGTTATCCTGTATCAAAGAGATATAGAGATAATTTAACTTCCTCTCTTCCTATTTGAATAACTTTATTTCTTTCTCTTGCCTGACTGCTCGGCCAATACTATATTGAATAGGAGTGGTGAGAGGAGGGCATCCTTTTCTTGTGCCAGTTTTCAAATGGAATGCTTCCAGCTTTTGCTTATTCAGTATGACATTGGCTGTGGGTTTGTCATATATGGCTTTTATTATTTTGAGGTATATTCCTCAATACCCAGTTTACTGAGAGCTTTTAACATGAAGTGATGTTGAATTTTATCAAAGGACTTTTCAACATCTGTTGAGATAATCTTGTGGTTTTTGTTTTTAGTTCTGTTTCTGTGATGAATCACATTTATTGATTTGCCTATCTTGAACCAACCTTGCATCCCAGGGATGAAGCCAACTTGATTGTGGTGGATAAGCTTTTTGATATGCTGCTAGATTCGGTTTGCCAGTATTTTATTGAGGATTTTTTGCATTGATGTTCATCAAGGATATTGGCTGGAAGTTTTCTTTTTTATTGTATCTCTTCCAGGTTTTGGTATTAGGATAATGTTGGCCTCCTAGAGTGGGTTAGGGAGGAGTCCCTCCTTTTCAATATTTTGGAATAGTTTCAGTAGAAATGGTACCAGCTCTTCTTTGTACATCTGGTAGAATTCAGCTGTGAATCCCTCTGGTCCTGGGCTTTTTCTGGTTTGTAGGCTATTTATTACTGCCTCAATTTCAGAACTCATGATTGGTCTCTTCAGGGATTCAGTTTCTTCCTGGTTCTGTCTTGGGAGGGTGTATGTGTCCAGGAATTAGTCCATTTCTTCTAGGTTTTCTAGTTTATGCGCATAGAGGTATTTATAGTATTTTCTGATGGTTGTATTTCTGTGGGGTCAGTGGTGATATCCTCCTTATCATTTCTGATTGTGTTTGTTTGATTCTTCTCTCTTTTCTTCTTTATTAGTCTAGCTAGTGGTCTATGTATTTCAGTAATTTTTTTCAAAATAACAGCTCTTGAATTTGTTGATTTTTTGAAGGGTTTTTCGTCTCTTCTTATCCTTCAGTTTAGCTCTGATCTTGGTTATTTTTTGTCTTCTGCTAGCTTTGGGATTTGTTTGCTCTTGGTTCTCTAGTTCTTTTAGGTGAGATGTTAGGTTGTTAATGAGATCTTTCTAGTTTTTGATGTGGGTATTTAGTGCTATAAATTTTCTCCTAGATGCTGGATTCTTAGGTCAAAAGCTATGACCATTTTTAAAGCCTTCAATAGATTTTGACAGTTGTCATAACACTGTTACTCATTAACCAAGCCAAAAAAAAGTCTCTTCTATCTGGCCTTGGGGTATAGTCATAGATCCACTATGAGTCAGACTCACATGCCTGCTTTAGCCTATGCCCTTCTCCAAATCCTTGTATTATTATGAAGACAATCTTTACAATCTGCATCCATGATGAAAGTTCTACTGGTTGTCCAACTTAAACTAATCTCCAAAGCATATAAATTGCATGTAGGTAATGAGCCTACATCATTGATGGCCCTCCCAAGGGAATGAGGGAGGAGAGGCTGTAATGGTTGTTCCTAACTTCACTATTTGTGAGGGACAGCACAATTCACAACATTGGCTCCTCCAAGGATATCATTTCAGGTAGAGTTCTATTCCTGATGTGGTTTTCTGTACACAAGAGGCTCATGATGTCCCTGGGGCCCAGCTACCTTCCAGCACATCATTTTAGTAAATTATAGATGAACCTGCTGCATCTCAGCAGAGGAATACTGGTTTTTCTTCCCTGCATGCAGTTGAAAGAAAACTGGGGATACTGGTAGAAGTTTCTCCCTCTGCTCCCCAAATTGCTGACTTCTTATTTAAGCCCTCTGAAAGCTTGAGACTAGGGGTTCTCTGAGCCACTCTATTTTTGCCCCTCTCCAGCTCCTCTAATCCCCAACTTTGAAAGCTATGTGCTGGTAAAAAGGTTGCTCTTCTGCGTCTGCGTCCTGTGGGTTCATGACACCTAAGTGTTCCATCTAGAGTGAGTTATAGTGACCATAACCCTAGGCTGAAAACACACTAGTGAGTGGTGCCCAGGCCTGCTCCACAATGAAGCAACAGAACTATGGTGGGGAGAATCAATGAGCCCTTTCAGTTAACTGAGACTAAGTCAGAGTGAAAAGGTGAGAGGGTGGGCCAGTCTTAGCCATGCAGAGTCAAGGCTGGAAAGTGGACACCTTAACCTCCAACCTGGGAACAAGCTCATTCCCTCAAAGCAATGGCTGAGAGCTTTCACTTTGACATGGACTTTCATCTCCATCCTCCCAGGGCCATTTCCCCCGACCATGAGCAGCCCCAGTGCATACTTAGAACCCAGCATAGTTCATTACCAAATCTATCGGATGACCTCAGATGACCGCCTTTGCATTCCCTCTGCCTGGTGAGCCTCCTAACATCATCATGACTGATCCCGGGCTTCCAGGCTAAATAGTAATGGAGCTACATGCCACCCAGGGGCACAACAGGTCATGTCTTGACTCTACCAACCTCCTCCAGCACAGGAGAAGAAATGAAATGAACCCGGGAAGCTTATGGCTGATTGATTTTACATAAGGGCTGGATGGATGGATGAGCAGCGTAATGAAGTCATTACCACTCCTGAGCTGGACACAGGCTCCTACTGGAATGCACCTGAGTAAACCACTAAATCTTTCACTGTGCAGTGTCTGAGGGGTCCATAAAGGGGAATCTCCAAAGGCTGCTGTGAAGTATGAGATCAACTCTCCTTCTGAACGTGACAGTATTTCTACACACATAATTGACACAATAAACAGTGCCGTGTTGTAGCCACACTGTGAGGCACTGCCTCCCATACACAGAACCACTTTTGGTTTTCTCCATGGTCCTCACCAGTTGCAAGCCAAAACCTAATGGACTGAATCCCCCACCTTGAAAATGGCCCCACACCTGTAAAATCCTGCAAAGGCTCCCCATTGCCTGCAGTATAAAATCCAAATTTATTAGCTTGACATGTAAGTCATTCTATGATCTGGCCCCAGGCTGTAATTCTGGCCTCTGATGCCACTGTGTGCCTCTTCTCATCCTGCATACCAGAAACATTTGTCTATTTGGTATTTTCTTAATTTGCCCTGCACTTTCATGCCTCCAACTCTTTGCTCCCATTCCTTGTTCAGGAGCAATATCTTTCCTCTCTCTCTACTTGTGGATAGGCTTCTCTTTCTTCTAGTCCTAGATTAAAAGACACCTGCTCCATTAAATGCCCTTCATTCATCAATTCAGAGTGCATTTATCTACCCCTCTGGGTCCCCATCTGCACCCTAGTTCAGTTGGTTTCATTCTGCACTTGGTTCTGCATTTTTCATATGCTCATTCATTTGATAGCCATGTATTGAAACATCTACCATGTACCATTACTGTGCTTGGCACTGGGAATATATACATGGTCCCAGTGTTGACAGCCTCACAGACTAGAGGGGGAGACAGATATGCAAATAGCTGTGGTACACGATAACATGGAAAGTCAGATCACATCCCTCCTCTGCCCGAATCCTCTAATGACTTCACATTCCACTCAGATTTAAAGCCAAGGTTACAACTACGACCTACAAGACTTCACATAGCCTAGCTCTGGTCACTTCTCCGAACTCTTCTCCCATCACTCCCATCTCTCGCTCCAGTGACCTCCCCACTGCTCGTCCCACACACAGAGTGATTTTGCCCCGGGGCATTTGTGCTGGCTGTTCCCTCTCCCTGAGGCATTTGTATGGTTGCCCCCTGACTTCCTTCTAGCCTTTTGTCAAATGCCACCTTCTTAATGAGGGCTTTACTGGCCACCCATCTCCCTGACCCTTCATATCTACCTTCCTAAGCATGTTTTCTGTTGTACGCACTGCGCATTTTGCCTATTAATTGCTCATGGTTTTCCCCTCCAGTGGATTGCAAGCTCTGTGTCAGAGGCATTTTTATCTGCTTTGTTCCAGTGAACTACCTGGAACGGCATCTGGCACATAACAGGTGCTCATTAAAGATCTGCGGAATAAATGAATCACGGGATGAGTGCATGCTACAGGAGATGGGGGCAAGTGCAAAAGAAGGAACAACTCTGGTGAATCCCCCCAGAGCCCACTCCTTAGAGCCCAGAGAGTCCCCATAACTGAACAATTCAGACCCAGGGAATGGCCTATCCTATTGGCCTCTCCTGCTAGTGTAGTTGGCAAAATACTAAATAGGCTACGTGGCCTGATCCAGAGCTATTCGCTCAGCCCAAAACATGAACGAAGCATCTACTATGTGCTAAGAGGTGCTAGGCTCTGGAGGCTCCGTGGCGAACAAGTCTGCCTGTTCCCTGACCTTAGGGAGCTTATAATCTAACGAACAGCAAAAGAAATGAAGGATGTGACCATAAATTGTAACAAGTGCTAGAACTCCTGCCCAAGTCACATCCTGCTGGGGCTAAGAGGTAATTTTCCTTAGCAGCGAGGAATGTGGGCTCAGAAGGCACCCTGCTTGATTCAGTATTAGTGCCATCTTTATTAGCTGTGTGACCTTGGGTAAGTAACTTACCTTCTCTGAGCTTCTGTTTCTTCCTGTGCAAAACAGGAATCATAATGGTAGCTACTTTTAGGGTTACTGTGAGGATTAAATAGGTGATCCATAAACAGACTGGCAGAGTAAAACGTCATTCAGTTGTCACAGTTGTTAAGGGAAGGAGGGCTCACTTGGGAGGTCCAGCATAGCCCAAAGCCGTGCTGTATGAAGTCATTACATCAGTTCACTGATAGGTAAGCAGATGTGTCCTCATTGGCCTGAATTGTGCCATCGGTCAGCAGCAGGAACAGAAAAAAGCAGCCAGAACTTTGCACTGCCTTGGTCTAATCAGTATAGCATACTCCTTCCTTCCAGCTTGTGATGTCATTATTCCCTTGCGCAGAATAAGGCTCAGGCTTAGTTTAGATCCCATAACTAAGTGCCCATTATGCAGTGTACTGAGCAGCAAGTGGGAAGAGCACAGGGCCTCCTGCAGCTGGAGCTGCAATTAGTGCCCTAGGGCAATTGGGTCCCAGCTTCTCAGCATCCTCACCAGTTTTTCTCCCTACTCTTTCCCATCATGCTGGCCTTCTCCCCCATGCCCAGAAGCACAGGTGACTCTGGACACTGGGCAGCCTTGGAGAAGGCTCAAGCTCTCTTAACTGAGCCAAGCCAATAATCGGCTTTAGGCTCCTAAGGGCCTGCAGCAGATGCAGCCATCCAGCTGCACCAATTAGTCCTGAGTCTGTGGTCGGGTGTGTTTCTGGGTCCCTTTAGAAACCCCCCAAAACTCATCAACCAGCCATGTCCTGCCCTTCCTTTGCTTCCCATACTCGCCCTCCCTTTCATCTGAGAAGACTAGCGAAAGGAAAGGGAATTCCAAGAGTGTTCTGAGTAATGGAGCTATGCTTTGGGAAGCTCCCCAGCAAACTCGCAAGCAGCCACATAATTTCAAAGCATCCTTCCCTTTTCTGCGTCCCCAGGGCAGTAGATGAGCATTGCTCTAGTGCTTAGCACATTCATTCATGGTGTGGGATTATGTGCTTCCCCTCCCCTCACCTAAACAGTGGCCTCCTTCAAGACTGACACTGTATTTCTTTTTGCTTCATACCCATTATGGCTAGCACAGGATCTGGCATATGGTAGGAGGACGATAAATGCTATTTAAGAATGAACAACCCAGTGAAGGAAGAAAGGAAGGAAAGAATGAGCAAATGCCTTCCAAAGGGCAAGTCTGAGAAGGGGAGGGTGGGGAGCGGCAGCAGAGGACCAACAGCTGGGCGAGCAGGGCTAGACAAGAGCGTAACCTTAGGGATTTTGCAGCATGATAAGCATGGAATCTGTAGTTCCAGCCCTAGATCTGTCTGTCACCAGTGTTGACCCTGGACAGTCCACATACCAGTCTAGGGCTCAGTTTCTTCATCTACAAAGGAAGGGAGTTGGGCTAGGTGAGCTCTTCCTTTGAAACTAATAGAAAAATACATTCCCCACCTCCATCTCTGCGTACCCTCAAGCTCCCCTTTACGAAAGAACCCATCTCTCGGCTGGGTGCGGTGGCTCACGCCTGTAATCCCAGCACTCTGGGAGGCCGAGACGGGCGTATCACAAGCTCAGGAGATCGAGACCAGCCTGCCTAACACAATGAAACCCTGTCTCTACTAAAAACACAAAAAATTAGCCGGGCGTGGTGGCCGGCGCCTGTAGTCCCAGCTACTCGGGACGCTGAGGCAGGAGAATGGCGTGAAACCGGGAGGCAGAGCTTGCAGTGAGCCGAGACGGCGCCACTGCACTCCAGCCTGGGCGACAAAGCGAGACTCTGTCTCAAAAAGAAACAAACAAACAAACAAAAAAACCCAGAAGGATTCACTGTAATCCTCCCTATGAATGTATATAGTGGTCTTTCTCAAACTGGAATGGATGATTCCAGAATGTAATTACATCCCAGTGTGGTGCTGGCAAGCAGGTGGTCCTGGGCACCGTGGGATGGAATCATAATTTATTCACCACATTCCAGGTTAACAGTCAGGGAAGAGTGACAGGCATCAGGCTTTGGGGGAAAAAAAGTGCTCAGGAAGTAAAAGGAAAGAGACTTGAGAGATGAAATAAATTGTGTCTTATATGATCTCGACTATCACTTTTTTCTTGTCTTGCCTGGAGCAAGTGAGATAAGAAAGTCTACTTTCAGTTAGTGCAGTGTAGTAGGTAGAGCACAGGCTTTAAAGACAGCCAGATGTGGGCTGAAATCTCAGCTCTGTCCCTTATTAGCTGTGAGACCTTGAGTGAGTTTCTTCATCTCTCTAAGACTCAGTTTCTTCATTGTAAATATATGGGTCATAACAGTGTCTACCTCACAGGGTTATGGTGAGACTCTAAAATGATAATAAACACTTATCATCAGTGGATACTAAAAACATTAGACGAAAGCCTGATGGGGGGATTCACACAAACTCAAAGTATCGCTCCACAGATTACTTGTTAATTACATAGGAAAATGGTACTTCCACAATGTAGAAATCTGGCAAACACTGCCTTAGCCAAGTGGTCATAGCATCATGAGTGATGGCACACGTTAACATTTTATGCTCCCGATGGGATGAATTGAGAAGGACGCAATATCACTTATTTAATATTCTTGCTAACAATATTTAACCTGAATCTTTCCATGAGGAAACATCACACAAATCTAAGCTAAAGGCATTTTGCAAAACAAGTAGCTTGAACTCTTCAAAACTGTCAATGTCATGAAACGGGGTTGAGGGGGAAGGCTGGGAAGTGATTATAATTAAAGATGACTAAAGAAATATGAAAAGTTAATGCAATGTGTGATCCTTGATTAGATCCTGAATTGAGAGAAAGGGGAGAAAGACAGACAGACAGGGAGGGAGGGAGGGAGGGAGGAGGGAAGGAAGGAAGGAAGGAAGGAAGGAAGGAAGGAAGGAAGGAAGGAAGGAAGGAAGGAAGGAAGGAAGGAAGGAAGGAGAAGGGAAGGGAGCGAGGGAGGGAGGAGTTATTGAGAAAATAAGGCAACTTTGAATAAGGATTATGTAATAGATAATGAAATTATTTTAATGTTAACTTTCCTGAGTGTGGTTATTGTATCTTAGTTATGTAAGAGAATGCTCTTCTTCAGAAGAGATGTATGCTGGAATATTTAGGAGCAAAGTCATAATGTCTGCATGTAATCCAATATATTCAAATATATTTAGAGAGAAATAAAAATGTGAAACTAAGTGTAAGAAACTAGGTGTAAGAAATAAATCAATTAGTGAAATTAGATGTTTCATTGTATATTCTTCCAGCTGTTTGCAGGTTTTAAATGTTTTCAAAATAAAGACTGGGGAGAAAGGTTAATGCATGTAAAGTTCTTGGCACATAATAAGGGTTCGATGATAGTTAATAAGATATTCTGGTGATGGTGATCTCTTGATTTGATTGAAATAATTAAAATCTAAACATGCTTATTTTATGCCCACCGCTCAGTGTCTGCCTTGCTATGCGAGATGGCTCAAGCCACTAGCCTGTTCTGAAGTTTAGTTTTCCCATCTACAAAGCAGGGAGACATCAGAGCCATATGTGAAATACCAAAGAGAAAAGTGATGCTGAGAGGATGGTAAAGAGTATACACATAATGAGGAAATCAAATTCCTCTCAGGCGCTGGCATAACTCAGTCCATGTTGCTGTAATTATAATGGGGACATCCTCTGATTATTTGTGTCAACTCTACCCTGGTTTTTCTCTTTTGACATCGTCTTTCATCCGCTGATGAAATTATTGTTGCTCTGTGCTTTTCAAATGTTCTATGAAGCTTAAAAGAGGAAAAGCAATGCCTGTTGAAGAGACAGCAGGCCCTACTGCATATAGAGTGCAATTCTACAGACATTGACTGCATACTTTCCTCACCTTCCTTTGTGTCAGGCACTTAGGATGCAAAAAGAGCAATAAGATTTTTGTCTTTGCTTGAAGGGCTCATATCCTATTGGAGGAAACAAACACATAATCAAGGAAGTAGGCCAGGCACGGTGGCTCATGCCTGTAATCTCAGCACTTTGGGAGGCCAAGGTGGGCAGATCACGAGGTCAGGAGTTCGAGACCAGCCTGGCCAACATGGTGAAACCCTGTCTCTACTAAAAATACAAAAATTAGCTGGGTGTGGTGGTGGGCACCTATAATCCCAGCTACTCGGGAGGCTGAGGCAGGAGAATTGTTTGAACCCGGGAGGCAGAAGTTGCAGTGAGCCAAGATTGCACCTTTGCCTTCCAGCCTGGGCGACAGAGTGAGACTGTGTCTCAAAAAAAAAAAAAAAAGAAAAGAAAAGAAAAAGAAGGTAGACAGGCATATGAACACCTTGTTGAACACTGTGTGGCCTGTAAAACTTAATAGGGTCACAGTAAGTAGGTATTCACTAAATCATTGTTGAACGAAAGAATAGCTAAGCAGATGGATAAATAGATGGACAAACAAGCAGACAAAAGAATGAAGCGGATATGTGAATTGACAGAGAGAATGACTAACTTCTTACGGCGACTTCAGTAGGTTGGCGAAAGGTTACTAGTTTATTGATATTCGAAGTGGGCATTGAAGGACAAAGAAAATTTAATCTGGGATGAAAAGTAAGAGGAATGGCAAAATGTAATAAATAATTTTTTACTTTTTAGTAAAATCTGTCCTATCGTGAGGACGAAACCAGAGGAATACAATGTTAGTGATGTAATCACCTAGGTAAACATATCCTGAATCAAAAGAGAGATGGCAGCATTTCCTGGAAGAGGAACCACACTGTTTTGTTCCATGAGTATTACTGAGCATGCACCATGCTGCAGGCATTGTTCAGCTGAAAGACACAAAGACAGTAAGATACCGCCATGGACCAGAGGGGCCCACAGCCTGGTAGCAAGATCTTTTCTATAGATTCTTCTGCTCCGAGCCACAAAAGCAAAAGATAAAGAACAAGAGAAAAGCAGTGCGAAACTAAAAACTAGCCCTTGAGTAGAAATCATTGCTGAACATTGTGTGGCATGTCAAATATAGAACAGTCATAGTAAGTAGGAATTCAGTAAATCACTGTTGAACAAAAGAATGGCTGAGTGGATGGATGGATGGATGGATGGATGGATGGATGGATGGATGGATGAACAAGCAGACAAAAGAATGGAGAGCCAGTCATGAATAGCTTCAAATACAGGCAAAATAGAAATGTCCCTTCTTAAGAATGTGCGTACACCAAAGCTGCCAGTGGCTGGGTTCCTGGAAGCCTTGCACAGGCAAAAGAGCTTTGCAATGCCTGGAATCACTTAGAATATGTAAAAGTGTAAAGAAAGCCAAGACTTAGATAAGGAGTTACTGAAAACAGTACTTGAGTGCGACAACATATACTCATTGCCATATTTTAATTTTGCCCTAGTCATATCTTTGCTTAAGAAGTGTAAAGCCTAGGTTATAATTAAGACACAGCCTAATAGTTAAAGTGTTGATCTAATAAGGAGTTTTCTTTTTAGAAAAAGCAAAATAATATGGCTAAATCATGCTTTTCATCTCTTATCCCTTCTCTGCCATACATAACTAGAGTAAATGCATTCATCTTCCCTCTATAATTCCTCCAACTGGAGGACTGAAATTGTGGGTACGGTCTGGGAAGAATCACCCAGCTTTTGAAGAATGTCTTGCTACCACTCAGAATAAATGACAGCAAAAGACAACAAAGACTTATTTTCCTGGGGAAACGGTATGATGTAGCAGTTTATGCTGATTCTGGGATCAGACCTTGGGCAACTTCCTTAATCTTCCTAGGCCTCAATTTCCTCATCAGTAAAATGGGGACAATAAGAGTGCATATCCCCTGACGTTGTTATAAAAAGTAAAATGATAAAGGATCTAAATCAATTAGCACACTCTGTCTCATAATAAACACACAATAATTATTAGATGTCACAGTGATGAGAAATAAAAGCAGATAATTGGGAATTCAATATATAGTAGTAAACTAAACCTGTCCTGGCTTGGTCACTCCACTGGCTGACCTTGGAGTGAATCATAATTGGTTTAAACCAATGGCTCTCAATGAGAAGTGGTATTGCCAGCCCCCGCCCCCTGCCCGCCAGGCCCAGGGGAAGTTTGAAAGAAGTTGTCACCATGACTGGAGGGCTCCGCTGTCGCTTAATAGGTGAGGGCCTAGATGCTAAATGTCCTGCAGTGAGTAGGCCAATCCTGCACAACAACAAATTGTCATACAACACACCAGGAGTGCCCCTGGTAAGAACTGCTGGATTAAACTATTCATGGCACTCCGCTCCCGTTTCCATTCTTTTTGCCAGACTGGTTTAGGTCTGGGCTCAGACATGGGCTCACTTTGGCCAACAAGACATAAAAACCTGTTAGGATTCTGAGAAAATTTTTCCTTGTAATTAAAAAAAAAAAGGAGAACATCCCCTACTAGTGGCACCTGGGACCTCTGTAGCCGACTTACAACCACGAGGGGAAAGCCCAGAGAATCGCAGAGAACACCTAGAGCCCTGACAATACTGAGATGCTGAATTAGCCAACCCTGGAACTATCTGCCTCCAGATGTCTTGTTCAGGGAAAAAAAAAAAAAAAACATTTCTTTTAATTTAATCACATTTTAATCTGGTTTAATCTATTATTTGCAGTTCAAAGTATTCTGAATAGTATAAATAGTATATTGTTTGGCCTAAAGCAGGTGAAAAGAAAAAAAAAAAAACATGATCGTTGCAATTGAAGCAGAAAAACATTTGACAAAATCCAATACCCATTCATGATTTTTTTTTAAAAAGGAACTCTCACAAAAAAATAAATAGGAATAGAGGGGAACTTGCTCAGTCTGATAAACTACATCTCCAAAAATATTTACAGCTAACGTTACACTTATGGGTGAAAGACGGACTGTTTTCTCCTTGAGGTCAGAAGCAAGGCAAGACTATTCTCTCTCACCACTCGTATTCAACGTAGTCCTGGAAGCTGTATTCAGTGCAATAAGACAAGAATAGGAAATAAAAGGTACGTGAATTGGAAAGAATGGAATAACACTCTCCCCACTTGCATATGACAAGATTGTCTACGTAGAGAATTCCACAGAATGCAGAAAAAGCTTCTAGAACTAAGAAGTAACTTCAGCAATGTTGCAGGATACAAAACAAATAAACCCACAAAAATCGAGTGTATTGCTATATACCAGCATGAACACAGACACAAAAATTAAAAATACAATACCACTTACAATCACTCAAAAAAGAAAGGAAACATTTGGATATGAATCTAACAAAACATGTGCAGGGCTTTGTCTTAGTCTATTCAGGCTGCTGTAACAAAATGCCCTAGAGTGGGTAAAACAACAGAAGTTTAAAACAACAGAAGTTTATTTCTCATGGTTCTGCAGTCTGGGAAGTTCAGGTTCAAGGCACCAGCAGATTCTGTGTCTGGTGAGCACTCCTTCTGTGCTTCATAAATGGCATCTTCTTGCTGTATCCAAGTAAACAAACTCTTTCAGGCTTCTTTCACAAGGGCACTAATCTCATTAATGAGGGCTCTGCCCTTATGACCTAATCAACTCCCCGAGGCCCCACCTCTTAATACCACCACACTGGGGATACCACAAAATTCACAATGTGAATTTTGAGGGGACACATTCAGCGCACAGCAGACTTTTATGCTGAAAGCTACAAAATACTGTTGAAAGAATCAAAGCTCTAAATAAAATAGAGACTCACTGCGTTCACAGTTTAGAAGCCTCAACAGAGGAAAGATGATAATTATCCCTCAAATGTATATGTGGATTTAACACAAGTCCTATCAAAATCCCAGCAAGATTTTTATAGATATAGACAAGCTTATTTTAAAATTTATATGGAAAGGCAAAGGAACTAGAATAGCTAAAACAATTTTGAAATAGAAGAATAAAGTGGGAGGAATTAGTCTACTCAATTTCAAGACTTATTATATCAAAATATACAGCTACACTTACCAAGACTAGATGGTATTGGTGGAAGGATAGACACATAGCTCACTGGAACAGAATAGAGAGCCCAGAAATAGACTTGCACAAATACGCATAAGCGATTTTTTGGAAAAGGTACAAAAGTAATTCAATGGAAGAATGAGAACCTTTTCATCAAATGGTACTGGAGCAATTGGATTCCTACAGGAGAAAAAACTCCCTACCCCCAAGTCCTACATGGTATACAAAAATTAACTCAAAATGTATCATGGAATTATATACAACTATAACACTTTCAGAAAAGGCACAGGAGAAAATCTTCATGATCTAGGGTTAGGCCAAGAGTTCTTAGATTTGACACCAAAAGCATGATTCACAAAAGGAAAAAATGATAAACTGGACTTCATTAAAATTTAAAACTTTTGTTCTGTGAGAAATCCTGTTAAGAGGACGAAAAAAATAACCCACAAACAAGGAGAAAATATTTGTAAACCACATACCTGACGAAGAACTAGTATTTATAATACATAAGAACTCTTAAAACTCACCATTAAAAAAATGAGAAAATGGGCAAAAGATATGAACAAACATTTCATCAAAGAGGACATACAGATGACAAATAAGAACGTGAAAAGACGTTCAACATCACTAGCGATTAGGAAAATGCAAATTTAAGCTGTTAAGCTACCTTACACACTTATCAGAATGGCTAAAATAAAAGGTAGGGCCAACAAATGCAGGTGAGGACGCAGAGAAACCGTCTCTCATAAATTGCTGGTGAAAATGTGAAATGGTACGGCCACTCTGGAAAACAGTTTGGTGGTTCCTCAAAAAACCACATATGCAACTACCATATGACCCCACAATTACGCTCCTGGGCATTTATTCCAGAGAAATGAAAACTTCTGTTCACACAAATACCTGTACACAACTGTTCATAGCAGCTTTATTCCTAAACGTCATAAACTGGAGACAGCCCTTATGCACTTCAGTGAGTGAATGGTTAAACAAATGATAGTATACCCGCAAGATAGAATACCATTCAACAGTTAAACAAAAGGAACTATTGATAACAGGCAAAACTTGGATGAATCTCCAGAGAATTATGCTGAGTGAAACCAAAAAAGTCAATCCCAGAAGGTTACATACTGTATGATTCCATTTATGTAGCTATCTTGAAACGACAAAATTACAGAAATACAGAATGAATTAGTGGTTGCCAAAGATAAAAGAAGGAGTCCCCTCTTTTAGGGAGGTGGGAGGGAAGTGGGCGTGGCTATGAAGGGCAACAGAGGGCTCTTCTGATGGAATGTTCTGTATCTTGATTACATTAAGGTCAATATCCTGGTTACAATATGGTACTATAGTCTTGCAAGGTGAGGGAAAACTGGGTAAAGTGTAAATTCTTTAAAGTAAAGAAAAAACTGGGTAAATTCTCTCTGAATTATTTCTTACACCTGCAAATGAATCTACAATTATCTCAAAATTAAAAGTTTAATTGAAACAAAAGCACCAGTGTATGGTAAACAAGACCGTGGGGCCGCACAGCCCAGAGCAGCATGATACGGACTTAGAGACATGAGCAGGCTCTGCAGATGAAAAAGAGGGAAAAAGACGGCAGGCCCACACGGGGTCAAGATAAATGTGCACTATTTCACTTGCAGGAAGAAGAAAGGAAAGAAATTACCAAAGAAGCTGACTTACAAAAGAAACCTCTTTCAACTTGAACCCATCTGAAGCCAGAGACTCCATTCAACCTGGCACACATTCAAATAGCAAGCCTCCCTGGTGCAGGCATCAGGCTCTCCAGTCCAGACTGAGTAACTCGATCCATTTACTCCAAGTCAGCAGTTTGGACACATGTTTGCAATCTGAAGGCTTCCTGTGAGGTACACAGACCCTTAAAAATATTTCTTACAGGAACTTCCTGGTTTTCCATGCCAGGCCAGGCTGGAGTTGGACTGACCTTGTGGCTGTACATAAATAAGAGTTTTAAAGGTCGGTTCTCCAGCCAGCAGCCTGGACTGCGTGGACCGTGAGTGTCGAGGAGTGTGGGAAACTGTTCTCAATGGGTTTTCTCAGGAAAAGATCGTTTGCATGTGCTTCCCTTGTATCAGAGAAGAAAATCCCCAGAGGACTTTTCCACTTTGCTCCTGCATCTGATGAGGGAACAGGAGATGGCACAAAGCCCCCACCACACCCTCCAGCCCCAATTCCCTTAGTCCAGGTCCTAGGAGAAATGCCAGCACGCATGGTCCCATGTTAAGCCAAGCCTCTGCCTCTCCGCCTGACGCCTTAGAGAGCTGCTGTACCCTGCACACCCTGACTTCTGCACGGGGCCCATTGTACATGAGTCACTCCCAAAGGAGCAATTCCCTTCCTAATGTGCTGCTTAGGCATTTCAAGGGATTCTTTAAACCACACACTAAAAAACTCATAATGTTCTAATGTATTCGTTTGACCGATATCTCATCTAATCTTCCCCTGCTGTTCTCAACTTATTCTACCTATCAGAAAACAGATATCTGGAAAAGCCCATTCTTTCTTACTTAACACTAACACCCCTTTAACAATTTCATCTCCTCCTTCTGCTTCAGGAAACAAAAATCAGTTAGAAGGGGACATTCTCTTTAGCTACAGACACAAACACTGCCTCTTTCTCTAGCCTTTGGCCTGGAGTCCTAAGCTCTCCCCTACGCCTCCCTCTCCAGGTGGCTGTCCTCAAAGGCCAGGTTCGCAGGGGCAAAGGAAAGTTGACTAATTGGCAAGAGGCCTTGACATGGATTCCTTTTCTCCAAACTTCCAGCTCATCTGTGGCCTCTCCAGCCCCAAACACTGGAAGCATGTAGGCTTATAGGGAGAGTATGAATATGAGCTTCTTCCACAGCAAATTGGTCTTTCTCATTTCAACAGAGGGTGAAGAAGGGCACAGACAGAAGGAAAGCAAGAAGCAGGATCTAAAAACAGAACCACCATTTGACCCAGCAATCCCATTACTGGATATACATCCAGAGGAATAGAAATCATTCTACCATAAAGACACATACACGTGAATGTTCACTGTAGCACTGTTTACAATAGCAAAGATATGGAATCAACCTAAATGCCCATATATGACAGATTGAATAAAGAAAATGTGATATATATACACCATGCAATACTATACAGTCATAAAAAGAATGAGATCATCTCTTTTGCAGGAACATGGATGGAGCTGGAGGCCATTATCCTCAGCAAACTAATTCAGGAACAGAAAACCAACTACCACATATTCTCACTTATAAGTGGGAGCTACCTGACAAGAACACATGGACACAAAGAGGGTAACAACACACACTGGGGCCTCCTTGAGGGTGGAGAGTGGGAGGAGGGAGAGGAGCAGAAAAAAGTAACTATTGAGTACTAGGCTTAGTACCTGGATGATGAAATAATCTGTACAACAAACCTGCACATGTACCCCTGAACCTAAAATAAAAATTAAGAAAATACAATAATTTTTAAAAGCAAGATCAAGAAAGCAAACTGCCCAAATAACTAAGAAACCTGATGCCAGAATGGTCGCTGAACTCTGAGGTCCTGGCTCCCAGTTCACAGGCTCGAATCTCTTGTCCTGGTGTGTTTTGGGGCAGTGTCCTTCTGAGCAGAGGAACAGGGAAACGGCATGGCTCATCACTCTTCACAGCCATGCCATGAAGGTCACACACAAGGCAGGAACACCAACGGAGCAGATGAGATGTGGGGTCAAGAACACTGGAGTTGGAGGCCCTCACTATGGGCTCGGCCTCCATTTATGACCCGTGTGATTACACGCCAAGGAAAGTCCATTGAACTTCTGTGCCTCAGTCTCCTCGTTAGAAAAATACAAATATTAATGCCTCTCTCAAGAAGTGATTGTGAGGAGTCCATGGACTTAAGAGTGTGTTTTGCTTGCAACTAACAGAAAGCCCAAAAGCTACACCTAAAAGAATTAGGAGTTTGTTGTTCTCACGTAAGAAGTCCAGAGGTAGATATTCCAAGGTTCAGAGACACCTGTTCAAAATCCACATTTTTTTCCCCACATTTTAATGTCTTGGGAATCTAGCTATGTCTTTTTTTCTGCATGATATTTTCATTAATTTTATTTTTTAATGGACAAATTATAATTGCTCATATTCATAGGGTACTAATGTTTCAGTACATCTAATGTACAGTGATAAGATCAGCGTAATTAACATCTCCAGCATCTCAAACATTGTAGATGTGTCTTAAAAACAATGGCAAGTTGTAGTTTAATTAGCAACAGTTTATCTGTCCTAATGGTACTGAGAGGTGAAGCCACCTGGACTTCCTGGATTGAGGGGAGACTTGGAGAACTTTTCTGTCTAGCTAAAGGTTTGTAAACACACCAATCAGCACTCTGTAAAATGCACCAATCAGCGCTCTGTGTCTAGCTAACAGTTTGTAAACGCACCAATCAGCACTCTGTAAAAATGGACCAATCAGCACTCTGTAAAATGGACCAATCAGCACTCTGTAAAATGGACCAATCAGCAGGATGTGGGTGGGGCCAAATAAGGGAATAAAAGCTGGCCACCGGAGCCAGCCAGGGCAACCTGCTGAGTGAGGGTCCCTTCGAAGCTGTGGAAGCTTATTTCTTTTGCTCTTCAGAATAATCTTGCTGCTGCTCAGTCTTTCAGTCCGCACTACGTTTATGAGCTGTAACACTCACTGCAAGAGTCTGCGGCTTCATTCCTGAAGTAAGTGAGACCACAGACCCACTGGGAGGAACAAACAACTCTGGACGTGCCACCTTTAAGAGCTGTGACACTCGCTGTGAAGGGCAGCAGTTTCATTTCTGAAGTCAGTGAGACCATGAACCCACCAGAAGGAAGAAACTCTGGACACATCTGAACAAACTCCGGACACACCATCTTTAAGAACTGTAACACTCACCGCGAGGGTCCATGGCTTCATTCTTGAAGTCTGTGACTCCATTTCTAAGAATATATCCTAAAGAAACAGTTGAATAAGTAGGCAAATATATACATGAAAGAATGTTTCATAACCACATTGTAAAATATTTTTAAAATTAAAACCATCCTAAATATTCTTAATAGGGGATTGATTAAACAAATTGTGGTATATCGAAATATTACATCAAAAATGATGAAATATATTTTTAAATCCATTGACATAAAAAGACGCCTAGAATATATTCTCAAACTTTAAAAATTCGAGTTACAAACACATTAAACACACACACATCATTAAAAGGATATTCACCGAAATATAGCAAGACAGTGATTACTTCCTACAGATAAGATTCCAAGTGAGTTTTTACTTTCTTCTTTAATATTTTATACTGATCAAATTGTCTGAAATGAGCATATATACATGCCACACTTTTGAAAACATTTGTAAAAACCTTATTCCCTTCTTTCCAAAAAATCTTAAATCTTAAACAGCATGGATGTTCCAGGAAAACTTGTGTTTATCCAAAGACTTCTCTTTCTCCCCAGCAGGTGACCTTGGATCCAGAAGACCTGTCCGTTAGTTACAGAAGCAGGTTTTTGAAAACTTCCTGGAGATGAGAGAGGATTAGCAGTATGTGCTGCACGTAGCAGAAATCTCCAGCTGTAAATATTTAAGTGTCATTTCGGGTGTTATTTATATATTTGCTCAGCTGTCTGTACTTATGTTATCTGTATCCTAGATGTGTTTTTCTATGTTTTGCCTTAACTAATGCTCTCCTGGGAAAGAACCAGGCTGTGAAGTCCTTCGCGTAGAATGCCAAGAGAGCATGACAAGCAGTTGGACATTTGAGCAATACTTTTGACACAGATAATGAAGATCAATAATTATTTCAAGCACCAATTAGTGCAACTGATGTTCTTAGTGTCATTGAAAGCGTGCCTGAGAACAGCTGGAAAGCTCCTGTTTCTGGTGTAACATCTTTCTCATGGGAATTACACCTGAGATTGTGAGGTTCGACTCTACAGTCATTTCTTTACCTATTAAGCCCCAGGAATTGTTGCAAAAAATAAGCAGGCTCAGTCATCAAGTTCTTAGTCAAATGCAGACTGAATTGAAGCTAATTCTAACTGATCAATATTTAACCTCTGGTCATTCCTCAGTCCTGCTAGAAGAGAGAAAGGTGCTGACAAGGGGCTTTTTAGCTCTATTTTTCACATGGATGAAGAAACTAAGGCCAGTTTCCACTCTGTAAGACTGTAAAAAGAATCTTAGGAGGAGTTTCTCTCCATTTTATTTTATTTTATGTATAGATTTGGTTTTGGTAAAGACGAGGTCTCCCTGTGTTGCCCTACCTGGTGTCGAGCTCCTGGGCTCAAGCGATTCTCCTGGGCACATGGCTCATGTGTAATCCCAGCACTCTGGGAAGCCGAGGCAGGAAGATCTCCCCATTTTAAAGATGGGGAAGCAGGCCGAGTCAGACAAGCTGTCTCTGATGTGTGTGCTGAGGGCATTGTTTCCTGTCTCCAAGAACGGAGCTGTTTTTCCCAGGAATGGCTCTGTCAAGAGTCTATACACAGAGTACTTATTAAGGCCACGTCATACTTATAAAGGTCACATCGGGACAGCAGCTTAGCAAGCAGGGATGTCAGGGAGGCAGGAGTAGAGGTTGTCAAGGGAAATTTTGTTATCTTGCATCTCTTCTAGGTAATGGTCAGAAATTGTTTTGAAAGACAGGCTTATGCCCAGGGGATGGAGAAATCCAAGTGTTACAGCTCCTGACCTTGAGGGTTTATAGTACAACCTGAACAGTAAGCTAATGTGCTGTGTATCCTGGGGACGCCAAAAATAACAGGTCAGGCTCCTCCATGCCATGCGCGTGTGTGTGTGTGTGTGTGAGAGAGAGTGTGTGTGAGTGTGTATGTGTGTGGTAATCCTCCTCAAAACAAAGCCACAATTACCATGGTATTTTCTGCGACTCCACTTCTAGGGATGGTTATAGAGACTGCTGCTGCATGGAAAGGCTATCTGGCCCTGTGCTGGCATGCAGGAGGTCTCACAAGATCTATCCTGAACCTCCAAGTAGCAAGAGATGCAGGCCATTTCAGATAAAAGCAAGGATGCCTAAGTATTATTATTTTTACATTTCTAAGGAGTCTCTAGAACGTCCCTTACTCCTGCATACCATGACAGATGTCTCCATCAGATATAAAGGCAGGCAAATGGTACCAGACTGTGGACCGAATGCAGAAGCTGCTGGCACCCAGCTAGGGACAGCAGATGAGCTACAGGCCTGGCTGAGAAGCACCGGTCTCCAAATCTGGGATTTCCCTGGCCCCTCCTATTTTTCCAAATAAGGAACTACTCTCCCAGTTTGCAGATGCAGAAAATGAGGCCTAGATATAGCAGCTGCATCCACCTGTTTGTGACGCAGCCAGTGCTCAGAGTTCAAGGGAAACTACTAATACTAAGACAGGAGTTTGTGCAAGCAAGAGTTGCCCCGTGCATTATCACAGCACACTCTCAGTTCACTCTCTGGGGCACCCAACCTGGCAAATAAACCTTGTTCCTCCTATGAACATAGAACAAAAATCAAAACGGGATACTTCCAACTCATAGCTCATCTCCCTCATACCTTTTCTAGTCCAAGTCAAAGCTCCATTTCCCTATTCATAGACGGACTCTCAAACTTCTCCCTCCTCTTCTTCAAATGAGTTTTGTGAAATGAGATGGAACAGATGAGGATTTTTTTTAGTGATACAGCACTGGGGGTAGGCAAGCCCATTCCCTCATAGAGAATGAGGACAAAATAAAGGCCAAGATGGGGAAAATCCATTTTACATGCAATACATGTAAAATACACACCAGAGTTGTAAGACTTAGTAGGAAAAAACATAGTAGGAAAAAAATGTACGTCTCATTTTTAATTTTTTATATGGACACATATCAATTTTAATATTTTATTTAAGACATATCTAAAATATATTGTGTTAAATAAAATACATCATTGAAATTACTTTCACCTATTTCTTTATGTGTGTAAACATGATTCCTGGGAAATTGTTAACTGCATATTCTATTTCTGTTGGTTCACTACTCCAGACATTTAACATTCCCAGAGATGGTGCTGCAGAGGGAATATCCTGGTCCAGAGTTTCATTCATCCCTCACCCTCTCATCTTGCTAAAAGGTCCCTCTAGACCATTTTCCAACTTTCTCTTTCCTCAGTACTGTTTTAATATTACTAACTTCAGGGAGTATCAGCTTCCCCTCACCTTTATCCCACTGACAGCATTCCTCTCCTCTGCCTCCTGGCTTTTGAAGACCCATCTTCTACTACGAACACCCAGCATCTTCACTCCCCATTCTCAATGTTTTCATTTAACACCACCTTCTCCGGCTTTTTCTGACAATTCCTATCTCTTGAAATAGCTTCCTTGCAGATCAAGGGGGGAGGCATCAAATCACACACCCGTTCCTTCCTGCCTCTCTCCCACCATCACCCCTTCTTGTTCCCGCTGGGTGATTTCCACCTCTGTTCTTTCCTCCATCCCACCTTTTCTCTGTTTCACTCACCCTTTCTCGGTGCTGCTGGATCTCAGGTTGGATTTCTAGGATACAGACTCTGCATGGTGATGGAGATCTGCCTGCAAGGGGTCTACTGGGGGCCTGACCAGCTCATGCCCCCCAGACCCGGCAGGTCTCCCTGTGGCATTCACTCTGGCAGCAGGCCCGAATGGCTAGGTTGTCTCAAGCCACCTGTGCCCAGGTTGCTAAGCTGTTCCAGGCATTCCAGGAGGTCTACGGGGGGCGGGGGGATGGGGGAAACTTTCTCCCGTAGACCTCACTCACCTTGAGAGAGTGAGGAAAACAGGATTAGGCAGAGACTGACTTGAACTGCATTGCTTTCCACAAGGCCTCATCAGATCTGTCTGGAAGCTGTGGAGCTGGGGAGGCCCTTCAGAGTCCCCCTGAAGGAAAGCAAAGAAATGAACCTTTGTATCCCTGCATCAACCAACTGGATCCAGGATCCTGATGCCCCCCAAAGAGTGGCAATCTGGTCTACACAACCCACTACTCAAATAATTCTCTTGAAAGTCCCCAGAGATCTCCTGATTTCCAAATCCAAACCTGTTTTCTTGGGCACCTCCTTCCTGGTGTCCCTGTAGCCCAGGCCCCCACTGAACATGCCTCTTCTCCTGAGTTCTCTCACTCCCCACAGTCCCGACCCTCCCACATGGTTTCTCTCATGGATTCCTTCTCCTCCTTAGACTTAGCTTCTGTCTTCAGCCCTGTTCTATCTTTTCTATCCTCTCGCTCCATCTCTTCTCTTGTCAGCCCAACTTCTTTCCAGATGATTCCAAAATTCGCATCTCTTGCCTCAGCCTCTCTCCTAAGAACCACAGGTCATTCCCACTGCATTTGCTGGATGCGTGCCCCTGGACGAAAGTGACCTGCTTCTCAAAGCCAGCTTGTCCCACACTAAACTCAACCTCACACCACTCCAGGTCTCCTCCAGACTTCAGGTTTTTACCCCTCACCCCCAACACACTCCTCCTGCACCGCGCACAGCAAGCTCTGTGCACTCCTTCGCGGCAGCTTCTGCATTCAGGTCTTCATCTCAGGGGACTATGGCCATCACCTGCTTCCCGCATGGCCCTGTGTGAAGCCTTTCCCAGCGGCCAGCTGCGGCATTGAGAGAACTGGTGCTCTGAGATGCAGTGGCGTCCTTCGCGTTTTCTGGCCCCCAGTAGCAGCCTCCCTGACCTAGCAACGTGGTATATGGATAACCTGGCTCGCTGCAGTCAAGTTTCAAAAGAACATGGTTGGACAAGCACAAGGCCACCGTTGCTCTGCGAAATAACCCATAATGCGCACCCCACTGCTAGGGCAGACCCACTTAGGGGCAGCTTTTCACCTCCACTGGGTGTAGGCAGGGACAGCTGGGCCCTACCGTCTACTCTTTTTTTCTCCAGATTAGGAGGAATCTTGCTTTTCCCTGGGCCCAGGGAATGTAAGGCCCGTGGTCCCCAGGACTCTGAGAGGGACAGGGCAGTGATGGGAGTCTTGGAGCAGAGGATAAGGGGAGGGGAGGAAGGGGGAGTGAGGAAGCTCTCGGTCATCAGACCTTGTCCCTAAAGCCCCTGGGAACCTCCAGGGGCCAACCTCTCCCAGGGGTCGACCTAGGCAGGGGACAGAGGGATCTGAGAGGGCGGGTAGGGTGGGGGCTGGGGGCTGCGGAGGGCGGGGAGGTTTGAAAGTCGCTCAGCCGCCCCTTATCAAGTCCATCCCTTCCCGCGCTCCCCGCAGGTTTTCCCCAGGCAATCGCACAGCACCCTTAACTGCACTTAATTCTCTCCGCGTGCTCTGAATCACAGAAAGGCAAACTTGCTGACAAAGAGGCGGCCCGCCCGCGTGCGGGGTTCCTGGGCGCGTCCCGCCGGCCAGGTGAGTAGAGCCGGCGCCGGGCACCGCAGCGGGGCGCGGGGCGCGGGGCGCGGGGCGCGGGGCGGGCTGGGGGCGCGGGGCGCGGGGCGGGCTGGGGGCGCGGGGCGGGCTGGGGGCCTCGGGCACCGCAGCGGGGCGCGGGGCGGGCTGGAGGCGCGCGGACACTCCCCCGGCCGGGAAGGAAGGGGCGGGCCGAGGCGCGGGCCCTGTGCCACTGGGTGGCCCTGCGAGCCGCCGCTCTCCGCCTCTCCAGGCTCAGCTCCCATCACCTCGTAGCAGAGCCCTGTGTCCGGGCCGGGTAGGTGCGGGCGGCGGCAGCGGGAGAAGCGCGCCCGCGTGGGGCGGGGCGCCGAGGGAGGGGAAGGGAGGCTGGGGGTCCCGGCGAGGCGCCGCCACCTCCGCCGCTCGCAGTCCCTGATGGACGGTGGCGGGACCGGTGGGCAGGGGGACGCTGGCTGCGGATAGGAGTGGACAGTCATCCCGGGGGAGTCGCGGCGGATGGGAGCACGCGTTGGTGTGTGCAGGGACCCGCAGTAGGGTGTCCGTAACCGCACGCCTGAGTCTACCCTCTGCACTTGTGCCTTGGGAAGAGCTCTGGGCTTCTGAGGGCCGTGTGCCCTCCCGGGACATGGCTGTCCCTCTTAAAATGCCATTCTCTTTGCCCACCCTGAATTCCAGTAGCTGCCTCTTGTGCATAAGCTTAGGCGACAGGCTCAAAGTCGGCTTAGCTAGATGGACAGGCCTTGGCTGCCTACCCCATGCAACACAGGGTTTGCTAAATGCTGGCCCAAGCTGTGTGTGGCTCACGTCGTTCTTCTCAGTGGGTCAGGCTGCCTGTGCAGGGGTGTCCCGTGTTCCCTGGGCACGCCTGTGTATTTGTGGCAACATGATTCTGCAGGCCCTGTCACCCGTTTGTGTGCCCATCCCTGCGCATACAGCTGGTTGGGTCCTATGAAACAAGGCGGGTGTGGAGGTTTTGGGGTGTATAGCTTTCATAGGCGATATGTGCATTGTTGACGTGTGCATTGGCTGGAAAGTGTGAAAGGGAGGCAGCTCAATTGGGTTCGGCTGGACAGCATCTTAACATGGGTCTCAGCTGCGTATGTGCAGGAATAGTGTTCCAGGGGCCTGCAGTGTGTGGCGAGTGTTCTGAGGTGGGGTTGAGAGAAGAGGCAGTTTCTGGAAAATGTCTTAAGTGCACTCTGGGGCATAGGGTGTGTGCAAGTGGAGGGTGGGGTGGCAGGAGAATGAGGGTGGTATTAGGCCAGGGTGTGTTCAATTTGGGGGCAGCTGGCTTGTAGTGAAAAGCAGCAGCCGGAGTCTGGAGACCTAGATTTCAGTTGGAACTTAGTGGTGGTTACTGTGCCATTCACTTTGTTGCCTGGAAAGGTCGTCTGGAGCTCAGTTACTTTGTGTGCAAAATGGGATTAATAATCACCAGTCTATCTCCCAAGGAGGCTGGAAGCTCCCATTAGTTAATGCCTGGAAGTGCTTAGGCAGCAGTAAGGCTCCCAGGGCCAGGGGCACTGCTGGGCCACAGGTGCAGAATTGGTGGGCTGGGGAGTGCTGGGGTGGCCTGGAGCTGTTTGGTTTGTGGATAGTAGCGGAGCCATTTGCAGGCTGCTTCCTGCCATATTCAGCACAATAGGACTGTCTGACTCTTGCGTGTAAAATATGTACAGACCTGTGTAGTTTCTCGTAGTTCTTGTATGAACGCCTTCTACAGCACAGGAGGAAAACTAGCTTTCATGTCTTTAAATCACCCTGGAGCACTTTGCCTTTCCAGAGAGCCGTCCTCCAGCGGGCTTATGCCCGCCGTCTTGCTTTTGCCTTTATACCAAATGAAGCAGTAAGGAGCACCCTGCTGTTTGCAGCCGGAGAGGTAGGAGATGAAGAAGCTTTCCCAGCCAAGGTCACAGGCTAGGGTGTCAACTGCAGGGATCTGTCTTTTGCGGTATAGAGCCTTCAGATCCAGGGCCAACTCTGGCCCCAGCTGAGGAGGGGAGGGGAGGGGAGGGAAGAGTCACGCCAGACAGCACCAAACAGCAGGACGTGGTTTGGTGGTTTATCCACCCTTGTATGTCACCTGTCACTGAGAGATTTTTTGTTTGTTTGTTTGTTTTTAGACAGAGTGGTATTACAGGTGCCAACCACCACGCCTGCCTAATTTTTGTATTTTTAGTAGAGAAAGGGTTTCACCGTGTTGGCCAGGCTTGTCTCTAACTCTTGACCTCAGGCGATCCACCCCCCTCGGCCTTCTAGAGTGCTGGGATTACAGGTGTGAACCATTGCACTGGGCCCTCTGAGACGTCTTTGTATGTGGCAGCTGTTTAGTAATGTCTGTGAGAGCAAAGAGCCCTGGGTGGAGGATGCTGGAAACCCGAGTCAGGTCCCAGCGGTGCCCCCACCCCCCATGTCCTGGGGGAGGTTGCTTTGCCTCACTGGGTCTGCTTCCTCGTTGGTCCAAAACAGGGCATCTTTCCAGATCGTCATTCTGATCTGAGCTTGTGTTTCACTTCCTCAGACAGGCCTGTCCTTATCCCCATCTAAAGTGGCCACCTCCTTGTCATGGTCACATCACTTCCGTGATCTGTTTCCTCTGTAGCACTGGCCACCCTTTCTGAACTTCCCTTTGCCATGTCCTACTACAATGTGAGCTTAATGAAAGCGGAGGCTGCGTTTGTCCTGTTGCCCGCTGACTCACCAGCACCTAAACACAGTAGGTGCTCAAGAAATATGGTTGTGTGCATGAGTGAGCGAAGAAGTTAACAAGGGGCTGGGGGTGATGCATGCTTGTTTTCCAAAATGTGCTCCTAGGAGCTTTGGAAGGGGAGAGCAAGCCCCATGGCCCTGGATCCCTCACACCAGCAGTGTGGGGTTAATCTAAGTTACATGTCGGCTTCCAGGCGGGATTTCCTTTGAAGAAAGGGTTCTCCCACTAAAATAAAACTAGAAAGTCATTGCACCAGAAGACTTCAAGGGGTCTTTTCATCTTTTCAGCTCCAAGTTGAAACAGTTGTACTGCCCCTGGAAGTCATGCACACTTGGCCTTCTGTGAGGGTCACAGGCAGGAGTCACACACGCAGAGTGGTTGTTCCACAGCTCATTTCTGTTTGGCCATGGAATTCATCCATGGCTATTTTTATGCAACTGATTTAATTTCCTGAATTTTTTGGAGTTTATATGAAAACAATTTTGCATGCAATACAGCAGCAAGGGCTATGTGGGAACTCTGATCTGTGGGAGAGACAGGCCCTGGACAGGGAAAAAACACAAAACATCTGCAAGGTGGAGAAACCATACGTAGATATTTGATAGCTCCTTATTTAAGGTGACTGTGTTTGTCGTCGTCCTCCGGTGGGTGTGTTCCCAGGCAGCCTGCCCAGATGTGCCTCGTCCCCAGGAAATGCCCACTCAGCTTGTCTTGCTTGAGTAGTTGGCAGTAACCTAGGTTTACCTCTCCCTTTTCTAAGCCCCATGCAAGGAGCATTAATGGCCATGCCCACGACAGAGAAGGAGGCATCATTGTTTTGTTCGGTTGGTTTAGGAGGGTTGTTAAGGGAGATTGTGGAGACAAATGGAGAGAAGATGGGAGTAGAGAACTGGGCCCTCTGTTCACTCCTTTTGACGCTCCCTTGCTTCTTATACATGTCCCCACTCTGGCTGACTTGGGTGTGTTTCTGGGTTCACACACCACAGTGCCGATAGAGTTGCAGAGGGAGCAACAAATAGACACTGTGCACAAATATTCACCAAGTGGCTGCTATAAGCTTGAACCTCCAGGCCCTGAGAAATGCATCAGGACCCAGCCTCTGAATGCTGAGTGCTAGTTGTTAAAGAGATTAAACTCACACCCAGGAATAGGTGAGAAAACAGCCGAGTGCAGACTAAGCGGCACCCACCAAGCCACACCAGAAGCTCCCAAAAAGGAAAGGTGAGCAGAGCCTGCGGGTGGAGGCAGCAGGCAGCAAGAGTGGCCGGAGAGCTCAGTTCTGAGGGTAGATGGTCCAGGCGTGGATCCTGGCTATGCCCCTTCCTCTCCTGAGAACTTCCCTGTGTTATGTGACCTCACTAAGCTTCAGTTTCCTCACCTGTAAATGGAGAAAATGACCTGTAACTCCTAGTGAGGTGCGTGGATGCCTGCCTGAGCTGAACTCAGTAGACGGTACAGAGCACCCAAGTGTCTGATGACCACAGTGAAGTGGTTTGGAAAAGGGCCAATGGTGAGGTGGGGGCTCTCAGATGGTGACCGCTGTGGGATTGTCTGATGCTGGTCTCCTCTGTCAATAGTCCAGAGGTCTGTGACCTCCTGCTGGTTAAGCCCCGGGCCAACCAGGCACCCCCTTTCTTCCCTTTCCAACTGTTACTTCTATGCTACTCCCCACACACAACTACGGGAAGGAAAGTGTCCGTGCCCCAGCAGCCTCCCCTCCCTTCCTCACCACCCATGTACAAGCGCATGGCCCTGCTTAGAGGCTGCAGTGTCCTTGTTGTGAAATGCCGAAAATTGAGGATGTTACAGAGGCTCGGGAAATGTTCAGGAGAATTGCTTTGATGGTTCCCCAGTGTGTTTTGAAGCGCTGAGTAGGGGCCCCCCACTGCTGGTGGCGTGGGATAACCCCCCAGTGGCTCTCAGCCTCGTTCCAATGTACTGTTGTTAAACATGGACTTCGTCGTTTGAAAGACTTTTGTCATCCAGACTTCCATATAAATGAGAATTTGTCTCTGTATCTTAAAAACATTAATCGAAGGCCATATCACTAATAGTTTGGTTTTACTATCCAGTGTCCAGCTTTCTGCTTTATATCATTTACATTTTTAAAAAATCAGTTTAGATCATTTGCTAGCAGAATTCCGGTGTGTTTAAAAGGCTCAGAAAGGGGCTGGGTGCAGTGGCTCACGCCCATAACCCTAGCACTTTGTGAGGCTGAAGCAGGAGGATCGCTTGAGCCCAGGAGTTCAAGACCAGCCTGGGCAACAGAGCAAGGCCCCGTCTCCACAATAATAAACATAATTCTATTCTCAAGTGGTGTTGAGGACTATTATTCTGAAACCAGGTTATAGGACAAAGGTCAAAACCCTACTACTTATCTATAAAAGGCAGCTATGAAAGAGAAATCTCTTTATAGTATTTCAAGAATATTTATGGAAACTTAAACTTCTACTTGCCAAAAAGGCTGCACCGTCTAGCTACCGTACCAGCTATGTGGTTAAATAAGATAACGTAATTTTTTTTCTAACTGACTTACTGACTTCAAACAGGACAACACAGCTCACCCCTATCCTTTGTACTTTTTTCTTCTGAACCTTTTTTTTAAAAAAAAAAAAATTTTTTTTGAGTCTCACTTTGTCACCCTGGCTGGAGTGCAGTGGCTTGATCATGGCTCACTGTAGCCTCGATTCCCCAGGCTCAAGCTATCCTCCCACCTCAGCCTCCAGAGTGGCTGGGACTACAGGCATGTGCCACTACGCCCACTAATTTAAAGAATTCCTTGAAATGCCTAACAATAAGTTAGGAGGATGAAAGGAAAAGGGAACTATCCATGACCCTATTTTTTTTTTCCTTCTATGTCATCATTTTGGTATAAGTGGTTGGTTAAAGCAGGAAGCAACACAAATAAAGGATAGGCTATCACAGGGTTCCTTGGTTGCTCATGTTTCTTAGAATGTATATCTTTCAGCATTTGAACAAAGTTCTGATTCCAACATATAGTGTGGCTTTTCAGGGCTGTGAACAACCTGTTTCCTCTGTCGCAGAGATCTTGTGTTGGGCTCACTTTGAGGGTCTCCGAGCTCCCATGCACTGTGGATCCCTGGAATTCTGTGCTCACAGGCATCATGAACACTGTGTGCAAATGGAGAGCAGGGAGGCATGGACACACATATGCACGTATCTTCAGCTAATGTTCATGTCCCACTGTCCCACTGGACCTCACTTAGGAAACACAAGTTCAAAGATGAAATTACCAAGAATTTCAAGATGCCAACAGCAGGACATTAAAACCAACTGCAGGGTCCTTCCAAATGTGAGCCTGTGAGCCCACACAGGTTGCACGCCCATGAAGCCAGCCCTGCCTCAGCGCTTTGTGGTCACATTTTTAGATGGTGGCCCAGTTAAGGCAACACAAATCCTTTCAACAGGTGAGCCATCCAAGGGCCCTAGGATTCAAGTTAGTCATTTGTATGTTTAGAAAATGTTGGAGGCTTCCATTTCTATTAATATATCCAGAGCTCCACCCTCCTGCTTTAGGTCACTTACATTTTTAAGAGCTTAGGTGTTTTACTCACAGGTTCTAAAAGAGCAAATGATCGGAGTAGAGGTGGACTTGTCCATTTTGTCTGAGGTTTGGAACAGATTGAAAAGCAAAAAACTTCTAGGAGTTCTTAGGCCCATTCAGATACTCACTTGCTGTTCTAGGCATGATGTTTTTTATACCAAAGCTGAGCAGATAGGTTGGGACGAGGGAGGGAGAGAGTGGCTTAGTTATCGAGGGAGTACTCTTTGGGAGAGAAGAGAGGCACAAGGAAGAGGATGTGAGAAAGTGCCAGATAACTCCGCATTTGGGGATCCTTTTTGTACACGCAGAGGCTTAGAGCAGCCAGGCTTTCAAGAAGAAAGAAACTCCTCTGTGTGGGGAGAGAGGGTGAGACAGGAAGTTAGAACTAGAAGCACTGGGAGAGAATGAAATCCTAAAAGGCAATTAACACTTTCTGACAGCACTGAACAGAGAGCTAAGAGCTTTTAACTCGCACATGCTGGGAATCAAATACTACTACAGTGAACCAGAAAGGGGGCGGAGGCGGAAGGAAACCCTCTCCTCTTTTTTAGAAAGGAGAACTGGGTTAGAAAGAGCAGTGATGGATAACAGTCAAAGTTTAGTAAAGAGAAGCCACATTTGCATTGTACCTTTAAATCCTTTAAATTATCTACATTCACCTTGGTTTTAATTTATTGTATAAATAATGCTAATTGAGAGTACCTATTTTCATCATTAAATTTGACAGATACGTGCCTGGCTGATGGAAATTCTCCAGGGCTCCAAAACTGTGTTTACACTATGACCTGAAAGCTAAGAATTATTTTTTACTTATTTGAAGATTTGAAACAAACAAACAAAAAGCAAAGAATACACTGCAGAAATCATATGTGGCCCACAAAGTCAAAAATATATACTAACTGGTCCTTTAGAGAAAAAGTTTGCTGACCCCTAATCTCTCCAGCATCAGCCTGGGGTTATCAACGGCTAAGTGAGCTCAGTGCATGACACAGAGGTCTGAGTACCAGCCTCTGAGGTCCCAATTTAATTTGCCTGGGGTACAGCCTGGGAATTGATTTTTTTTAATCCTCAGGTGGTTCTAGTGGACATCTGAGGTCAAAAGTAATTCTAATACAGTAGTTCCCAAAGTGAGGTCTGGGACCAGCAGCATCAACATTGCTTGTTAAATGCAAAATCCCAGGCCCTACCCCAAACCTGCTGACTCAGAAACTCTTGGGTGGGGTCCAGCAGCCTACCAGTTGCATTCAGGTGATTGTGAAGCACGTTCAAGTTTGAGAACACTGCTCTAAGGCCTGATCTTTCAAACTTAAAGGCCGTGTTCATGGTTGCTCATGGCAGGCAAACCTCACAAATGGGTCAGGTTGAAAGCACAGGAGGAAGGGTGGAAGCTGACAGAGGGGAACCGAAAGGCTTCAGGTCTGAGCCTGGAAATAACCGCAGTTGTTTCCTTACACATAACTGAGGCCCTGGGAGGTGAAGTGAGTTGCAGGAACCAGAGCCTGGGACAGAATAACTCCACCAATGATAATAATGAATTCCTCCCTAGAAAATTATCATTTATAATACTATAATACTTTTAACATTGGGCTGTATTTTTCATTATTACATGTGTATTTATCTTTTAATGTTATTATATTAATTTACAGAAGGTACTCACTTGGTAAACAGGGATTTAAACACAACTTTGGACTCTCTTGAAATAATTTAAATAAATGTTATACGTGCCTGGGAAGTAGGAAAATCGGACTGCTGACCTTCACCTCGTAACTGATGGGTGAATTCTATTCTCCCAACCTCCCCCCTACGGAGAGGACAGATTCCCACAGGGTACTTGGCCCCAATTTCCTGCCCTCCAGTGATGTAACCTGTGGGGCAGTTATAGGAATGTAATAAGAATTACACTGCAGGTCTACCACGTGCCAGGCACGGAATGAGGTGTTAACATACATTATCTCCTGTAATCACTACAACTCTCTAAAGTCAGCATTATTATCCCCATTTTATAGTTGTGAATGTTGAGGCACAGAGAGCTTAAAGACCTTCCCCAAATCCCAAAACCAATAAATGGCAGAGCTAAGATTCAAACCCAGGGAGGTCTGGCCTCAAAATAGGTGGGATTGGAGGTAGGGAAGCTTGCCTGTGACCAGGTGTGACGTGGCGTTTCAATACATCTACACTAGTTGGGCTTATGAATATGCAAAGTGATCATTCCCATCCCTCCCAAGTCTTGCCCATTTTCCCGGGTTTCCTTGGCAAGAAGTGAGTCCACACCATACAAAGATTGAATTGCTGACATGCCCGTCTTCGAATACAAGGATCAGAGGCACTTGGAGCAACCAGAGCTCTTCTGTCCAGGTTGTCTAGAATGCCATTGCTACCAGCAGAGCCGACTGGGTCCTTAAATTCCTCCTTCTTCATTTTGGAAATGAGCCGTCAAGGTGATGTATAAATACTACACATTATCCTCCTCGTCAATAATAACGAGGCAACCTTTCAGAGATCTTCATGTCTCCAAAGCACTGTGTGCTCATTCGCTTCTGATGCCTTAGTATCGTTATCCTTGGTTACAGCCACAGGCAATGGGAGCACAAAGACCATGGCCCCGGGGGGTAGCACTGTGAGTCCACAGTCCCCCCCTAGCCTGCAGCACCGGACTAAGAATCAGAGATAGGGATTTGCGTCTCAACTCTCCTCAGAATTGATCGACTTGAGAATGGAGAAATGACATCCACCCTCTTGGTCTCTAGCCAAAATATGGGAGTGGGCTGATTGCTCAGGTTCCTTCTCCATGTGAGACAGGCAGGCAGCTTTCTCAACCTTGGAAACAATGGCGCATGAGTGATGGTGGTGGCGGTGATGTGATGAGTACATGATGAGGGAGCTGATTTGGGCACTCTAGGGTATTCTGATGCCAAGTTGGTTTCTATAACATTCTCCCTCAATAACTCATGGATCTAAAAATCTTCCTTTTTTTGGAAAGAATTGGGGTAACAGTGTGGGAGTTGTTGGTTAGTCGCCATGTGCGTGCATTATTTCCTTGCCCAAGAAGGTCAAGCATCTTTTTAACAGATGAGTATCTGTGTGCTTGGCTCTCCTGCAAGCAGAAGATTCTAATGCTTTCCAAAGGGTTTTCTAAGCCCCTAAAAAAACATGTTTTCACAGACCTGAGATGGAGAAACATGGTTTATTTGTCAGGGAGCTTAGCAACTTCCAAGCTCTCTTCAATAAATTACATCACCTTCGGACTTAAGACCTCACAGATTTACATCCAAGTCCCAAAGTGAACATTGGAATTCAAATCTGGATGCCATCCTCATCTCTCCTTCACCCTCATCACAGATCTGTCAGCCAGGGTGGTGTGGGAGGAGGCAGGCTGGGCCAGCAGTCTGGACACCTGGGCTACCTGGCTTCTAGGTCCACCTCTGCCTCTGGTAACATCTCTGGAGCCCACTGGGTTTCTGAGCCTGTGCCGGGGACATAGTCCTACTCTTGGGAGTTGACAGTTCAGGCCTACACAAAAAAAGAAGGGTTGGAGGTCAGTGGTTCTTACCCTTTTTGAGTGAGGAAGTCACAAACCCCTTTGGAGATCTGCTAAAACCTGTGGAACTGGAGCACATAAATAGTAAAACTTTTGATACAATTTCAGGGGCTCCAAAGTTACCATTCCCTGCAAGGAATGGTCTTTATTGCTAAGCCGTGGTATCGTGTTCCGGAGACAAGACAGGCACTGTTTTGAAAGCAAATGAGAAATTGTACAAATCCTTCTGTCTGGGAAAGAAGATGAGTTTTTAAGTTATTCGGACATCGTTTATCCAATTCCTGCTGCCAGGAAGGAAATGTCGCTGCCTTTCCTATTCCCAGCGGGCAGGTTATGAATATCCTTAAGCACGAAATGTCATGCATGAGGAGCGCTTTTGTGGGACAGCTCCTCCTTCCACCCCGCAGCAAACTCTTCTCCAGCCTGGCCGATCCTGCCAAAGCCACAGAACATCCAAACTGCTGCCCTCCCTTGCTGGGCTGCTGCTGTGTGCTGGGGAGGGCAGGACTTACTGAATTCGGGCACTGGGTCAGGCATCTCCATCATTCTTCCGGGAATCCTCAGCCTCTAATCCCCACTGGGCAGAGGACACTGGCTCAGGTAAGTCTGATTACCTGCCCGAGGTCCTGCAGCTGGCAAGGGTTACACTAATTTCCCCTCCATGTATGCGACATCCCAGCCCCCAAAGAAAACACCAGAGAGCCAAGCTCACATTTATGTTCACCCTCCTCCTGGCACCAGGGATGGGGAAGGGCACAAAAGCCACACTTCTGCCTGTGCTCAGGACGGTGCATGAGCGGCCCCACAGAGGACCTCTCCCTGAAGCTTGTGGGTGTCCTCTGCAGCATCCAACCAGAGGGCATTTCCCAGCCAGATCTGAGAAACTGTCAGGTCAAGCAAACAGTGGCGTCAGCTCTAGTGGCTGCAGCTGCGGACCTGGGGGGTGCTGCTCTGGAGACCCCACCGTAGAAGGGGCAGCAGTGTTGTCGAGTACCCCATGTCCTAGGCTCTGAGTCTTCTGCATCAAGCCTGGTGGAGAGCTCTTGGTTCAGACTGGTCTGAAAGTGGGATCATTGTTCATCGGGGGCATGGACGTGCCTCCCACATCCTCTAGACGGCCTTGAGGATCCATGGTCTCTGTGCCTTCTCTTCACACCTATACACGCAGTGAACACTCAGCTTGGCCCTGGAGAACACGGACGCACATGGGCCTCCAGCTCTAGTCTGGGTCCTAAACCCAAGCCTGGGAGGCCACTGGGCCTGCAGTGTCATCTGCTTCTGCCTGGCTCCCTGGGGGACTGCGGATGTTGCTGTCAGCCTCATGGTTACCCAGCCCTCTGGTCTCGAGTTTCTGCAAGGCACCAGCCCCCAGCTACTGGCTGGACCAGCTTGGATGGACAGCAGAATGACAGGGAAGACCCCCTTCAGATGTTTCCGTCCGAGCTCCAGGTCTGAGGAGGCAGAGCAGAGCTGACCTGAAAGAACTGCCTCTCTGGACCTGCTGTAGTTGGCAGGGTATCCACCTTGTCATCCTCAGCTCCTGACGCCCAGGTACAGGTCCCAAAGAGCCCTCGAGTCTGGCTGAGTATGGGGTTCAGAAAACCATGTGCACCGTCTGAGTCCAACGTGTTGGGCGGCCTTGGGATGGGGCAGTGAGCTGGCACTGGCCCTCAGCCCAGGTCCTCAGGGCACAGAATGGGGCTAAGCAGAGGTGCTTCTCACCATCAAGCAGGAGCTGGGCACTCGTCAGAGAAGCCTGGTGCGGTGATGGAAGCTGAAGCTGAAGCGCCAGGCCTCGGGAAGCAAACTAGGACATGTTCCTGAGAGGCAGGCACCAGAAGCTGGGCAGGGGAATCTGCCAGACTGTGTCCAAGCCGGGGAGGGCTGGGAAGTCTCCTGCGGGGCAGTGCAGGGAGTGGAGCGGAACGTGGGTTTGTATTTCAGATGAGGCCATGAGTCCTTGAATCAGTTCACCTATCTGTGAAGTGGGGACCCCAAGACTGCTTGCACTGCTCACACGGTATCGCCATTCCCATCATCTGTGCAAGTCACCAGGGAGCTAGCGCCTGGAGAGGCAGACACAGCAGGCTGTCCTGGCCAGCAAGCAGACGCTCCTGCTTCTTCCTGGGAAAGGGGAACTGGGGGAACGGGGCCCACTTCCCCATGGCAGACACTATTTAAAAATGAGGTGAGACTGTGAATACGTTCAACATAGAGTTACCATATGACCCTGCACTTCTACTCCTATGTATTACACAGAGGAGTTGAAAACAGGTGTCCAAACTAAAACTTGTACATGAATGTTCATAGCAGCTCTGTTGGCAACAGCCCAAAGGTAGGATCAACCCAAATGTCCATCAACAGATGACTGGATTAGCAAAAAGTGGTATATGCATACAATGGAATATTATTCAGCAATAAAAAGGAATGAAGTACTGATGCATGCTACAACACGGATGAACTCTGAAGACATTAGGTTAAGTGAGAGAAGCCAGACACAAAAGACCATATGTGTGAGTCCGTTGACAGGAAATATTATGAATAGGCAAATCCATAGAGACAGAAAGCAGATAAGTGGTTTCCAGGATCTGGGGAGAGGGGGATGAGGGGCGACTGCATCATGGGTATGGAGTTTCCATGTGGGGTGATGACAAAGTTCTGGAACTAGATAGTGGTGGTGGTTGCACAACATTGTGAATGTACTTAATGGCACTGAATTGTACACTTTAAAATGGTTACAATGGTAACTTTTATATTGCATGTATTTTATCCCAGTCAAAAAAAAAAAAAAATGGAAAGGGGTTGGGACCAAGTTGGAGGTCAGCAGAGGCTGAATATTGTCTATGAAATGAAGGGTTTCTCCGTGGTCTCGGAGGCCACCTTCAGTTCTAAAAGTGTCTTGTGAGTCTGTGATACGGTCCCCGCTCTCCCCACATTTTAACCATAAGCAAGTGTGGAGTGATGATATGCAATTGAAGAATGGAAAAGCTGCTGGCTGCCTGTTGGTCTCCTAGTGTCCGAGCAGGAATTTTGTGGTCCCAGCTTTGGGGTCAGTGGCGGAGGGAGACAGTGGTCAGAGGAGCTTCAATGAGTGGAGAGCGGCTTAACACACGCCTTCAACAGGAGGGGCTCTGCTTTGTCTTTTTTAATATATTGAGGCTCTACATAAAAACTTATTTGAAAGAATCTGCTAGAACACCAACTTTCTCATTGTACAGATAAAGAAACTGAGGCACAGAGAGGGGTGGTGACTTGCTCAAGGTGCTGGCAAGTAGAGAAGGCCTCCTGAATCTAGGCCCCATCCCCAACACCTGGACCTTTGCTTGCCCCTGCGATAGTGTCTTCTGCCTTTATAAACACAGCACATCAGTTAGCGGATGGCCCTGTCCCTAGCATCACTTTGGCAATTCCCCTTTCTTTGGTCATCATGGGAAGTGAGGACTTCCTCAGCCCCTGCCCCTCCCCTGGGATCCAGGAGCACACATTCTTCCCCAACCCAATTCCCTCCTGCCAAGCACTGGCCTTCACTCTGGGGCGAGGAGGGGAGGTGAGCAAGCAGCTCCCACATGGACATGGACAGGGCCTCTTACATGTGGTTCCTCATGGGTGAAGGAAAGGTGGGCTCTTCTCCATGGAAATCATAGACCCATTCTCCAAGTGTGGGAAAAATTATAGACTGTATTCTTCCCTATATTTAAGCTCATTCAAGGGAGCAGCAGGTAATATTAGTATAGTTCTGAAAGGTGTTTTGAAGACCCAGTGTGTCAGAATTAAAACTCTGCACTCTTAGTGCAGAAAGGCAGTGATTTTTGTGAGTGAGCTTAGGGTCTGTCTTCTCACCATCGGCCTCCTCTGGTCCTCTAGCTAGGTCTACCCCAGCAGGTGGGCAGCCTGGGCCAGCTTCTGTGGACTGACTGCAGAGCAGACTGGACAGCCCTTGACTGTCCTAGACAACTTGGCCTCCGCTGTGGTCTTGCAGAATCACAAGAAATTGATTAATACATGCCCGATTCTCCCTTCAGATAACTGGGCTGCTAAGTGTATTTTTAGAATTCATTTAAATAAATGCTCATTCCCCAACCCCAGACTCTGGTTTATAACCCACTGGGCCATTTGGGTTTCTTTCATTTAACCTCATAAGTGGTGACTCTAATTCTCATAACTTTGCTTACAAAGTCCACGATCATGAGCCTGGACCATACCTTCCCTGTCACCTTCTTTGCCTAATTCCGACTCATCCTTAAAAACCTATGTCCATAGTTCCCTCTTCATCCCTCCTGCACATGTTTCTCCCTGAACTTCATCCATTATGATGTTGATGTGTCCATCTTCCCAGCTGTGAGCTCTTGGAGTTCAGAGACAGCTTCATTCATTCCCTTCTCTTCATCTCCAGCACCTGTGCCACATATTGACGCCTGGGATGTTCAATAAATTAATAGATTAATTAACTAGTAAATCTCAGAGGGGAAAACAGATACATGAATCACCAGCAGACCCTCTGCAGTGCTAAATGAGGAGGGGAGACGCAGGCAGGGCAGCAGTGAGAAGAGTGCAATAGGCGGATTTGCAGGATGTTCTTTGAGGAGAGCTGCAGAACGGGATTTCTTGGTAAGGCATTGCGTGTTGGGGAGAGAAGTGGTGACACTGAGAAAAAGGGGCGAGCACTGCACAGGTGACGGAGTGTCACTGAGATTAGGAATAGAGGATAAATGGGTCGCAGGGAGATGTTGCTGACTTCATTTTGGGCGTTGTGAATGGGAGGGACCTGCAGCCATGGGAGGGAGCCTACAGCTCAGCAGGGTTTTGAGTCATCAGATTGTTGGAGGTGGATGGGGTTGGGCATGAATGGGGGTGGCAAAGAACAAAAAATGTTCCCCACCTCACCCTGGAGGGAGTGCCAGCCTTAAAGGGGTAAGCCAGGAAGAAGACAAGTGGATGAGGCCAAGGAAGAGAGGACAAAGCTGGAGACTTGGAGGTCATGATGTTCAGATCAAGGCAAATTGGAAACTCAGGAGAAGAACCAGGTGAGAATGTACCGTGAAACCAGCAGTGGAGAGGGGCTTCAAAAGGAAGACATGATCAGTGTTTCAAATTCAGCAGAGGTGAAGCAGGAGGAGGTTTGAAAAGCCACCTTTGGCTCTGGCAATTACGGTGACTTTGGGATGAGTAGAGTGGGCAAGGAGGTCAGATAGTGGTGGGGTGTAGGATGACTGGACAAAGAAGTGAAGCTTCAGAGGAAGAAAGATCTGGCAGTAACTCAAGAGGGAAACAGGATCCAGGAAACTGTGGGTGACTTGAGAGACAGCATGCATCCTGATGAGGCTGAGCTTTGCAGTCTTAACAGCTGAGATTCTATCCCGGCTTCATGTACTAGTCTGATTAAGGACTAATTTGTTGCTCCTAGAGCTGGAGCTAGAGTAGGATCTTTTTTCCTTTTTTTTTTGAGAGGAACATTTAAACAGAGAAAACTCTGACCCCCTAGGATATGATTCAGTTTAGAGCAAAGGCTGAGGTGCCAACTCAGAGACCCAATAGGACAGTGGCTTAAAGAACAAAGTTTTTCTTTCTCTCTCACTCATCTAACAGTCAGGGTAGGCAAGCTGTTCAGCTCCACGCAGTCATACAAGGATCCAGGTTCCTGCCATCTTGTTTCTCTACCATCCCCAAGGGCAGCGTGTGTCTCAAAATGTGGTCCCCAGACAAGCAGCACTAGCATCACCCAGAAACTTGTCAGAAATGCAAACTTCAGGCACCACCCCAGATTTACCGAATTAGAATATCTGGGGGTGGGGCCAGCTGCATGTTCAGAAGTCCTTCAGGTGATTCTAATGTACTCTTAAGCTTAGAAACACTTCTCTGAGGTGCTGTCCTTGTCTGCATGGTTGAAGCTGAATTTTAGACATATCTGTGTCCCAGTTCTCAGGAAGGAAAAAGATTGTAGTGAAGTGTAGGGGCAATGTTTTAAGGTCCAGGCATGGAGTGGTACTTCCGCTCACATTCCATTGTCAGGAACTACTATATGCCCAGATCTACCTGCTTGAAGGGTTGAGAAATGCAGTCGCTGGTTAGGTGGCCACGTACCCAGTTACAGCCCCATTATAATGGAAGAAGAGAAGAACAAATTTTGGGAGATCACTAGCAGTCTTGGCTACTTGAATCAAACTGGAGTGTAAGTTTAATGCCACCTCCCATCCTTTGGAAGAAAGAGGAGATCTACCTACAGATCACAGTTAAGGCCTATCTGTTTAAAGGGATCTGTGAGGGTTTTCTTGTCAGGTGTGCCAGCCTCCAAATGTCTGTCTACCCTCACCGGAAATGAGCAGCCCAACCCTTAGTCACCTACCTTATCTGCTCATCAGCCATACCTTGAGGTGCCCAGTTCCTGGTTGGAAACTTCCAGTAAAAGGATTTCATCCAGCTGGCCCCATCCAAAAGAAGGCACCCAGGCTTGGCAGGGAAGGATGGGTGGTAAAGAAGGGTGTTGGTTTACTGGAAATCAGAGCTAGAAGGAAGATAAGCAGCTTGTCCAGTGAGCATCTAGGTACTTGCTGGGCATTTATGCACACCTGCACAGACTGTGCACTGCACAATTCCAAGGGCAGCCATTCACAGTCACTCTGATGTGGATAGCTCCCCCTGGAGCAGGGTGATGGAGGCACCTGTGTCTCAGCCATGTCCCACCCTCTGCTGAACCCCAGCACCCTGGGGTCTTGGGCATTCCTGTTGCTGCTGCTCATTGCCTTACAGATCACGGTGAGCTCTGGCTCACCCTGAATGGGCCACTCCATCCTTGCTCTGAACAGCTTCTTAGGAGGTGTCTCAGTGCTCCATGGACCAAGCCTGGGCAGAGAAATCAGTTCTGCATGGGGGCAGCTTTTCTTCCCTCCTCCAAGTCTACTAAAAGCCCAAACCTGAGAGGCCTTGACCTTGGCATCAGCAACACCTGGGCTTGATTCCTGGGTCTGCCAGCAGAGCCTCAGCTCCTCATTTATAAAACAGAAGCGATAGCAACTGCCTTAGTGAGTTACTGAGACAGTTAAATGAGAAACCTGACCCAGATGAGGGTCCCAGCACTATTTATGGCTGAAGCTGCAGGGGGCCGGGCTTTCCAACTACTGGCCAGAGTCTGGAGGACGTGCCGGGGGCCAAGGTGGCTTCTCAGAGCCCTAAAATACCTTCTCTGCATGACTGGGAAATTATACATTTCTGGAACAGGCAGGGTGACCTGCCTTCCTTGGATCTGGCATGTGTTTACTTAATGAGCTACTTTCAGATCCGACACACGCACACTGTCTCTCTCTACCAGCTGTCTGTGATGCTGGGTTCTGCAGCAGGAGAAGGAAGCCACTTGTGTTTGCCTCACTGAGATCTCATGGTTGATGAGCCTTAGGAGCACTGGGTTTTCCGGCCTCTGCTGTGGGTCCATTGTTAAGACCTGGAGCAATGGCACAGAAAGAAGGTGTAGAGCTAGGAGAAGGGGGTCGACTGCATGTTCTTTTCCGATACCTTTCAGAGCTGTCCCCTCCTGCTGTGGGTTTCTTCTGAGGTCTGCCTCCTCTACAGGAGTGTCTGATTATGCCTTCAGGTGTTTCCCATCAAGGAAACTGTCTTGTTCCCATTTGTGCCTCGTTTGGATTATTTTCAAAAAGATATTCTACTTTGAGGTACAATGGACATAGGTCTGTGTTTCTCGTCTAAGGCTAACATTGAAGAACGAGGGGAAAAAGAAGAAGATGCAAAGAAGGCAGAGAAAGCTCAGGGAGAGCTCCTCTTGCTGTTCTCTTTGACTTAGGTTTCCTGAGGAACCGGGTGAGAGCGAGATGGGGTGACAGGTATTTACGTAGCTCTCCCGGAGTTCACGAGCATTCGCGTGACTCTTCAGTGCATTTGCTCATTCGTTCATTTATTCATTCAGCATCAGACACCCAGACATGGGGTGCTGTGTTGGGTGCTCAGGACCCCAGAACTTAGCTCAGATGTTGTCAAGTAATGTAGTGAAGGGGCATGCCTTGGGCTTCATTCATGGGGGTTGGTGACCCTGGGGTATAAGAGCATGAAGTGGATTGGAGATACCTATAGAGTATGGAGGAGATGGGACAGAAAGATTCAGAATGTCTTTGACAAGCAGTGTAACATAGTGATGAAGAGCCAGGACCTAACACCCAGCTGGGACACTTTTTTTTTTTTTTTTTTTTTTTTGAGATGGAGTCTTGATCAGTCGCCCAGGCTGGAGTGCAGTGGTGCGATCTCCGCTCACTGCAAGCTCCGCCTCCCAGGTTCACGCCATTCTCCTGCCTCAGCCTCCCGAGTAGCTGGGACTACAGGCGCCCACCACTACACCTGTCTAGTTTTTTTGTATTTTTAGTAGAGACGGGGTTTCACCGTGTTAGCCAGGATAGTCTCGATCTCCTGACCTCGTGATCTGCCCGTCTCGGCCTCCCAAAGTGCTGGGATTACAGGCGTGAGCCACTGCGCCTGGTCAAGCTGGGACATTTTTGAAGTGAACTGGAGCACTGCTCTTAATTATGTTGACAATAGGTGCAAAGCAGGATTAACCTCTTTCTCTCTTTCCCCTTCTGTAACATGGGGAAGATGTGTGTGTGCCTACCTCATGGGGTCGTGAGGATTAAAAGAGATAATGCTTACAAAGGACGGTTGATCCTTGAATAACACAGGATTGTTGGACTGCGCAGATCCGCTTCTGTTTTTCAACCAAATGTGGATGGAAAATACAGTATTCACGGGATGCAAAACCCAATGATATGGAGAGTCGACTTTTCTTGTATGTGGGTTCTGCAGGGCTGGCTGCAGATCTTGAGCATGTGTGGACTTTGATATACAATGGGGTCCTGGAACCAGTGCCTCATGTGTACCAAGGAACAACTGTACTAAAACCATACCTGACACACCACAGTTATTCCTGGGCACATGAAGAAATGCACAAAGATTTAGGTGATGCAGCAATGGCCCACAACTCCTGCGCTTGCAGTAAGTCTTAGAGTGAGGAAGCATCTTTACCCAACCAGGGAAAGAAGACAGTCATTCCAGTTTTATGGATGAGAAGAGCCAAGGCCGAAAGTCACAAGCGAGTTAGAAATGGAAGTGGGACCAGAACCCAGGTCCCTGGATATAAGCTCAGCCCTTCTTAGGGTGCAAGACTGGGGACGGGGTTGATCAGAAGAGAAGGAATGTGTAGGGTGACCCAAGTACCAAGACAGCTGTCACCTTCTGCACTCGATGACCTCACTAGCCCTGCTGGGATGGCAGAGGCTCAGGTGCTGCTTCCTGGAGCCCTACCCACAAGGAGCCCCACCTGCAGCCCCACCTGGGGGCCACCTCTTCCCACCCCCTGCCCCAGGACATCCTTTTGCAGTGCCTTGCTGTCGTGTTGAGAACAGAGATGAGGTGTGTAATGTTCACTGCAGCCGTGGCCTTTCTTCTCTTCTTTTAAAATGGCTTTCCTGTCTGAACCAATCTGCTTTGTTAAATTGAGGTCTTGATTTTCTGCAGGTGAATTCTTCACGGCCACCTGGGGACAGGGTCCCCTCTCAACCATCTGTGTAGAGTCCACTAAGCAGGCCGAGAGGGTTGAGGGGCAGAGTCCCTGAGACTCCATCCATAGCCATCAGACACAGAGCCTGGCCGGTGTATTATTTAGGGTTACCCAGCCTTTGCCTGTTGTCCTTCATTTGGGAAGCTCTTGGAGACGTGGGTTTCATCATTACCCTCGTCTGGCAATGAAGCTGTAAAATTGCAGTGTACATAGTTCTTGCAACTCTCCATCCCATTTCGTCCTCACAGCCACCATGCAAGGGAGACAAAGCTGGCCCAGTGTCATCTCCATCTTACAGAGGGGGAAGCTAAGGCTCCAGAGGTCACAAGGTTTGCCCGGGGTCACACTGCTGTAGGTGGCAGCTGGTACTTACACCCGGATCCCCTAACCTGCTCACTAGTGCTGGGTTTGTGTTTGTTTGGTCACTGATTCTTGTCACAAGCGCTGGAGAAGTCCTTATTTCATAGGTCAGACAGCATTAAAAAAAAAAGTGGGGGGAATCTAGGAAAAACACAGCAAAATGTGATACCTGTGTACGGCACCTCCAGAGACTCCCTGTGTATGTATACACCTAGAGGGTGAGAGAAGCTGAACCACTTGCCTGACGGTAGAAGCAGAATCCTGACTAATACAAAGAATGCAATTTGGTACTTGCAAATGAAGTAAAAATAGTCATGTACTTAGGAAACCATGTCTCTCAGGGCATAAAGACTAGGAATTCTTAGTGCTCGGGTTTTAATTCAAGTTCCACCTACAGCACCATCCACATGACTCTATAGTTAGCAATCAAACTCTAAGTTTGGTCCAAAAGAGTTGCCTGTGCTCATTTACCTGCACACAACAAACACAGTCATGTAAAAGAAAAGGCCGCTGCCGGCCAGGCGAGGTGGCTCACGCCTGGAATCCCAGCACTTTGGGAGGCCAAGGAGGGTGGATCACTTGAGGTCAGGAGTTTAAGACCAGCCTGGGCAACATTGTGGAACCCCGTCTCTACTAAAAATACAAAACTTAGATGGGCATGGTGGTATGTGCCTGTAATCCCAGATACTGTGGTGACTGAGGCACAAGAGTCATTGAACCTGGGAGGCAGAGGTTACAGAGAACCAAGATTGAGCTACTGCACTCCAGGCTGGGTAAACCCTGGAAAGAAGAAAGGGAGGGAGGGAGGGAGGGAGGACAGTTGCCCAGAGACCCCAGCCCAGCCTGTGCCTCAGTGTGGCACTGGCGGCCGCTGGATCCTCAGCCTCAATGTCACAGAGATAGAGGACTAGGGAGAAGGTATGGTTCACTCCAGAGGGTTCTCCAAACAGTTGGTCTCTTTGTACTGACAGCCATCATGGTCTTCCTGACCCAGGATCCTTTCAGAAAATACTGGGCCCTGTGCCTCTCAGCCCCTAGCTGGGGTCTCTGCCCTGGACAGATCCCTCAGCTCTTAGCTTCCACCAGAGATCCCCAAGCTACAAGAAATCCAAACTAGACCTCTGCTGGGAAAAGTCAAACATCTGCTCTGCACATAACTCATGTGCCCGGCTCTCCGCCAGTGTTCTGTGCCTCCGTTTTCTCTTCTGTAAAAGGGGAAGATAATCCCATCGTGGGATTATTATAAGTTTTAAATTAACTAATGCACATATGGCACTTAGATTCGTGCCTAGCATGAGCTAGCATTTAGTAAATGTTCATTATTTTATCAGCCAATCAAAATCTTGTTGGTGGCCATGGAAAAAGCACTGGCCTGGGAGACAGGAGACCAGGTCCTCCCCTGCCACTGATCTGCAGTGTGGCTTTGACCACAGTGTGACCTCCTGGTCCCCCACCCCAACTCCCACCCCACGAGGGCTCAGCTGCCTCAGTTTTCAAAAGGACTGAGCTCAGAATCCTTGTGGCTCCTTCCAGCCGCCCCATTTCGAGGGCCTGAAGAAGTCCTACTTCTCTGCTTCAGAAGGACAGTCGCACTCTACACCCACCACAGACAAGTGGAAATGAAGCCAGAGGGAACCAAGGGCACAGAAGGTCGAGGCTGTCCAGATGGAGAGGGGAAATCCACCGTGCGGGGACTGTCGCCAGGTTCCATTAGAACCCGAAATGAAGTCATAAATTCAACCGCGTAGACTGTTTTTTTCCTTTCCTACTGTTTTTGCCCATCAGGCAGGCGTGGCCTCTTATTGGCCAAAAATTCAAAGGTGCAAACTGGCACTTATTTAACTGAAGGGGCACGGGTGTGGGGGGTGGGGAGTGGGGCGCTGGTTTTGTTGGGGAGGGGGTTCTTTATTTTTACTTTCTGAAAAATTGACAGATAAAATTTTAAGTATTTACTGTGTATAGCATGGTATTTTGAAGTATATATATATCATAGAGCGACAATCTAGCTAATTAACATACGTATTTCATGTATTACTTTTAATGGCAAAAGCTGCAATTACTTGTGCACCAACCTAATAGCATTTTAGGGTGAGAGCATATATCATCACTCAGCGTTTTTTGTTGTTGTTTGTTTGTTTGTTTGTTTGTTTGAGACAAAGTCTGGCTCTGTCTCCCAGGCTGGAGTGCAGTGGCGCGATCTCGGCTCACTGCAATCTCTGCCTCCCGGGTTCACACCATTCTCCTGCCTCAGCCTCCCGAGTAGCTGGGACTACAGGCGCCGCCACCACACCTGGCTAATTTTTTGTATTTTTAGTAGAGACGGGGTTTCACCGTGTTCGCCAGGATGGTCTTGATCTCCTGACCTTGTGATCCGCCCGCCTCGGCCTCCCAAAGTGCTGGGATTACAGGCGTGAGCCACCGCGCCCAGCCCACTCAGCGTTTTTTAAGAATACAATGTGTTGGGTGGGAATTGAACAATGAGAACACTTGGACACAGGGTGGAGAGCGTCATACACTGGGTCCTGTCGTGGGTGGGGTGGGGGAAGGGGAGAGGGATGGCATTAGGAGATATATCTAATGTAGATGACTAGTTGGTGGGTACAGCACACCAACATGGCACATGTATACATATGTAACAAACCTGCACGTTGTGCACATGTACCCTAGAATTTAAAGTATAAAAAAAAGAATACAATGTGTTATTAACCATATACAGTCCTGATGTGCGATAGATCTCTTAAGCTTATTTCTCCTGTCCAACTGAAATTTTATACCCTTTGACCAACATCTCTTCCCCTCCCCACTTCCCCCAACCACCATTCTACACTCTATTTCTATGGGATCAACTGTTTAGATTCCATGTATGAGTGAGATCACGTGATATTTGTCTTTCTGTGCCTGGCTTATGTCACTTAACATAAGATGCTACTGTGTATTTATCCAAAGGAAATGAAATTAGTATGTTGAAGAGCTATCTGCATTCCATGTTCATTTCATTACTCTTCACAGTAGCCAAGATACAGAATCAACCTAAGTGGCCATCAGGGGATGAATGGGTAAAGGAAACGTGGCATATCTATTACCTGGAATGCTATTTAGCCTTAAAAAAGAAGGGAATCCTGTTGTCTGTGACACGTGGATGAACCTGGAGGACGTTATGTTAAGGGAAATATGCCAGTTTTGTTTGTTTGCTTGTTTGTTTTCAGAAACATCAGGCTCCCCAAAAGCCCTCCCCTGGTATGGGGTGCTCTTCCCTTAGGGAAAGGAGAGTCAGGGCCCTCCCAACCTCAGCTTTTGCTAATGGGAGCAGACAAAGAATAAGAAGTTGGTGAGATCTCAGGAGTAGAGAATGTGGGGAAAAGGGGAAAGTCACAACTAAGTGAGGCCAAGCTTGTTCCAGGCCCTAAAGTGGCTTCCCAGCCCTTCCTGCCCCCCAGGCCCACCAAATGCCCGGCCATTCCTCCGGGCCTTTGCTCACACTGTCCCCTCTCCCTGGGTAGCCCTCCCTCCTTTTCTGCCTGCAGAAACCCTGCCTGTTTTTAAGGACCAAAGTAAATGCCCCTTTCTTTCACCACCCACCCCCACGACCCTCGTCTGGCAGAATCAATGCCGGTCCCTCTGCACTCCCATCAGGACGGGCCAGCATCTCTGACAGCGCCCTCTAGTGTCTGGAAGTTGTTTGTATGCTTGTGCGCCACCCTCACGACTGCTATGACCTCCTGAAGGAGCAAGTCCAGTCGTTCCAAGAACCAGGCCTGGCACATAGCAGGGACTCAGTGCATGTTTGTTGAGGGAGTGAAGGATGCAGCTCACCCAGGGCCTGAAAATGCCATGTGTATGACTGTATGATCTATACGGTCAGCTACCACCCCTTGCTCCCCATCACCATTAAAGGACTTGGTCTTGTGCATCAGCCAACACTTGTGGTAACCTGTGCTCCTGGGCGCTGGCCCTGGCTGGAGCCTGCCCTGCTCACCAGGACTCCAGGCACATCTGGCCAGCCAGCTGGGCTCTTCCTACACATCCTGCGTCTCTGTGCTTTGAGCCTCATCTACTTGGAAGAGGGGGGATGCAGTAGGAGAGACCATGATCCCCAAGTCTCACAGCCATGTCGTTACACATCCAGCCCTGATGAAAGTCCCCGAAATACATCACTTCACCATCAAGGCATCTGTGGTTGCCTTTCTGAGATGTCCTATGGCATGGATCCTGACGATGACATTCACGGCCCCCGCACCTGCTGGCTGCCCTTGAATCCCACCTTGTGCTGCAGTCAGGACCTCTTCCTGGGGGGAAGGCACCCTGAGGCTCATTGAGGGGCAGTCTGGGAGATCTTCATCATTTCGACAGGAACTGTGTCCTAAATGTGAATTTGCATGAGAGGATGTGCCCACCCTGGTGCCCCACCCAGTTATGCCTGTTTCAGCTGTGAAGGGTACTTATACTGCAGGACCAGGAGCTTTCAGAGTTGGAAGGGACCTTAGAGAACATTGACTCAAAGTGTGGTCCCAAGACCAGCAGCACCTGGGAGCAGTGACTAGCCCTCCTGGTTTCCCAGGATTGCCCAGGTTTAATCCTGAACGGCACTCCCGTATCCCAAGAAATCCCTCTGTCCCGGGCAAGTGGGGATCATCAGTCACCCTGCGTGGGAGCAAATGCTGCAGGGTCTCACCCTAAACCTAATGAATCAGAAACCCTGGGGATGGGCCCTGAGATCTGCATTTTAACAAGTCCCGGTCCAGGTAATTCTAAGACCTGAGCAGGAGAACCACTGCTTTTCCCTGTAGGTGGGAAACCAAACATCCAGGGAGGGCAGTAGCTTGCCTCACCAAGCACAGGCAGCAAGTAAAGGGCAGAGCCAGAAAGAGGGTCGGGACCCCGCCGTGTGGCACCGCTGCCCCCATCTCAGTCCACAAGCTCGGGAAGTTAACCAAATCAGTCAGCCTGTTAAATAAGATGCTGAGAAGCGCCCAGGCCAACTGCTGTGGTCCGTGGATACTGGGCTTTGCCCTGGGGGTCTGGGAAGGTGGGAATAGCCACCTTCAGAGAGGGCAGAGTCCCCCTGAGTCCTGGAGCATTTGGACAGAGTAGCAGGGGTTTCAGATTCAATCCACAGTCTGAACAAAGGACCAAAGGGAGGACAGAGGCGTGCCTTTTAGAGGCCAAAGAAGAGATCAGCATCGTGAGGCCAGGGATCTGCGAGGTACGGTCCCTGTCCTTTGTCCTCAGAGGCTTGTCCGTGATTCTGCATCCAGCGTTGGTTACCACCCACAGTGGGAGTCTCTGCCTTGCCTGCCCCCTGCTGTTTAGCTGGTGCCCCTCAGGAACACTTCCTCCAATTGGTTCGGGAGCCCAACTCTCAACTGCTATGAGTAGAAATAACACCCACTTAGGAAGGTCAGTCGGCTTCCCAGCAATCATAAAACACTCAAAGCTCAATGAAAAATGATTTGGGGGATTATCCAAAGCCCTGGCCCCTCCATTAGCTGGCAGATAAGCTCACATCAAGTGACTTGTGTTTGCTTTTCTCCTCTCCAGGGGCAGCTGCAGCCATTGCCATGCTCCCCCACCCATCTCCCCCGATATATCACTCTTCAGGCCAAAGAAAATTGGGGTGCAACGAGGTCCTAGAGAGGGGAGTCCATTGGGACTGTCGGGAGGAGGGCTGGAAGTGGTGGCTGGAGCTCTTCTGCTCACCTTCCTTCAGCCCTGTCCTCTTTCCCGGAGGCAGCAGAGCTAAGCAGGCTTTGGAGCCTTTCCCAGTGCACTAGGCATGCCCGAGCCTCCCTCCCTCACCACACAAAAGCACTTCCTTTCCCTGGCCTTCTAGCTGCTTCCCTCCCAGCCTTCTCATTTGAAAATATTCACCTCCAGGTCTCCGTTTCCTCTCCCTTCATGATGCATCCCTATAATCCTATGCATCCTCCATAGACAAAAGTGAGCCCTTGCTTGGACCTCTTAGCAAGCAAGCAGTACTGTAGCCCACCCCATCCTCCTTGGCTTCCTGGACCCCGCACTCCCCTGGTTCTCCTTCTACCCTCCTCCGTTTCAACTTCCCACCTGACTGCTTCTTCCTCTGCCCACTTCTGGGGTCTTTCCTCCCCTGCCTCTTCCTGGAGCACACTGCTTGTCTGATGGGGCCTCCCTCTGTGCCAGTCAGGTGGCTGTCCCCTACTCTCCATTCCTCCGCCATCTCTTTCTCGAACTTAAGCACCACCTTCCTGGAGTTGGCATCACTTTCAGGACATTAATTTAAGTCCCCGAGCTTCACATGTAAGGCCACTCTTGACCTGATCCCTCCTAACCTTCAGTTCTCACCCACTCCATGCACACTCTGCACCAGTGGTCTCCGAGGTGGCAACAGACACTATATTGGGATACAGGAAAAACTTACTGAAATCCCTATCCCTCATTATATTTTAACTTTAAAAACTGCAAAATGAAGTTTCGATGAATACCTGCTATATAGATGGACAATAGGACATGAATACAAATTATAAATAAGAAATTTGAGGGGGTGTACAGTCAGAAGAGCTTGGCAACCACTGCCTGCCATGGCCTCTGGTCTTACGGCCCCCACTGCAGTGCCTCTGGCACAAACATGTAGCTTAAAGAAGCTACAAGTTTGTTGTTCTCTCATGTAAACTAAGTCTGAGGTAAGCAGCTCAGGGATGAATGGCAGCTCTAAAATCATCTGAGACCCGGAATCTTTGAGCTTATTGTTACTCCCTTTTCAACCCATAGTTTTCAGCTCATGGTTCAATGTAGCTGCTTCAGCTCCAGCCATCACATCAGCATTCCAACCAACGGGAAGAAGGAAAGGGTGAAGAGAGACATGCCCCCACCACTCTAAAGATACTTCTAACTGTTAAAGACAGACAATGACATTATTAATGACAAAGGGATTAACCCACCAGAATAATATCTTAACTCCAAATCTGTTTGTATGCCATAAAATATCTGCAAAACATATGAAGAGAATTAAATGAGGTATAGACAAATTCACACTTATAGGGAGAGTCTGTAATAGGCATCTTTCAATAGCCAATAGACCAATCAGACACCAGATCAGTAAGTATGCAGAAGATATGAAAAGTGCAGTTAACAAATTTGACCTAATCAACACATACAGAATTCTGTGCCCTACAATGACAGGATTTACATTCTTTTTTGTTTTGTTTTGTTTTTGTTTTTGAGACAAAGTCTCGCTCTGTCACCCCGGCTGGAGTGCAGTGGCGTGATTTCGGCTCACTGCAAGCTCTGCCTCCCAAGTTCACGCCATTCTCCTGCCTCAGCCTCCCAAGTAGCTGGGACTACAGGCGCCCGCCACCACAAGGATTCACATTCTTTTTGAATGAACATGAAACATATACCAAAAAATGATCCTTCTAAAAAGTTGCGTACACCCCTTCTGCTTACATACCACTCGCCGGCCAGCAGTGAATCCTGGCTATGCCTAGCAGGAAGGGAGGCTGGGAAATGTCTTTTGCTCCAGGTGACCAAGTACCCAACTGAAATGGAGATGCTCTATTCCCAGTGAAAAAGGGGAGAACAAATATTAGGGAAACTGTCAATCTCTGCCCCCTGCCCCTTCCTCCCTTGCCCTGGCAGCTCTGGTCCTGAGAGTACTGCACAGTGGGTAAGAGCTTGAGGTCAGAGCCAGGGATTCCTCATTTAACTCTGGCTTTGCCGTTTACTTGCTATGTGACTTTGGACAAGTTACTTAACCCGTCTGAACCTCGGTTATAGTACAAGGTTATAGTGCAAAATGGGACTAGCCCTACTTCATAGGGGTATCGGAAAGATGGACCAAAATAATGCACGTAAAGCACTTAGTTCTGCGTCTGGCACATGAAAGGGTTCCATAAATGTGACCTGCACAGAGAGGTTAAGTAACTTGCCCAAGGTCACACAGCCAGTAAAATGGCAAGGCTAGCTTTGAGATTTAGGCATCTGGCTCCAAGCTTTTTTGGGGCCTTTGCCACTCCCAGCACAGGGACCCACATGTGGTGGGATATTACAGGAGATGGAGCCTTGAATAGTGGGGGATAGAAAACTGCAACCATCGATGACAGACTTCTAGAGAAGTCATTTTAAAATGTGCATCTTAACTCCGATGTGCAAATTTCCTCATTCTATCTGCAAAAGATTGAATTAAGTGAGCCCCAAGGGTTCCCATTAACCCTGACATTCTGTGGTTCTACCTTTGCTACCAATAACGGCTATAATTTTACCATTAGAATTACATTTTTCTTTGTTAAGTCCTATCTTCTGCCTGAAGTTCTTTTTTAAAAATACGATTTTCCTTTCAGGGATCCTGATCCCTTGGTTTGAGTGAGTGAATCGTGCCCTGTGCTGCAGATGGAGAGAAGGTTCTGTGTTAGGAGTCTAGTGGGACCTGGCTGGGAGGAGAGGGATGTGCAGAGGGAGGGAGACTGCAGACAGGAGCGCCCAGGCCCCCACAAATCCCTCAGCTTACTAAAAACCCATGGCGCCCAGAGGACGCCGCACCCAGTCTTTTGTCAGGGCCGACTGCAGAATGGCCACCAAACAGCTTCTGCTCCATTGCCTGGCCACCCCCATCCATCACCGTTCTTGACAGGCTTCCTTTTTTTCTCCTATATTTCTTCCACCACCCTATCTCTCAAACTAAATTGAAGAAAAATGGGTTTTGTCTTTTTTTAAAGAGAAGACTAACAGTCTTAAATTACCTTCTTCAAGGTCTGCAAATAGAAATCCCAAATAAGACAGCCACCTTTTCTTTTCTCTTTTCTTCTCTCCCTGTCTCTGTGAGCCCATAAGCTTGAAATAAAAGGCAGAGCAGTGGCTCAGGGAAGTAATTTGGGCTTGGCCCAGCACCAGCCAAGGAGGCAAGAGCGAGGGGGAGGAGGGCCCGATGGGGGTTTGGGAATGATAGAGGAAGAGGTCATGGGCAAAACCAATGCCTCATTGCGTATGTTTCTGAAATAAAAGAGGTTCCCAAAATGGGGACAATTTCTTAAAGGGCAACTACTCCGTGAGTGTGCAGGTGCCCAGGGGTACAAGTATGTCCAGGTGAAGAGGAAACCACAAAGTCTTCAGACTTACTGAGGTTCAGACCGACTAAGAAGCAAATGGGATTACTGAGTACAGTGGGCCTTCTCCGCCTTTATCACCACTGTTGACGTCATACTCCCTAGAAAGTCCATTGATGGGTGTCAGGACAAGAGACAGAACATGGTGCTGGGGCAAAGAGTGGAGTTTTAGGACTGGGGTCTTAGGTTCTAGCACCAGCTCTATGGCATGTAATAATAAAAGCTAACATTAAATACTTACTATGTGCCAAGGACTATGCTAAACACGTCACATAGATTATCCCATTTAATCTTCAAAACAACCCTTTGATGTAGGTATCGTTATCTCCATTTACAGATGAGGACACTGAGGGATGGGAAGTCGTGTCGCTTGCCCAAAGTGTCACACATCTTGTGACAGATCAGGGTTTGAATCCAGGGAGTTAGATTTCAGAGGCTCTTAGACTTCTTCTGCCAGACAGTCTGGGCCTGTCTGGACCTGCTTCCTCATCAGGGAAGTCAAGGGGTATAGAGGCCAGGTGAGGTGGACTGGGTCATCAGTGAGGGTCTTTCCAGCACAGATGCTCTGATCTGGGATTCCTGCCACACCTGTGGAGGTGGAGTACAGGTTTCCACTGCAAAGTAGCCATGCTGAATATGTGTGTGTGTGTGTGAGAGAGAGAGAGAGAGAGAGTGTGTGTGTGTGTGTGTGAGAGAGAGAGAGAGAGAGTGTGTGTGTGTGTGTGTGAGAGAGAGAGAGAGAGTGTGTGTGTGTGTGTGTGTGTGTATGTGTCTATGACAGATAAACTTGTGTCTGGCAACTCTGATAAGACAGGGAAAGAGAATAAGAAACAACAAGGCCGGGGGAAATCTGTGGAAGATTTGTAGGTTCGACCTTTGTCAAGAGGACAAAACCGGCACCTGAAGGTCTGGAAAATTCTGCCCAAATTCACCTCCACTAAGGCATCCAGTAGCCTTTGCGATTCCCTGATCTCTACTCTCTGCTGCACACCCACAGCCTCAAAGATCCCTGGCAGGACAGGCGAATAAGCCCTTCAAAGGGAACCTGGTCGAGGCCCCCTGGCTCCTGGAGGGGTGAGGTGGCTCTCGGTGATTCCCCAGCCCTGCATGTGTGCCTCCTCTAGACCCAGCAGCCATGGCCCATTACAAGACCAAGCAGGATGACTGGCTGATCGTCTACCTGAAGTATTTACTCCTTGTCTTCAACTTCTGCTTCTGGATGAGTGAATTCTGCACACACATCCCCTTTCCCGAGCACTGAATGAGTCTAGCCACCTTTGTTTTTTGTGAGTCACCACTTTGAAGTTGATTTCTTCCAAATCAAAGACCACCCATGGGCAAATTCTGCCTACTTGAAAGCAAATGTGTATGTTTGCTACTGAGGGGGAAGAAAAGAATCCGGTCTGCCAGTTGGCGTGGAGTCCGTACCACATGGCGTCTGAATAGAGGCACGAACATCACAATGAGCTTTGTGTTCTGGCCCCTCGGTACAAAGGCTCGGCTTCTTTCTTCCCTGCTAACTTGTTGCACAAGTGCCTTGTGGGAAATGTGGCTGCCTGAAATAGTGGCTAATAATGGCTTGTTTCCAACCAAAGCCCATTTGCCTTTCATGGTTAACATTCTCCAGGCCTAGGGCAGGGAAACAGAAGTCCTGGGAGCTCCGGCTGCTGCTGCCTGCGATGGAAATGGTCTCTATGGTGATTCCCCCCAGGAAACCTGCCTGGGTGATGTCTTCCACAGGACCACAGCCTGTCCACTTGGGTCAATTATCTGGACCATTAGGAGCCGAATACCACCAGTTCCCAAAAATAGCCAGACACCAGAATATAAGTATTTTGTATTACAGTCTCAGTAAATTTGGGAAGGTAGAAGAGTAAGAGTGAAGGCTTTGCAGGTTACTGGACCTAGGCTCTGCCAGCTGCTAATGGTGTGGCCTTGGGCAACTTAAGTTCGAGGAGCCTGTTTCCCTGGCTGCAATTCAGGGATGATTGGTGTTGCATTCGATAAATGCAACATTTTGAATATCAGATATCAAATGCCTGAAAATACCACCAAATCAACCCTCGGATAAGGCAGCCAGGTTTCCTGCTACCATGGTAAGGGAGAAGACCCTTTACAGAGTCTTAGAATCATCTCAGAAAAGCACATGCAAATGGGATATGTCTGAGTTTTGAGCATCTTTCCTGCAGGGACTTGATCAGGATTGGGAAGAGCCATGACCTAGGAGTTTGGGATGGGAAGACATGGCAAGGCAAGAGTTTTTGGAAAGTCTTGGCCAAAAGACAGTCATCAGATGCTATCTATTAAAAAATGGTACAGTCTGCTGTTTGTGTAAATGCTATTTGCAAAGTCCCCGAAACGAACAATAAAATTATGTGCAGCTTTTATCTTCCTGGGCAAGAGTCTCCTGTGAAATAATAAAGCTGTGTTGATGAGGACGGTAAACTGTGTGGCATAGATGGCTTCGACTCTCAGGGACAAATCCAATAGTATGCTTAGGATTCCTACTGATGAGCAGTTCTTTTTAAGAATGACTATGTTTTTCCTAATCATAAAAGTCTTATATATCCACTACAGATCACCTCTAAAATATTGAAAAGTATACTAAGAAAATGAAAATTGTCCACATCTCCCTATGTTAGCTTCCCAGGGCTGCTGTAGCAAAGTGCCGTAGACTGGATGGCTTTAAGCAACAGAAATTCACTCTCTCACAGTTCTGGAAGCTACAAGTCCAAAATCAGGGCATCAGCAGAGCTGTGCTTCCTCTGGAGCTTCTAGGGGAGGGACCCTTTGTCACCTGTTCCAGTTTCTGGGATTGGCTGGCAATTCTCAGCACTCCTTGGCTTGCAGCTGCATCCCTCCAATCTCTGAGGCTTCTGCTGTCACATGCTCCTCTCCTATGTGTCTCTGTCTTTGCGTGATGTCTTCCTCTTCCAAGGACACCAGTCATGTTGGAGTAGGGTCCACCCTTCTGACCTCATTGTAACTTGACTACATCTGCAAAGATCTTATTTCCAAATAAGACCACACTCACAGGTTCCAGGGGTGAGGATTTCAACATATCTTTGAGGGGACACAGTCCAACCCATAACGCTGGCCATCCCAGGAATGGCCACTGTTGACATTCCCTCTAGACTTTGCACTGATCAAAGTGAAAGATGGTAATGACCTGCACTGTGGGAATGACAGTGGGGATAGAAATACCTGGAGTCAAGGGATTTAGGAGGTGAAATTGACAAGAAGAAGTGCCATTGGCTGGAAGAAGTGCCTGCCTGGGATATGAATCTCCTAATGGATGGTAGGAGCTCTTCATTGAAACCAGAGACTGAAGAGAGAAGTTTGGGGTCACATGGTGAGGTCAGATGTAGACATGGTGACTTTTCGAGGTGCCAGGAGATCTCCAAGCAGAGATGCCCTGTAGGCGGTTAGCTTACAGGTCTGGATCTCAGGAGAGAGTCAGGCTGGCACCCCAGACTTAGGGATTGTCCCCACCCCAATGGCAGCTGCAGTCACAGAAATAGGAGAGATCCTTTAGGGAGAGCATGGTGATCGAGAGGAAACGAGAGGCAAGAAGGAGACAGACATGGGTGTCCCCACAAGTCAGGGTGAGTCTGGGGTGACCCACAGTCCCAGTTTGCCCTGAACTGAGGGAGTTCCCAGGATGTGAGACTTATAGTCTAAAACCAGGAGAACCCCAGACAAACTGATCAGTGCTTACAGTTTGATCAGGGGAGCCTGGGGCAGAACAGTCAGTGAGGTGGGAGGGAAGCCAGGGGCCCGAAAAGGTCAGCGATGTTGAGGGGTAAGGCAACATCAAGTGTTCTGAGGCCTGGAAAAGGCCACTGGGCTTAGCAACAGAGGGGCAGCTGTGGGGAAAGTACTTTCAGGAAAGCGCGGAGACGGGAAGGTAAAGGAAGTGGACTCCGTGTAGACACCACCGGCTGGGCACCAGGAGAGGGCTGCGCAGTAGCAGATGGGGCCAGAGGGTCATCGGCTCTTTCATCCCTAGGGCTGTCATGAGGTGCTCTGCCCAAATATTTGTGGAAGGTCTCAGACCTTGAGCTCCTGCCTGTGCCAAGGTCCCGTAGGTGGGAGTGGGCAGCAGACACAGTGACCACGGTTGGGGAGGACTCAGGGCCTGTTTGGTGTGTGCATCCTTTTGGGGTGGGAAGGAGAGGGGCCTGTGGGTGGCAGTGCACGCAGCTGCACAGCAAGTGTGTTACTGGTGCAGTTGCCAGCAAGGGGAGCTTCCTTCATGCAACGCTCCCTGATTCCAGTTTAAAATACCCCTGCCGGGGGCCTGGCTGGCCATGGACCAGCTTCCCAGGGACCAGCTCAGCTCAGACTTTTATCCCTGGTGGGGGATGGTTGGATTTTGAAGGTTCAGGCCTCAGTCTCCAATGCAGGGGGTCCTGGCGTCCAATCTCCGAGACCTGCTGCAACCTCCTCAGGGGTAGACACTGGGCAGCCTGCCGGCCCGGTCCCTAGGGACAGAGCACCAAGTCCCTAGGAACTCACCAGAATTCCCCAGGGAGGGGGCGTTGGCCAGTGAGGATCCCTCCCAACGAGAGAAGGCTCCCTCCCACACAGACACCCCCAGCGTCCAATCGCTGTCCTCCTGGCTGAGCCTGCTGAGGTGTGAGGCACAGCACAGGGAAAACACAAGCTTCCTTTCTCCCCCAGAACAAGGTCCTCTCTAGTCTATCACCCTGCACTCTTTATCGAAACCCAGCACAGAGAGGGAAACCTGGGTTGGTCCCATGCGGTTCTGAGCCCAGCATTTGTCAGGTGCTGTTGGATGGTCCATGTCATTATTATCCTCATTTTACAGACAGGGAACAGGCCACCCAGTTCCGAATCTCACCCAAGGTCTGACAGTGATGATAAAGCTAACACTGACACCCACGTGTTCTAATACCAGGTCAGTGACGAAAATGACAATTTAAAAATTAAGTCCACAATTTGTATGAAGCACCTAGTGAGTGCCAGATGTGGGTCTGGGCCCATGGGATCTATCAGTAAACAAAGTTCTCAGTGTTCCTGGAATTTACTATGGTGGGCCTCTGTGCTTGTCCTTGCATGTGTGTCATCCTGTTAATCCTCCCAGCCCTGCCTGAGGCTGTGAATTTCTCTTAGAGCCCTACATTAGGAATGGGAAGCACTTTGCCTTGTCCTGGAGCTGTAGCCCAGTGCTGTCTAGCCCCAAGCCTGTGTGCTTGGCCACCAAGCTTTGCAGCCCCAGCTCTAAATCCCACACATTCCCAGTGTCCTTGGGGGATTCATGAATTAACGAGGCAGCACGGCATGCTGGGAAGGCTCAGACTAAAGTTTGAGTTCAAATTCAGACTCCATTATTTATTTGCCCTGGAACATTAGGTGCTACAGATTGAATTGTGTCCCCCCAAAAGTTATATGTTAGGCCCTAACCCCCAGTGTGCCTGTATTTGGAGACAGGGAGGTAAGTAAGGCTAAATGAGTCCATAGGGGCATGGTTCTGTCCTGCTAGGATTGATGGTCTTCTAAGAACAGGAAGAGAGGGAGAGCTCTCTTTTTCTCCATAGACCAGGTGAAAACAGCGCAAGAAGGCAGCCATTGCCCAGCCAGGAAGCGAGCCCCACCCAGAACAGAATCACCTTGATCTCGGACTTCCCAGCCTGCAGAACTGTGAGACAATTAATTTCCGGTGTTTAAGCCACCCAGACTGTGGCATTTTGTTACGGCAGCTTGAACTAAGACACTAGGCAAATCACTTAATCTCACTGAGCCTGTTTTTTCATACGCTAAATGAGAATACTGATACCTGTAAGAATTAGAGGTTAATATTTAGAAAAATAGTACAATTTGTGACACATACTTGGTGCTTAGCTATTATGCATGACTATTATGATTAGACTAATGGGCATGCCTGGTCTCTTTAACGACTTTCTCTGTCCATAGTGCTGACTTTAAGACTTTTCTGATGGTGACTCATGATATGCATGGAAGCGTAAGAAATGCTTACATGAAACATTTACAAAACTAAACTTACCCTTACAGTGCATGATGCTGTGATGGTTAATACTGAGTGTCAACTTGATTGGATTGAGGGACGCAAAGTATTGTTCCTGGGTGCGTCTGTGAGGGTGTTGCCAAAGGAGATTAACATTTGAGTCAGTGGACTGGGAGAGGCGGACCCATCCTCAATGTGGGTGGGCTCCGTCTAATCAGCTGCCAGCATGGCTAGAATAAAACAGGCAGAAGAACATGGAAGGACTAGACTTGCTGAGTCTTCTGACCTTCATCTTTCTCCCACGCTGGATGCTTCCTGCCCTCGAACATGAGACTCCAAGTTCTTCAGCTTTTGGACTCTTGGACTTACACCAGTGGTTTGCCAGGGGCTTTTGGGCCTTTGGACACAGCCTGAAGGCTGCACTGTTGTCTTCCCCACTTTTGAGGTTTTGGGACTCGGACTGGTCCACCACTGGCTTCCTTGCTCCTCAGCTTGCAGATGACTTATCGTGGGACTTTACCTTGTGATCCTGTGAGTCGATTCTCCTTGATCAACTCCCTTTCATATATACATAGATCCTATTAGTTCTGCCCATCTAGAAAACCCTAACACAGACGCACGCTGATATTTTCTCTACTAGTTTAACTCACTCTTTTTAATGTAGGTTACAACCCACTAAATTTGTTTTATCACCCAAATGGGTCACATTCCAAAGTTTGAAAAACATGGAGCAGGATTCAAGTGGCAATCCTTCCCCGTCACCCTCTCTCTGACTCCCACCGCCCCACCCCACCTAGGGTTTCAGTTAACCCACTGTTTATGGGATGATCCTGCTGAGCAGGGGAGGAACCAAAATGCCAACACCTTCATGCCTCTTTCACGACCCTAAAAAGAAAATGTGGCCCAGGCTTTCCTAGGCAGCCACCTAGGAGTTGTGTTTCTTTCCCCTCCCTCTTCCTCCATGGCTCCCTGCAGCTCCCATTACCCCTGCAATGTTTTTCTCTAATTTATTATTTTAATTAGCTGCTTGGCTGTGATCATAATCAAAACTTTTCCAGCCTTCCAGGAGCTCTGCCAGACAATGGGAAGCACTCCGTGACTGGAGAGCCTGCCTTTGCTCCTGAAGCAGAGACCTTGCTCCTTCCCAGGGCGCCAGGAGGGCTCAGCCTACAGGGAACCATGGGAGCCCTTAGAGGAGGCATGGGACCAAGACAGGTGGCAGAGAAGATGGAGGATGGAGCCCGGCAGGGGAATGAGGTGGCTTGGGAGCATCACTTCAGGATCCAGGGAGGCTCTGGTGGGGCCTTCGGCTCACCTCTGTGCCAGAGCTAGAAAGCCCTTCACCTCGGACAGCATCACCCCACTGAACGTAGCCTCTGCCCCTTCCTGGGCTTGCCATCTGAGGAAAAACAGGTGAGGGACCCGGTAGCTGGTTTCTCTGCTGCACCGCTTCTTGAGATGCTGAATGGCATGGGACTCCCCATGGCCGTCGGGGCACCTCTACGCCTCTTGGCTGTCAGCGTCTGCTGGAGGACAGGGCCATGGCTGAGGGGTGTATTAGTCCATTCTCATGCTCCTATGAAGAAATACACGAGACTGGGTTATTTATAAAGAAAAGAGGTTTAATTGACTCATGGTTCAGCATGGCTAGTGAGGCCTCAGGAAACTTACAATCATGGTGGAAGGGGAAGCAAACAAGGTGGTAGGAGAGAGAGAAGTGCCAAGCAAAGGGGGAAAAGCCCCTTACAAAACCATCAGATCTCGTGAGAAGTCACTCATGAGAACAGCATGGAGGACCCGCCCCCATGATTCAGTTACTCCCCAACCAGGTCCCACCCACGACATGGGGATTATGGGAACTACAGTCCAAGAGGAGATTTGGGTGGGGACACAGCCAAGCCATATCAAGAGGGATGTGCGTTCGGTCTGCTCAGGGCCGTGGCGAGTGAGACAAGTCAGGATGAAGCTGTGGTCACCCCTCCTAGCTGCTCTTCTGTAGCTCAGGGACTCTAGATCTGCCATAGCCCAGGCACCTCACAACTTGCTTCCTGGGCCAAGCAGCTTCATGTGGGTCAGCAGCCCAATTGGCAAAAGGGACACTAAACTGAGCATTAGTATTCTTGAGTTCTAGACTCCGTGCTTCCCCTGGCTAGCTGTGTGACTGTGGAAAAGTCACTTTTCTCTGGACCTTAGTTTCTCCATCCAGAATATAAAAGGGGTTGAACTCAATTTCCTCCTCCCTTCCTTCCTCCCTCCCTTCCTTCCTTCTTTCTTCCCTCCCACGTGTAGGACTCCATTGAAGATGCTAAGATGAATAAGGTTTAATCAAGAGGCTAAAAGAGGAAACACAAGGTAGCAAATAAAACAAATAGGCAGTGATGAGTGTAATTACAGAAACATATGCAAGACATGGAGCTGGTGCAGAGGACAGAATGGTTTGCTGAGGGTGGGGTAGGAAGAGACAGCTCCAAGGAAGGTTTCCCCTGGGTACTGAGCTGGGTTTGGAAGGCGATTTTATGTTCCTTTCCAGCTCCACCCCTCGGTATGTCCCATGAGATTCTGCTCTTGTTATAAGGGTAGATGGGATTGGGGAAGAGAGAGGGAGAAGCAGTGCTCTGATTTATTTTATCAAGTGCTCTTTAAAACCAGAGAGCCAAGAAAAGAATGCCTCAAAGTGGAAAATGGTCCTTAGCATGACTAGCCTGTCCTTGAAGATTCAGTCAAACCAAGGCAACAGCAGCATGGACAGAGCTGGGGAGAAATGCCTGCCTGGTGCTCAGAAAAAGGTCACTCACGAGCAGGGTGAGCAATGGTGCCTGGTGCATGCTTGCCTATGCCCTCCTGGAGAGCTCGGAAGCTCGGGTGTGGCACTGAGGTGCCATCTACCCTGCATGTGAGTGCCAGGCTCAGCAGTGCACTATTGGGACTGCAGCCCGGGGTTCAGCTGACCCTTCTGATGTGGGAACGGGGTACCATTCTTTAAAAGCAACCGAGCCTTGCTCAGATGTGGCCTCCCAGTCCTCTCCTGAGCCCCAGGCTGTGTTTGCCAGCCCCCCTCCCTGAAATCAGACCCATTCTCCTCTCTTTCTACTGGAAATCACCCTGGTGATTGCTGGGCCTTTCCACCCATCACTGGCCCGCGACATGAGGGCAAGGGCAGTGTCAGGTGTAGGCCCCACTATGGCCAGAGAGCCTGGCAAGTGCACAGTGGGTGTGGGTTGAAAGAAAGAACGAGAATAGCCAAGCATTGGTCTGGCGTGAAGATCCTTTCCAGGGGCTTCTTCCTAATGACCCAGAGGAAAGTCCATTGCCCTTGGGGACTGCTGGCACTTTGCAGACAGCCCCTCTGAAAATAAAAATGGCCATAAAACAGGGAAGGGGATACGCATTGCAGCCCCAGGAGCTTGGCAGACAGAGAGGGGTGAGGGGAGCAGATGCCGCTATTTCCAAAGCCCCCTACAAAGCCCCATTCACCGAGTCCCACACTCACGTGGGTGGCTCCCAGGTGCCAGATGGTATGCTGGGCCCAGGGTTCTGAGGGGAGTGGGAGGAGTCTCCCACCGCCGTGCTGAGGGCTGCTGTGAGGTGAATAGTGCCATAGGCATGCAGGAGAGGGACGAGCTCACCTGCCTGGCACAGTCAGAGCAGGTGCCGCACTGGAGATGGGGCTTAACGGGTGAGTAGGAATTCAGTGGAAATGGAAAGGCAAAGAGAACAACGTGAGCAGGTTGGGAAGGGACAGGAGAGAGCCTCTCAGAGGCCCAGAGTTTGGTTAACTTACCCAAATCCACACCGTATAGTCCAAGCCATAAACAGAAGAGCTTGGACTCAGGCACTGGCACTTCACCCCAGAGTTCACCCTCTTTACCACTCTACTATTGCTGCCATAGTTAGTGGGTATCCACAGTGTTTACCAGAAAAGCAACTACTTTGTTCATGGCGATTAAAGCCTGGGTATGGAGGAAGGAAAGCAGAGGAAGATGAAGCCAAAAATAGGTTAAGGCCAGACACATAAGAGCCCTGAGGCCATGCAAAAGAGTCTGGGCTTGGGGCTGTGGGTGTTGGAGCCCGTGGGGATTGCTCAGCAGGAGGTGCCTTGGGGCACACTGTGCCAGCCTGTAGGTAGAGCCGGAGCTGGGAGCTGATGGTGGGAGATGGAGACAGGTTTGAGAGCAGAGGGGAATTGGCTGTCGTTGAGAGGAGAGGAAGGAGTCAATAGTGACCCTGAGGTGTCTTGTCTGGTCTTGGGTGGGTGGGTGATGGTGCCATTGACCAGACTGACCTGGAAGGAGAGGTATGGATGATGTGTGTGGTTCCCAGTGGGGGAACTCCTGTCCATGCCAGAAACCTTTTCAGTCCAGCGTGATGCTTGGCTTGTTGTAGCAAACATCAAATAAATGAACTATTCTGTCAGCCAGTGCATTTCTGCCTCCCACACCATGGACTCCCCCTGCCCCACCCCAGGCCTGAAGGTAGAGAACTCCCCTGCCCAGGGGATCCTTCTTTACTGGGAGTCCCATGGTCCTGGCTCCTGCCCCACCCTGTCCTCCCCCGAGCTCTCAGCACAGAAGCCCTAGCTAGCAGGACAAAGAAAAATCCTATATTTACTGTTACGCCGCTGCCTGCGTTCCTTCAGGCCTGCTGCCTTATTTCCATCCAGCCCTGGGGATGTGCAGCAGTTGAAGCTAACACTTCTCCCCACGATGACCTCAGCCACACTTTGGCAATGTTTCTCTCCTATAAATGGGAAGTTCCTAAAATTACGCGGCATGGGTGACCTGCTCCGCCCCTACTGGTCTGCTCGCGTCCTCGTTGCCTGGCTTCACCCTATGCAGGGTTTGCTGGCTAATCGGCCACAGGCTATGGCTTTGAGAAATGCAGTTAATACTCCACAGAAAACCAACCCAGTTTCTACAAAGAGCCAAATACTGTTGAATCAACTCTACGCCAATGGTTGTTAAAACCGCTCACTGGGGTCAGCTCTCTCCCTGCCCCACGAGTCTTCCACTGCTCTCTGTTGAACTGGGCAGTTTCCAAGTGGCTTGAGTGACAGCCATGAGCCGCTGGTCCAGAAGCATCTTGCTGGTGGTGTCTTGTCAGAATACTGTTGCCCAAAACTAACAGGGACAGTTTAACCATGTGGTAGGGACCTCAGAGCTATTCCCATCCAGTGCCCCCGATTTGCAGATGAAGAGACTGAGGCTTTGAGAGGCCAACTGTCTGTCCACAGTCACATACCCAGTCAAAGGCACAGCCAGGACTGGCACACAGACCTGCTGACTTCCGCCCTCCCATGGCACCCTCTGGTGACCCATTCCAACAGTGAGCAGTTTCCCTTCTCTTGCTCAGAGGAACGCTTGCTTTCTAAAGAGGTGACCACATCCCCGGCAGGAGCTTCCCAGAGGACTTGCAGCGCTCTGGCTCCTGCAGACCCCTGGCTAAGTATAACCAGGCCCCGTTGACTCAGACTCATCTCCTGATTTCTTCTGGACAGCAATGCATGTGGATTTGCTGTTCTCTAGACCTTAATCAGGGAAGTGTGCCCCTCCAGACCCCTTCCAGACCCTGCCCCATGGCCCAGGATCCGGCGTCACTTTGCAAGCTTTGCAAGATCCCAGCCATCTGTGTGGCCGGCAGGTGCCCTGGCAGAGAGCAGGCCTCCGTCAGCCGGATCAAGACTGCTCTTCTCCAGGGCTGCATTTCTCATAGCCTCCAACTGCCCTGGGAGCCATGGTTTGCTCCTTTCTTGCATAATCTGATTTTTACCCCTTTAGATGAAAATTCTGTTCCTCGGGATTACCCCACTTTCTACCTTAAAGCTTCTGCCAAAGCAAACACCCTAACAAACAGAGGGAAAGGATGGGGTTCAGGTCCAGAACAAATCTCAGTAGCACTCCAGGCAACTCCTCCCAGGGGAGGGAACCGGGAGCTTCAAGGGGCTGTTCCTGGGACTGAGCGACAGGGAAGCCGCTGTGTTCTGCGAGGCTCAGCACAGCGCCACCAACTGGGAAGAGGAGGGCAGGACTCCTGGACCCCATTCATTAATTCTAGGCAATGGTTCTCAGCTGGGGTCACCCCGGAACTTCATAAAACATTCATGCGTGGGTCCCACTCCCACAGACACGGATGGGCCTGCAGTGGAGCCTGGGTTTTTCATAGCTCCCCAGGTGATTGTACAGCCAGGTCTTAGGGCGCCATAGGGGTGGAGGAGGCCTAGAGACCGTCAAGGCCAGAGCTCATTAGGGAGTGCAAAATAGACTTCAGCCCCTGGCCCCGAGGGTGTTATTTCATGCGGGTGACCATTTCTCTGGGCAAAGGATACAAAGCTCTCGGTGAGGTTCTGTGTCTCCCAACAGATTGTCACCAGACCAGTCCAAACGTATGCCTTTTGGTGGCCCCAGACCCATATGCTCAGCCTCCACTCTGGTTTGAGGGACTGGCTTAAGAAGCCTAACGGATCATGGATAATGCGCATATTTCTATAAAGAGGCTATTATCATGAAAAGCCAAGATTCTTGGCATTTTCCTGCAGTTAGATCAACTAAGTGTGGTCACGTTGACTGTCTCATGTTGTTGAGAATCTCTTCCTGGCACTATATGTGCCTTTGATTAATAAAAAATGAGAAGTGAATTATTACTTAATTAATGCACTTTGTTTGATAGGCAAAAACCTTCAAAACATAAAATCCATGGGAAAAAATAATCAAACGGTCCTTAGTAGTTACAGGCTGGGAACTACTGGTCTAATATAACACACTCCCTTTTTCCAGAGGTGAAGAAACTGAGGTCTGGAGAGGTTCAGGGACTCTCTTTAGGTCACAGAGCTAGTTATACAAAGTTGGGACCCGCACCCAAACCTTCCAGGCATGCTGTCAAGGGTCAAAAGAATTCTGTCCACGATATTTTGCTGGAACCCAGACTCAGGAGGTCCCTCACTGGTCATGGAGGTTGTATGGGCCACAGATGACGCTCACCCACAGAGAATTTTCAAACCTGTTGTATTCCAGGATTTCACTGAATCTAAGCTATCAGTTGTAAGATACACTGTTGTTTTTTTTTTTTTTGTATCACCAAGAAAAAGCACTGCCAGGTGTAATTGTAAGATGCCATCAATCATAAGATGTGCCCCAATTTTAGAGATGTTAAAATGTGAGAAAAAAATGGGCATGATGGAATTGAAAAATTACGACCTGTTAGCCTCTCCCGTTCCATTTGCTGCAGCCTGGGTGGTGCCTGGAGGGACCCATGGAGATAAAATGGCACTTTGAAGAAATCATGTCTATAAAAAACGTAAAAGTAGATAGAGAAGCAGGCCCAGCCCACTCTGTGGGATCCAAGGACAGAGTCCTGGATTTGCCCTCAAATAACTGGGTTTGCACCGCCATTCTGAAAGCCTCTAATAGTGTCATCTTGGGCACATTCTTATTCTCTCCAAGCCTCAATTTTCTTATCTGCAAGACAGGGATAGCCTGTCCCCTCCTGCCCAGCCCCATCCTCACAGAGCTGTTGCAAAGCTCAGGAAAGAAAATGGCAAAATGGTAAAATACTTGCAAGTTGAATAATGTAGGTGCCTATTCATTGCTAAGGACCACCTTCCATTTGCTTAGCCAAGGTCTGCGACTCCTCGGAACAGAGAACTAGGAAGTGACAGGGTGGGTTATAGAGAGAGTCTTCCTGGGGCAGATGGGAGAAAACTTGCAGGAAAAAGCATCAGGGGGTGTGAACACGGCCCAGGGGGCTTCTCTAGCTTTGGCTACACCCAAGACCCCTTGAGGAAGCATCTACTGCCCATCAGAGGAAATGGACCTATCCCTAAATGGGGAGCAGAGAGACTGGGAGACAGAAGTCCACCTTCCCAGGAGCGAATGACAGAGATGATCAGAGGTCCCAGAGGACCCGAATCCTGGGAAAACACTCCAAACAGTCCCCATCTGGCACCTTGAGGACACTTGCACCCACGCACTATGCCCTGCGGAGGATAACAGTCACTGAAAGGGCTATTCGGCTTCATCGCAGGAAAGAACAGGCAAGCCCTGCCACTCCAGCTACCTTTCCCAAGTACTCTAGTTTCTAAGAAGGCATCCCTCAGACCTGCAAATCAGCAATGTCCCGTCCCTTCCCCCTCTCAGGACTGAAAGGGAATCAGACAGCAAGGCAGTGTCTCCTCCCTCTTCCTGTGGTCCCAGGGAGCTCCAGCTTGTCCGGCACAGTGGCCTCCATCATGGAGGCAGCGGGACTGAGCGAGCAGGCCCTGGGCTCTGAGCCCTGGTCCTGGCCCTGCCCCTAACTTGGGCCATTTACCTCTTTCTTCCATGGGCCTCAGTTCCTTCCTCTGTAGAACAGGGAGGGAAGGGGCCTAGCCGTGCTTCCCCAGTGGGCAAATGTAAGGATTGAACAAGGGGCGGTGCTCAAAAGGGTACCCCCACAGCCATCAGGGAAACGCGGACAGAGGGAGGGAGTGCTCTGAGGGGAGGGGAGGCGAAGGGACTCAGGTATATTGGTCATCCCCAAAACTGCAGTCATTTTCCCCCGCCTCATATGCAGTAGGAACCATAGTAAGATGCACAGAATCGGAAATCAGACCCAGATTTAAAATCTGCAGCTGGCTTACATGTGTGACCTTGGACAAGCCTGCAAACCTCTCTCAGCCTCCATTTCCTCATCTGTAAAGCTAGGCCACCACACTGTTCTCACAGGCTCGTAGGAGGCCTGAATTGAATAAGACAATGCACGAGAAGTGCCCGGTACCCAGCGGGCACTCAAGGAATGGCAGCTCCTGAGGCCCCCGCCACCACCTGCTCCAACCTGGTGGCCTCCTGCAGGTCGGTGGGGGGGGCAGCTGTCCTGGCCATGGGCATCTGGACCCTGGTGGAGAGAAGCAGCTACCTCAGCATCGTGGCCTCCAGCACCTTTGCCGCCTCCGCCTGCATCCTCATCTGGGCGGGTACTCTCGTCATGGCCACCAGCTTCCTGGGCTACAGCACCATCTGCCAGGAGCAGAAGGGCTGCCTCTCCGTAGTGAGTGCCCACCCCAGGCTCTGCAGTGAGGGGGACCCTGCACGACCACCCTATTTCCCAGTGAGGTTCCCAGCAAGGGAGAAGGGCTCCAGTCCTGGAGTGGCAAGGGGCTGAGGCCGTGGGACAGCTAGCCAGCGAGGGGGTGGCTGCCCTCCAGCCTGGTGCTCTCCAGGATCTTAGGACATAGGCCAGGAGGCCAGCCTCAGCAGCTGCAGTTTCTCATCTGTCTCTCCTCCTCCCTCTCCTCCTCCTCCTCCCCCTCTGCCCCTTCCTTCTTCTCCCTCCTCTCCTTCCCCTTCTCCCTTCCCTTCTCCTTCTTCTCCTCCTTCTTTTTCCTCTGCCTTCTCTTCCTCCTTCTCCTCTTTTTCCCCCCTCCTCTCTCTCTGTTTCCTCCCTTCTCTTCCTGTTTCTCTTCCTCCTCCTTCCAGATTTTATCATGGCAATTTTCAAAGATATGCAAAAATTTTAAAAAGTGCTTTCATGAAGCTCTACCTTCCCATCACTCAGGGCTCAGCAGTTACCACTTCATAGTCCATCTCCATTCGCTGGCCTGCACCCTCCCTCCATCCCTCCCCGTCTCCAACCCCAGGGTAGTTTTGAAGCAATCCCAGATACCAAATCATCTATCAATATGTCAGCATGTTTCTGAAAGAGCAATAAACTTTTTGAAACATTTAAAAAACAAATATTTCAGTCTGTACTTCTAAAACTTAAGGATCCTCTTTTAGAAAACATAGTAACATTACCATTATCATACCTAAAAACTGTTAACAGTCGAGTCCTTAACATCATGAAATAACCAGGCGATTTCAGCTCTCCCCAACTGACCCATAAACTGTTCTTTTTAAAAAAGTGTTTGGGGTCAGAATCTGAATTAGGTCCATGTGTTAAAATCAGTTAATTTGTCTCCTGTCTTTTAACCTCTACGTTCCACCATCGATCTCTCGCTCTCCTTTTTTCTCCTGTTGCAATGTATCTGCTGGAGAACCAGGTCATTTGTCCTCTCGTTTCTCCCAGTCTGGATTTTCTGATGACACCCCCGTGCTGTTGTCTAACACGCCCACCCAGTGGCTAGATCTAGAGGCCTGATCAGATCCCACTGATCCGAATGTCTGGAGAGCGCCTTGTGCACGGCTGGTGTTTCAGGCACCAGAGGCTCCTTGACAGGCTTCCTCATGGGAAACTGGGAAGACGGGAAGAGCCGCAGCTGCCCAGAGTGTCAGGAGGGGAGGCTGGGGTGGAACATGCAGGACCAGGGGCCTGGAGTCCAGCTCAGGACTCAGGCAGACGCCAGCTCCCTAACGTCCATGCCCTCTTGGCAGAGGCAAGCTCCCTGCTGCCTGGGGCCTCCCTTCACCCCACAGTCCCTCTCAAGTGGCAAAGCCCAGTGTGTGGGAAGAGAAGAAGAAGGCAGATGAGGCTGGAAAATGTCCAGACTAGCAAGGAAGCGTGAGGGGCAGACCCAGCCCAAGTCTCAAAGAGAAATCAGGCGGAGCCTGAAAGGAATCAGGCAGCAAGAAGGAGCCTCAAAGGCCCCCGTGTTCCATCTCCGGCTCCCCTAGTTCCACCACAGACTGTGCAGCCTCTGCTTTTGCACAGTGACCCGGGGAGCCAGTGGCAGAGGAAGGGTGCTGCGAAAGCCCACAGACTGCCCCTGCTGCCTCTCACCAGCAGTGACCTAGTTTCCAGCCGTGGCTGTGAAGAGCCTGTATACGGGTCTGCAGGACGGCCCTCCTGTTTCGAAGAGAGGGAGAGCCCAGAGCCAGGGCGCTAGGAGAGTGGATGTGATAGGCCCATGGGGTGAAGGCGCCAGGGCATGGGCTTTGAGCTCTTTTCCAGCACTGGGGACTGGTATTGCGGGGGTCAGCTATACCCCCACCCAGCCCTCCGGCCTGGGGCCTGTTGTGAGGATTTCCAGCATCCTGGGCAATGTGGTCGCTCAGCTGAGGTCCCCAAGAGCCGAGTGGCACATCCTAGACCTGACCAATGTAGCTGGATGGAGGCATGTGGCGTCACAGTGAACTGGGCGTGTAGTGTGGCCTGGGGGCGGAGATGCTCTCTCTGTACAGCGCCCACCAGCCCTTAGGGGGCCTGAGGCTTGCAGGGCCAGTGCTGTTGGGCCCAGAGAGAGAACCCCTTTCCTCTGCAGTGTTGGCGAGCCCACTGTGTCCTGTCTGGCTCCGTGCCTCTCAGCAGGCTTGGCCTTCAGCTTGGCCTCGGGCTTCAGGCCAAGCCTCTGCCCCTCATACCTGGAGGTCTGCCCACAGACAGGCTGCCGAGCCGCGTGGTCTCCACTGCCTCCTTCCTTCCCTCAGGTCATCTTGTTGAGGGAGGGCAGGACTCACCTCTGGACAGCACAAGAGGGAAGGCAGAAGCCCTCACCTAGAGCCTTTCTTCTGACCCAGACCCTTGGTTCTGAGGAGTCCCTGAAGGCCAGGGGCCCTGCAGCACGGGGAAAACAGCCCCCTGCATTCCTCCTGGGGCCTGATTAGAACATAAATGGCCGCTGTTCACCGAGAGCCGCCTACCTCCGTCCTTACTATAGCAACCTGTAAAGTCCCGGTAATCTGAACTCTCTGCCAAGCACCGTTCTCAACACTCATGCATGTCAGCTCAGTCCTCGCTGTGCCCCAGAGAGCGGCTTATTCTGTGCATTGACAGGGGAGGAAACCAGGGGCAGGGGCAGAAGTGACTTGTCCAGAACCACAGTGTGTGTGTGATTGTTTTAGGCAATGGTCAATCGGGGGCAGCCACAAGAGGGGGCACAGGAGAGGCCAGGACAACAGATGTTCCCAGATTCACAGGCCCCACAGAGTCACTGCACGCTCTGCTGGGAGGGGTCGCATGGGAGGAGCACCCAGGGCACAAGCTCCACCAAACAGGTGGGGGGCAGAGAGGGGGTGAAGCATTGTTATTGGGGATCAGAGTGAAGCACACCGAAAACAGACACGAGGGAATTCCACTAGTGCATCTGAATGTGACTAGGTCACAGTCAGAGAACTTGTGGCAGGGCCAGCCCTGTCACAATAGTGCACCAGATCACCCAGGCAGGTGCACACAACCTGTGTGCAGGGATGTGGAGGCAGCAGGAAAATGTGAAGTTTTCAAATGTGCGATACACATTGCTGGTGAGTGGCATGTGGTCTGGCTCCAAGCCCGTGCTCTGACCCACCAAGACCCACCACACTTCACTGCGTCCAAAGAGGTAGTATAAACCCCTGCTTTACAGATGAGGAGGCCAGGCTGAGATGTGCAGCCAGTAAGGACTGGAGCTGGACTGAGAATTGCAGTCTGTTGGAATTGCCTCCAAGAGTCTGCTTCTCCTGGGGGCCAAGGCTGAGGGAAGGCAGAGGGACGGGAAGCTGAGCGGGGCAGGGATGGATGTGTGCAGGACATACCCTGCTGTCCATCTATGGGGAGGTCTGCATGGAGCCGTGGCTCTTGGAGATCTGACTGATTACAAGAGAGGGCTCTGTGCAGGACCCAGCCCAGACCACTAGGGCAGGAGACCGGGGGTGTCATGGTGAGACCCTAGAAGCCTTGGGCATCCCAGTGCCTCCTTGCTCCCATTATATAAGAAAAGGACAGCATACCTGGGTTAGAGCATATTTGGTTTGGAAGGGAACTTGAGAGTCAGAAGGTCCAATCCTCCATCCAGGGGTTCCAGCTGAAGAGCGCTGGCTGGGTGAGAGTATGGGCTACCTAGGCATTAATAGAGACACTCAGAATTATTGGCTTTTTGGGAGAACAGTCTAATCTTAAGAGCTCTTCCCAGAAAAGCCTTAGATTTGGTACCTGACCACACTCTGCTCTCCGAGCCACTGATCACAGCCTCCCCTTCCATACTCTGTCTTACACAATCCATTTGCAAGATCTGTCCAGCTATTCAGGCTGATCCATGAAGAATGAATGTCTCTAGCCTCCCCACACGCAATCTGACTGTCACTTAGTCTGGATGGCTGTCCAGAGGGGACCACGCCCTGAGCCCAGGGCTGTGCAAGAGAGATGTGGATACTTAGTAAAGATCAGGGTCCTGTGCCTGCCTAAAGGCTTAATGGGCACCTCTTGACCCACCTTTCTGAGCTTCAAGGAGTCAAAGAACAGAGAGCCTTGTCATCTCTCTGGGGCTTGAGGCAAGGCTGGGGCTAAGTGGCTATTGGACAGGCTGGCATGAGATAATGTCCTTCTTCTCCGCTCCACTTTACTCACTTCTGTGGAGACCTGCCTGCGTTCACTCTCATCCCACATAGAACCGAGGATCTTTCTGGCTCAAGTCATTAAGCAGACACATCAGGGAGGCAACAACTTGAAATTGAAAGCAGAAAAAAGTGTGCATGTACACAAACATGTACAAGCATGAATGTGTGTGCACACATACATGCATGCACGGTCTGCCCTTTCTCACACCTGCATGTGCATGCACACACACTTGGCCACCAGTTCAGAACTGCAAGGACAGGCGTCTCTGCCAGGGGGCTAGCAAACAGCAAACCCCATGGCATAGAATCTGCTTTTGCTTTCTTGGCTTTCCCTGCCCTGGTCTGAAAGAACAAATGACAGAACAGGCTCAGGAATTGAGCATGGGGTGAAGCAGAGGATCCGAGTAACCCATATCCTGGCCCACCAGCCCCCGAATGTTTGAGCATTTGTTTAAACCAAAAAGGTGCCTGCAGAACCTTTCCTGGGTTAACACAAGTAGGAATTTTTAAACCCGTTTAGAGTCAAGCGTGTGGTTAAGGCAGCATAAACGCGTTGTGTACTTCTTGGCGGTTCCTTTCTGGTTTCATTTCTTTTTTCCTCTCTATGTCTAACTTCCTTTTGAAATCTTGAATCAGTGGAAGGCTGAAGGAAGCCCCAAGGCAGAAGCACAGTGAGTCTAGCGCTAGACAAAGTGGTCCCCGAAGAGGAGAGGGAAAGATGAAAGACCAGGCCTTGAATGTAGTGCATCCACCTTGGATCAGGTGGGAGGTGGACGTGGGAGTTCCCAGGGAGCTACCCAGAGAGGGGTCATCCAGCTCCCACATGGGCACGTCATCTGTTCCAGCCCAAACCTTCCTCCGAGCACATCTGCAGCCCCTCAACATCACTTTCTCAAGAAGGAAATGCTCATCAGGGACAGGAATAGCATGTCTTTGCTGGTGCTGAGACGATGATAAGCTTGGCATCGGAAATCTGCAGAGAGGATGGGAATGGGGTTTAAATTATTCACACTTGATCTTCTCTTTTAGCAAAGACTGCATGAGAGAGACAGATAATTCAGGCCATCTGTGCCCGAGGCCGATGACCAGGACAGATGCCACCTAGATCAAAAGAGGAAGATATTTTTAGAGTTTTGAATGTGGGCTCTGAAAACTTTTATATCTTAAGCCAAATGAAGATCATGATGGATGGTTCAGACTTAACTGGGTCTTTATCAGGGGAAGGATTAAAAAGTAAGAAGTTCTAGAAACTAATTTCTGAAAATGAAGGGAGCCAGAATTGCAACATTTCCATCAAATCTGCCAAGGCTTGGTCAGCCAGGGCAATGGGGTCCAGAATCAAAGGCAAAATAATATCTGGGCTCAGGCTGAAAAGCTGGTTTTCACGGAGCTTGCCCAGCCTGCTCTGGGGCCTCAGGTAAGTCACTGCTTTCTGCTTTGCCACCTTGGCATTGCCATTTTATATGGGACGAGGTGTGAGGATAAGGAGGAAGTATTTTCAGGTCTCAGGAAACGAGTCACCACATTATATAAAGATTGCAAAAATGTGGCTCTGATGAACATTCTCATCACCATCACCATGGCCAAGCTCCTTTGAGAAGAGACCTAAATAAGTAAGAGTTATTCTTGGGCCCACTGCCCCCAGGCCCCCACAGCCTTGGCTGGGCCACATCCTCTAAAGAAGCTGGTGCTGATGAGAAATTCAGGGGAACCTGAGTCCCTGGACCCGGGAACTGGACTGCATCCTACCCTCATTTCTCACCCACACATTCCTTTCTGTTGCTCCACCAGCCACCCAACCCCACAGTGGGCCTTGCCTCGTCTGTTTAGTGATATTTTCACCTTTGGTCAGATGAGAGACCCATGCTCCAAAAATTCTCCTACAGACAGGGCTTGGAGAATCCTGACCCCTCTCTGGCATTACCTTCTCCTCATCCAGGGTGGCTTGTGTGGTAGAGCCAGGGGAATGGAGAGGATGACCTCTGAAGCCTGAAGGCTCTTTGGGAAGCAGGACACAAACATCCTCAAGAGCCAGCCTTGAGTTGGCTGCACGAGAGACTCATATCATTCCGTGTCAACATGCACCTCTCCAGGCTGCAGTGGGTGTGTACCTGATCACCGCCACCTCCAGCAGCACTGTTGCAATGGGGCAGTTCTTACAGCTTCCACACCACCTCCCTCCAGTTCTTTGCAACCGAGGCTCCATCCTGCACTGATGGGCTGCCTAACGCATCGCCCTCAACAAGCATTTCCAGCACATTCTCAGCATTTCCTGCTCTGCTGGACACAAGCAGGGTGAGAAGGGGAAAGGAAGAAAGGGACTCTGGCCCAGTTCTAGGCTTGGATTCTAGCGAGGAACACCAGATGCCTGTATTAAAAGGTAAAGGACCATGCAAGTGATTTGAATTTGTGTTTGGATTTGGTCAGAGGCTCTGACCTCTCTGGGCCTCAGGACTTTTCCTAACCTTTAGGTGGCCCTGTTCCTTCGTATCTCCTCACTCTTGTTCTTGGTAGCCTTCCCTACCCCCCATAGCCAGTTTTGTCCTAGAATGAATTACCACTGCTAGGGACCCACCACTAGTCCTGCCCTGGGGCGCTTGCCATCACTCTTATCCCACCCTCGCCACCTGCACAGTCCCTTCTGTCCACCTATGTGCACAGCTACCTGCACACATCTCCCTCCAAAGCCTGTGAGAAGACAGCCACGGAAACATCTAGTCCTTTCCAGGGGGCTGGGAGGAGGTGGCAGTTGGTCACCTCCCTATACCTGAATCCACTGAGCATCCTCAGAGTCCCCTGGGCTGTGTCTCCCCATGGGGCACCTGGCCCCCATCCCCCCAACCTGCTGACCAGGCCCTGCTGCCCTCTCTGGGTGCTGCCCTGACAGCCCATTCCAACTAAGTTCTCAGTAGTCCCAGCTTGAAGCTCAGTGGACGCCTGTCTTGGGTGTGTAGCTCTGGAATTCTGTTCTCCTTCCAGGCTCCCCCTGCCCCCACCACACACACACACACACACACACACACACACACACAGTGTGATCCTCTTAGACCCCAACATTTGGGCTGGGGCTTTGGATGGCCTCAGCCACATTTTCTCTTTTTTCCTGTTTTATTTTTTAAGAAACAGGTCTTGCTATATTGTCCAGGCTGGTCCCGAACTCCTGGGCTCAAGCAGTTCTCCTGCCTCGGCCCCAGGTTGCTGGGCTTACAGGTGTGAGCTAGTGCACCTGCTCAACTGCATTTTCTGGATATGCTTGTAGAATACCTCCTGCTTCCCCAGGATCCAATTTGCTCCCTCCCTGCCTCTTCCAACTTACTCTCACTCCATCTCATCTACAGCTCTCCTCACCCCAGCCCTGGTCCTCTTCTCTGCTCCCAGTCCCCCGGCCCAGGAGGGTCTGTTAGTATCAGAAATTGGCCAGAGCACATCCTCTCATCCTCACTGCAGAGCTGCTCCCCGTGGAATGGCTGAGTCCCAACCTCCGCCATAGCTGCGACTGGATAGCCCAGGCTGTGAGCCCTGGGCTGGGGCCAAGAGGAGTAGAGGTCACCTTCAGCCTTCCGACAATGACATCTTGTCACAGGAATGGCTTGAGGCTCCCAAATTCACATCCTTTCGTTTGTACAAACAGGCCGGGCAGCTGTACCTCTGAGCTACCTCCAGTCCATGGTTCATTGCCAGAAGATAATTCGCCCTGAGGTCATTGCCGCTTAAACAGCTGGCTTCATCTTTTCCTGTTTGGCCAGTCGTTCTGGGCTCCCTGGCTCTCCCTCCACCTGCTTCTATGATCCTCTCACACACAGCCGGCTGGAAGCCTCAGACTGGGCTCTTCTCCCTCCAGCTTAACTGGGCGACGTCTTGGTCCTCCTGTTGTGCTGATGCCAGGCTGTTCTGGGAATAGGCTAGTCCCTCCACCTCGTCGCGACCTGCCTGGACACTGAGCCTCTACCGTCAGGCTATCAATTGCAGGAAACTTTGCAAGCCCTGTCTCTGTCTAATCATACAGGATGGCTGGAAGCTCCCTTTGTGGCAGAATCAGTCCAATGGAGAAATTCTGAAATTCCAGTTTTACAAAGTTCTTCAAACTTACCTCAAGGATGGCATCGGCTGAAGCTCAGTTGCCCTGTCTCTTATGCACCAGTGCATCTGCCCCAGAAACTCTTATCTGGGGCTCAGTTTGCCCCCATGGGGTATAAGTCCCTCCAAATATTCCATTTCTAGTTAGTCATCTTAATGTCACAATGAGAAATATTTCTGCATATTTCCTGCAAAGCGTCTCATTAAAGAAAGTATTGGTTTGATTCAGAAAATGCTATGCTGTTCCAGCTTCATGTTGGATCTATAGTTTTAGAAAGTATCCAACTTTGCTTCTAGTTTAAGCCTCTCTGTTAAAGAGTTAATGGAAAAAAACCCACTATGGTATGAGGATGGAGGTGGGAATTAACGTTTGGGTCCCATTCTGTGCTTAACACGCTGGTTCCCTCTATGTTTTGAGCCTGAAATGGAATCGTTCTTATGGAAGGCAAATGCTAGAAGAGCTTTCTTTGAGATTCTCCTTACCCGTTTCCATCAGACCAGGCCGTTAGATGGTTGCTTCTAGAAGGACCGTGCAGCCCTGAGTCTGCAGGGGGCAGACCAGTCACAAAAACCAGAGTGGAACTGGGGATTGGACTGGAGTTCATTGGGCAGGTTCAGTTCACATCCCGGTGCACAGGATCCATGAAGGCAGAACAAGGCACAGGTGAGAGCCAGGAGGGCAAGCAGGGATCCACGTGTACACAGTCCCAGGGAGCGAGACAAGCAGAGAGGCCTGGAGCCAGGAGGCTCAGAAACAAGGATGCTAGCAGTGAGCTCACGGGTCAGAAGCTTCTGGCCCAAGGCTTTATGGAGGCCATGCCTGAGCTGAATGTTGGTGGCTGAGCAGCCAATAAATGGAACACAGATGGGGCCAGGGCAGGGAATTCCAGACAGGAGGAACAGCCAAGGCAAAGGCAGGGAGGCTGGAGGCTTTGCTGTGTGAGGCTCTGCACACACACAGGAAATGCTTCCCAGGCTGTAGAGACAGTGACTAGCTTCTGAGATCAGAGTAGGCTGGGCTGAGTAAAGGGAAGGGTGGAGGGAGCAGAGACCCACATTACAGCCCGTGGCCATGAACCCAGGACAAGCCACGGGGGTGAAGGAGCAGGCAGGAGATGCTCCACCACTGCCGGCAAGGAGCAGGGGGTACTGCCTGGAGCATCACTGACTTACCCCATCTGCTGGCGAGGACACCGAAGCTCAGCCCACAGGGCCACCATGGATGACCCTAAAAGTTGTGTCCTATGCAAGGGGAGCACAGAAGGCTGGCGCCCTGCACAGTTGGCAAGAGGCTGAGCGCAGGGCAGTGAGGGATGCTTGGGTGCCTGGGGAGGGCTTCCCTTTTTTTTCCTCCATCTTCAATCATTCTTCACCTCTCCTGACACCCTGTCCCTTGGGGGAGCACCTAACACCCCTATATCCACCTGAACGATATCAGCCCTAAGGTGCTGAATCCCCACTATTGAGCCCGGTGCTCATCCATCCATCCATGCAGCCACTGTTCAGTGGGGAAAGTAGTATGTAGCAGGTCCGACCACAGGCTCTGCAGCCAGAATTCCTGGGTCCCGTGCCTCACCCAGCCACGTATTTGCTGTGTGACCTCAGGCAAGCTACTTAGCTTCTCCACGCACGTGTGCTCATCCAGAAAATGAGGCTGATGCTCGTGCCCACGTGGCGACGTGATGAGTAATGCTAGTACTCATCTCTGAGGGTGGATGAGAGAGATCACGCAAAGTGCTTGCGAGGGGGCCGGCACCTGGGAGCACTCATACATGTTGGCTGTCACTGTCATGGAGCACCACCGTGTGCCAGGCTCTGCTTGGTGCTCCTGGGCTGCTCCCATGAGTAAGGCGCTGACTCTGCCAAGGAAGGGTGCATTTTTTTCTTTTGAAAAAAGACAGGGATGCTTTCTGCAGCTCCCACCCTGAAAACACCGCCTGCGCCTCTGCTCTCTCCTATTGGGCTTGAGGAGCAAGGCCAGCACACCCTGAGTTGGGGTATTGCCTCCTAAGCCACTGGCCAGCAATTCTGGGGGGGCCTGAAGAGCATGCTGGGCTCTGCTGGTGCAGCGTGGGCCCTCCTCGGTATGGTGAGCTGGAGAAGCAGGACAGCGTGGGGTCCGGTGATACGAACTGCGTGGAAATAGAACTCCTCCAAATGACAGGGCACCTGAGAATTTCTTACTGACTTGTGTTTAATAATTCAAAAAAACAACATCAAATCAAACTAAACAAGGCAAGAGCTGTCTCTGGAGCCTTCTTCGTGCTTCCAAGAGTCAACCTCTTACAGAGTCACGGCAGCACCCCCCTCCCCAGCTCACTAAGGAAGCTGGAGGACTTCACAGCTGCTTCCGGAAACAGACTGTCCCCCGGGAACCCTTCAGAGATCTTGGGACCAGACAGGATGTACCTGGACTCCTGGAATTCCCTCTCCAGCCTTCAGGTCCCGTGAGGATGTGAGCTGGAGCAGTGTGGGCTTCCCCAGTCCTTCCTGTGGCCAGGTGAGCAGCCTTCTGCCACAGAGCTGCCCTCCCAGGCAGACACAGCATACAAGGCCGTGCATGCTTCTGTCCATGTTCGGGTCCTGGCTCCTTGGGAGCTAGGGAACGTTCCTCGGATCTTCCGTTTGTGCCTCCCGTAGTGGATAGGGGCACGTAAGCAAATCAAGTCCCAGCATCAGCCTGAGAACCTGTCAAAGTGTGACTCAGGGTTTCCCAACCTCAGCACTACCAACATTTGGGGCCTGATAATTCCCTGCTGCGGGGGACCGCCCCGTGCACTGTAGGACACTCAGCAGCATCCCTGGCCTCTACCCACCGTTAATACTCCTTCCCCCAGTGACGGCAACAGCGAAAGTCTCCAGACGTTGCCAAATGCCCCCTGAGGGCCAAATCCAGCCAGGTTGAGAACCACTGATAGAAATTTAACTAAGGTAACTGTTCTATGGTACTCTCGGATCAGAAAAAGATGAAACGACGGCCGTCAGTGCGGGGCTGGCACGCTCCCGCCGGTTCCTGCTGTCTCCCAGGTGTGCTCTATAAGAAGGTACACGCCCACATCTTCATCAGGGGATGTTCACCAAGCATGCCTCTAGATTCAGCGCCACAGCAGGCCCTGTGGAGGAGCCAGAGGAAACCCAAGGTGTGGTCCCCACGCCCGGAAGCTCACAGTCATTCTGGGGGGACAGTGGTAACACCTGAAACAAAAGCAACAGCTACAGGGCAGTGGGGGAAGTTGTGCCATTCATCCAGTGGAGACCCACACCCAGGAATCATGCAGCAGGCATGGGGAGGGACACGGAGGCGGAGCCCCATCCAGCTGAGGAGAGAAGGGGCACAGCAGAAAGTGCTGGTGTCGGGAGACAGCAGATGACAACGCTGCAGGCATTTGTGGGCAGGGAGTAGCCATTGCTGCTACCTGACGTGGCTTAGTGGAGCCATGACTGAGCTGAGCTGGGCGTTGAAGGACAAGGAGGCACCGGCATTCCAGGCAGCGGGAAGGGGAGAGCAAAGGTCTGAAGGCTAGATGCCTGGCCTGCGTGAAGGAAACCTCATACAGCAACACGAGGGATGCTTCTCTGCTTTGCAGACAGCCAACGTGTGCCGCAGGAGCCCTGAGATGATTCCGATGCATGGAGGGAGCCAGGAAACGCTGGGTAAATGCAGGGTAGCGGGGCAAAGGTGGATTTGTTGGCATCAGTGGTGTCACACAGCTAAAGGCCCAACAGCCCGGCCCACTGCCCAGGAGCTCTAGCCAGCCTTAGTGCAGGATCCAGATGAGCAGGACTCTTGGCCTGCTTCCTGGGGCTGTCACACCAGGAACCATGACTCAGGGCCTCCCTGGCCCAGGTGAGTCACATACCTGCAGCCCCCCCGCTGTGGAAGCTGCTGCCTGGAGCCAGCACCTGGGGCCACCCAGCCTCAGTCCCTTGAAGCCCCAGGGCAGCCCCTTGCTCCCCTCCCAGGTGTCTTTACATGCTGGAGCCCCTCACTCGGGAGGCTGTCCCCACACCCCTCACCCCTGCCTAGCACTCGGCCCCCTCCTCCTCATTCCCTCCAGCAGGTCGGTAGCCTGTGTGATGCCTGTGACCCGACTTCACAGCACTGGCAGGTGCTAACAGCCTGCCATTAAACTTAAGTGGTGAGATTGTCTCTCCCTTCCCATCCTCCCTGTTCCCCACCCTGTCTTGAAGAGCAACCAGGGCAGGGACTCCCAGGGGAGCAGCGTGACACTGCCACCTCTTCAGGACTATCTTCTGGGCCTGACTCCCAGCCCATGGTGGTAATAGAAGGAAGGTGGTGAGATGCCAGGATGCAGCCCTCCCTGCTGCCAGCGGCCTGGGTCTTCCCGTTCAGTTACAGACGCTGCATCACCTCACTCCCTCTAGGTTCTAGACGGCAGCAGGGAGTCGGCCTGTGCACCACAGTGGGTGGGGAGGGCAATTTGGAGCCAGCAGGAAAGGCACCCATGTCAGAGAGGAGCTGTGGGGCCCGGCAGTGCGGGGGTCTGGGAGAGCCCGTGGGTGTGGGTGGAGGCAGCCACACTGTCTGATGGGCCAGGCTGCCCAGGAGGGTGAGTGCTGGGCTGTACCAACCGCACCTGCCACTGGCTGACAAGGACCGCACCCCTCATGCTGTGGGACCTCGAGTTCAGGGAAGTCAGGAGGCAGGGCAGACCACTGAAGCATATCCCCCCACCACTCCCCTGTTGGGTGCCCCATCCACTTGGGGTGGGCCGAGCCGGCAATACCGCCATCCTCCCCATCTGCTGATAGGACAGGGAGGGTCAGCCACAGTCAGGGCCGCCGTGGATGGCCCTAGAGGTTGTGTCCTATGCAAGGGGACCAGAGAAGGCTGAAACGCAGGCCACTGGACTCTTGCTGGGCCCCATTTTTCTCATTAGAGCACATTTTTCTAATTTACGCCAAGGCACCAGCAGCCACCCGACTGGAGTCAGCAGGTGGTGGAGACTGGACCCAAGGCCAGTTCATGGGCATCTCTGCCAGCCTCCCTTGGCATTCAGGCCCTACTTCTCAGGGGCTGGGGAACCATCCACAAACCCTCTTGTCAGCCTCCTGCCTCAGCTTCCCGTGGGTACCACTCAGTACCATCCCCCAGACCCAGGCAAGCGGGGCCTTTGCCTGGGCCCCACTCCGCCCTCCTTCCTCCACACCTCTCCCCATGGAGTGGAAAGTCTGTGGGGATGAGAGAATGTCCCTTTGTGGAACCTGGTCCCTCCCCCCACTTCCAGACCTCCTCCCAGGAACCCAGGAGCTTGGAATCCTCTGTGCATTCAGCCCATGCATGCAGCGTCTGCACAGGTGGCCTGGAGCTGACGGGACCCCTGGGACGTGCCCCTCTCTCCTGTACCCACACCGCACCACACCCAGCCCTCTCCACAGGCTCGGCCAAGGGGCGTCTCACCCTGGGGGAGGGCGGGCAGGAGGCCTTTCCTGGTGCAGCATAGAGCCTGGGGTAGAAAAGGAGTGAGGCAGGGACCTGCTTCGTAGGCATCGCCTCAGTCCTCAAGTGATGGGGGCAGGCCTGACACCGTTATTCTGAGACAGGGAACTATCCCCATTGTTGGCCAGCTCCAACGCTGGGAGACAACCAATACGGGGCAGTAAGCTTGTGGGAGGGAGGCGAGTAACTCGCTTCATTTGAAAGGTAGCCTTGTTCTTGGGCCGAGCCTCTTTCCCTGTGTGAAGAAATGTACCTTCTCCTTGTGTTCCTTAAGCCCTGCTCACACCAGGCTCCTTGCCGAATAGTGCAGGAGGTAATTGGATAAGACCCATGGGCCCCTGCACTGGCCTTGCCTCTGAAACTGGCAACAGCCCCAGTCCCTCCTAAGGAGCCCCCCACCCCCAGCTGTCTCCCTCCAGCCCACGCTCCTTTCCCTGCTGGGTGAGCCCTAGAGCCTCAGGTGTCACCCATAGCCTGGGCCTTCCCTAGAACCCAGACATCCCAGTGACTATGGGCAGCTGCTCTGCTGTGGCCACATGGGTGGGCAGTGCCTGGGGGCAGCTAGGGGAGAGGTGCTCTTGAGTGGGGCTAAACTTCCCCCTGGGCAAGGCCAGTTTCCATCAACAGTCCTCCCCCGTCTTCTCTCCTCCCTTCTCTTCCCTTGTTCCTGCCCAGTGCTCCTTGGCTGCCTGTACTTATCTGGCTTCATCCCCCTCTCCCTGCCCCCTCCAGCCCAAGTGGGCTTGACGTGCATTTCAGACCTGTTGGCTGCGGCGAGAACACACCGGGGTCAGGGCGGAGCAGGAGCCTCCCTGACAGTGGAAAGCCAGGTGGGAGTGAGGAGGGTCACACCTTCCCCGCGTGTGTGCACGGCCAGGAAGCCAGGCAGTGGCTGCAGCAGGGCTGTAAGGCAAGAAGGACAACCCCAAGCCGGGAGGCGGCCAGGCAGCTTTGAGGGGAAGTGAGAACCCCTGCGGGGCCATGCAGGACAGGGAATGGGCATCGGGGCGAGAAGAGGACACACGAGTCACCTTTCTGATCTCTGCCTTTGCTTTTTCCTGAGCCTTGGCTGCTGCTGCCCAGCCTGGCCCCTATGCTCCAGCCATGTGGGTGCACTCTGCTCCCTGAACACAAGTGCCCCACGCTTTCCTCAGGCTCCAGGCTTTGTACGTGCTCTCCCCTCTGCCTGGAATGCACTTCCCTCCTTCTTCATTTGGCAAATGTCTGCTCGTCCTTAGAGATGCCCCTCAGGTGTCACTGCCTCCAGGAAGCCTTCTCTGACTGCCCTCCCCACCAGGAGCCTCCCATCATTTCTAGGGCTTAACCCATAGTTACACTGATAGCAATTACATTGATTGTAATCACTCGCCTATCCCCCCAACCATTAATAACTTTGAGGACCATAGTTGTCTTACGCTGCTTGGCACCTGGCATACAGCAGGTATTTATACATATTGGATGGGTGGGTGGATTACTGAATTGCTGCCAGTCCAATGAGGAAAGGGATGAGTGGGAAACTCGCTGCCAGCAGCCGGCAAGGCTGGGACGTCCAGAGCTGCTGGCGAGAGAAGGAAGATGGCACAGGTGACGGGGGTCCCAAGGAGCTATCTCTACCACCCCCCCACGTTGGGCAAACATCGGCCATAGGCGTGTCCTGATCCTTGGTGGCGACCCTCTTCTCTCCTTGCTCCTAGAAATTTCTGCCTGTCTCTTATCACCTGGCTGAGCTCGTGGCAGGAGTCCTGGCCCATGTGTTTACCAGAGGCTGAGTGGACGCTTCCTCCTCCTCCATTGTCTGTCCGTGCCCCGATGAAGCAATGCAGGGGGAGAAGGGGGATGCATTGTGATGAGGGAAACTGAGGCAGGCACAGGGGTGGTCCCATTTTCCACCCTGGCAATCCTGCACACATCTGGATCCCAGCTGCTGGCCCCGGCTCCAGCAATTCCCTGATTCCACTGATGCTGATGGCTTCCGCATGGGAGGTGGAGGGGGGGGTCTCCCGGGGGGATAGGTCATCCCTCTCCCCTCTCAAGGATGGTCTAGAGGATGAATCCATCTGCCAGAGGCGTCCAAGAAGAAAGGCCTGGGCCAGGATCACATGGAAGACTCTGAAGACAGGATCAGATCTTGCCTGCCTGGATTGAACAGGGACGTAGTAACCAGTCCCATCCACGCCCACCTTGCTGCCCTCTGAATCGAGAGTTTGAGGCCATGACCAGGGTAACGTTCAGCTGGTAGAGACAGCGCCACCCTGCTGGCTGTTTAAGCCGTGCTGGAATGGTGCTCACAGGGTAACAATTGTAAGTACTTTGAATATCACCTCTTAATCAAAATTAAGATCAACGGACATTTCGAAGTTTCTGGGGTCTAGCCTCACCTCCGCCTCCCGCCAGCTTTTGGCTGCCACCCTTTACCTGAGCCTCCCAGCCTCCCTCAGTTCTGCCCATCGCACCTGCGCCCTGTGTCAAGGCCCCGCTTCTGTAACCTCCTCTTTATGGGCATCTTCCGCCGTTTCCCACGATACTCATTGCACCATCCACAGGCCACAGTGCTGTAGAGTCAGCTGGGGAGGCCTGGGAGCAGGCCTGGGTGGCAGGTAAGGGTGGGGTGGTCCTGCTGATGCCATCTTATCACTCCTCAGTGAGTGACAAACAGAAGCAGCACTTGAGCCAGACTCTGACTGAGAACTACGGGCAGCTGGAGCCACGCAGACCCCACCTCAGCAGACCGGCTGCAACAGGAGGTACAGCACGCCCTATGGCCTTGAAGGCCAAGCAGACACAGGTTCAAATCCTGACTCTCTTCTTTCCTGTCTGTGTGGCCCTGGGCAAGTTACTTACCCTCTCTGAGCCTCGGTTGCCACATCCCTAAAATGAAGCCTCTTTAGGGTATGTGAGCATTAAATTCGGCCACATCTGTAAAGTCCTTACCACCGTGAGAAGTGCCTGCTGAAGCCTGTTTCCTCTCCCTCCCTCTCCTCGACTCCCTCCTCCAAACCCACCCCTGCTGTCTTCCCGCTCTGGGTCCTGGTGGGCAGGAAGCTGGCAGTACCAGGAGAACTCCATCGCCTGCCAGGATCTGGGCCAGGAAGCCTCTCTCCGGGTTTCTTCTATCTGTGGGGCTGCCTTCCTTCTTCCCTGGGGAGCGGGGAGCTGAAGCCCCATAAGAGGGAGTGCTACCCGGCAGGGGTATTTCAGCTGAGCCACCAACAGAACTCCCCAGTTGTGAGCCAGCAGGCAGAAAGCTGAGGGACAGAAAGGTGGTCTCCTTTCCAAGAAGAGACGCGGCAGATCCCTCCAGCAAGGCCCACCATCCTGCCAGACGTAGGGGGCGGACAGTGGACCTCAGAGCTGTGCTGTCCAATGCGGCAGCCGCCACCCACATGTGGCTATTTACAGTTAAATTAAACAAAATCCAGTTCCTTGCTCTCACCAACCACATTTCAGGCGCTCAGGAGCCCCAGATGGTGACTGAACGCCGAGCTGGGCAGCACAGATGCAGGACGCTGCCTCCATCGCGGAAAGCTCTCCTGGACGGCACTGTTCCAGATCCTGATGGGTTCGTGTCAGAAAATCCAAGGCTGCTCTCCCCACATGCTCTGGTCCGCCTCTCTCTGCCACCCCACTCCCCACCCTCATCCCCTGGGCCTGGGGCCTTGGTCTTGGCCCGGGGAATGTCAGGCAAGTAGAGGACATAGACGTCATGAGCTCTAAGATCCAGGGCATCATGGCTCAGTGGGGAAGCCCTCACCCCATCTCCCCGAGATGCAGGCTCAGCTCCCCGTTGGTGGAGGGGTCTCTTTTCTGAAATCGTGGCCTAGGGCACGCGTGTACACACAGGTGCACACCCACAGGCACACGCGTACCCCACAGACTTAGCCCGGACTGGGATGGAGCAGCACACACTGCTGGTCAGCCCTGTGCAAGACTAAGTGTGCTCTCCCTGGGCTGTGCCTGTGAGGACCTGTGCCAGACAAGAATAGGACAGAATCCCCGCCCTCGGGCTCACTCAGAAAGCCAGACACACAGCAGGCAACGTGCAGGCAGTGCAGGGCTGGGGCACCCCCGAAACAGAGAGCAGGGGAGGTGGGGAGGACTCCGTGGGGCAGGGGCAGGGTTTGTTTAGGTGGAGAGGGTGGGAGTGGCATGAGGAAAGGTGCGGCTAAGAGCAAAGGCCGTGTCACCCGCCAAGACCTGCAGGGCACCGGTGCACGCAGATGCAGGCCCTCACACAGGCCGGGAACAGTTAGAACCCCAACCTGCATCTCAGGCGGGAGACTGAGCCCCAGGAAAGCAGTGGCTGCAGAGCCAGGGCCAGCATCGGGCCCTCCAGCAGCACCCCATGCATGTAAATGACACAGCCACATGCACCTGTATTCACGAAAGTGTCTCTCATTCACTGTGGATGCTGCGCCAGGCTCTCTTCTAATTGCATTCCATGAATCTCCTCTTTCAGTCCCCACAACGGTGCAGGGTGCAGGTCTTTCATTGGCCCAATTCTACATGTAAGTGGCCCAGCAGTCGTGCAGCACCAGCACACACAGACAGAGACACAGGGATGTGCGAGGCTGCGTGACTCCCTGCCCTCGCTGTGCCAGTCCCTGCCCTATCTGCCACCATTATGTTCAGCCAGGACGCCCAGTACCCCCGTCCACCCCCATCCATTCCTAGCCCTGGATGGAGGATTAACCCCTTCCTTCTCTGGGGTTCACACACAAACTTCCATTGTCTTCTACTAAACTACAGTAAATGCTACACTACTTCAGGGCAGGACTGGTGCCTAACTCGTGTTTGTTCACTCCAGGCACATGGCAAACCTAGCAAAGCCCTGTTCGCTGAACTAATGAACTCATACCCCTCCGCCCGCCCAGCCCCGAACCCACACCAGATACGGCCTCCCAGCTGCTGTGTTCTGTGGCCTGTGTAGGGACTTGGAATCTCAGTGCCCCGACTCAGAAGGGCAGGAAGTGGCCCCAGTCCACTGTCTTTGAATTGCTTTCTACCCTGGCTGGCACTTCCCTGCCCTGGAGTGGTGCCGACGACCCCGGGCCTCACTCAGTACTCACACCGGCCCCTCTGGCCAACACTGACCTGCCTGTGCCGTGGACTCTGGGACACCCTTTGTGCCCCTGCATGTCTGGGGCTCTGAGGTTTCACCTGGGAACCTCTGGCAAGGCTGGTCCCTGTCCCTGTGTCCTGCCTCCTGGATGACCAGGGCCTCCTTGCCTCTTGTGGCTTGTCCCCCCAGGGACAGCTCTCTGCTCAAACAGGGAAGGGAGAAATCGCAGGGAGAGCAAAGAGGGTTTGGGTGAGTGTTTGAATCCTGTGTCCTCGGCCCTGGAACCCCACGCAGCCTTCTCACCTCCAGCCTCTGCCTCCCCCTGCAGTTCAAGTGCTGCACAGCACGTACCTGCTGTCGTGGGAGGTGAGAGCCGCCAGTGCCCGCCAGCTGCTGCAAGGCGGTGGTGGCACTCTGCAGCCAGCCGGCCCACCCCTCCAACGTCTGCAAGGGAGAGGTGAGCGCCCCAGCCTGGCCTCCAGGCGCCCCCAAAGGGCTGGGGTCAGGCAGATGGGCGTGGGAAAAGCAAAGCACACATGATCCTTGACCACAAGCTCACAGCGCCAGGCCCTTCAGAGGCTCTACAAAGCCCTGGGAAAAGCAGCTCCTCCTGGGAGTCCAGGGCACCATGGCATGCCCCCGGGGCTGCCCACGAAACCTGTAAGCCACTTAAGGCCAGGTCCAGCCCATGAGTCCTCTGGTCCACCCTCTGCCTCTGCCATATGCACCGGGACGGCCAGCCCTTCCTCCCAACCTGTGCCTGCTTCTGGGCCAAAGCCCTGACACCTGCCCTTCCCTTCCAGGGAGGCTGCCTCACCAAGCTACCTGCTACTCACGGGGGCGGTGGGCATCAGGGTGGCCTGCCTGCAGGTGAGGTGCAGTTGAGAGATTAGGAGGAAGGTGTGTGGAAGGGCTCTGAACCTGTCTCCAGTGGCAGCGATCTCCAGTAACTGGGCTGGCATATCCATGCCCTGCCCTGCTCTCTTCTCTCCCCTTCCCTTTGCAACCAAGGCTGAATCCCACAGTCAGTCTGTCCCCCAGAGAACATGAAGGAAGATGCCTGAGGGACAACATGAACTTGTCAGGAACGGGCCTGGGAGGAGTGTGGATGTGGGCTCAGGTACGTGCATGCACCTCGAGGGTGTGCATGTGGGGGTCCGTGTGCAAGCCTGCCGTGGCGTGTGTGGGTCTGTGGGGGTCCACATGCTCCCGGGTCTATGTGGGTGGGGTGGTATACACTATGTGTGTTTAGGGTGCTTGTGCATGTGTGAGTGTGAACATATCTGCATTCATTCCTCTGTGTGTGTATGTGTGTACCATCAGCCCTTCACATCCATGGGTTCTGTATCCTTGAATTCAACCAACCATGGAACAAAAATACTCACAAAAAAATGGTTATGTCTGCACTGAACATCCTTGTCATTACCCCCTAAACAATACAGCATGACAACTATTTACATAGCATGTGGATTGTATCAGGTATTACAAGTAACCTAGAGATGATTTAAAGAATATGGGAGGATGTGCAGAGGTTATATGCAAATACTGCACCCTTTTATATCAGGGACTTGAGTATCAGTGGATTTTGGAATCCAGAACGACTGTACATATGTGTGTGTGTATGTGTGTGTGTGCACGCACATTCCCCTATGTACATCCAGCACTCTCCCTGAGGATAAGCAATGTCCTTGGCTCCCATTTCTCCCCTTCCACCCAGTCCCCCAGCTGCCACCCAGGAAGTCAAGGTCACTCTGTCAGGCTGCTGTAGTCAAGGGTCCAAGGGAGGGAAGCCAGGAGCGAATACTCAGAGGCAAGAGCCCCGCAGGTATAGGCTGTCCTTCTAGAAGGCGTCCAGCAGTCCTGCTGTCCTGCCCAGCCCCTCCCAGTCCGGGGCTATAAGCACCATCTGGGGAAGAGGAAGAGCAGCGCTTAGGCCTCAGAAGACCGGAGTCCAGTCCTGGCTTTGCTCCTGTGTGACCTCGAGCTACTTAACTTCCCTATCCCTCAACCCTTCATCTGCAAAATGTGGATAATTTCTTCAACCTCCTAAGGTCTAAATAAGAATGAGGTGATGCCTGTGGCCCACTTACAGCACCTGGCACAAAGGAAAGCCTCCGTCAGCCTTTTTAGAGTTGTCTGTAGACTTCAGAGGATTTCCGATACTTCCTCTCACTGGGTCCACACAACAACCTGAGACCCAGGCCAGACAAGGAGTAGCGTTCTCCTCGCTTTACACAACAGAAAGTTGAGACCCAGAGAGGCAACTTGACCAGGGTCTCACCCCCTGAATTGGTGCCCAGATCTCCCGGCATTGGCCCTTCACTTTTGCAAACTCCCTACCCCAACTCAGAGGTCTGTGGGAAAGAGAAGCAGGGGACGGTGGCCTTGGCTGGCTTAGAGAGCCTTCCAACATAGGGTCCTTTCAGATGATGGTGCCAGCTACCCGCATGGTCTGTGGGCCTGGAGGGTCCAGCTACAGCCTAACACGCTGGCAGGAGAGTCTAGCCTTTGGAGGGACACTCGCCTTGGTTCTGCCCCCTGCAAGTTGTGTGACCTACGGCCAGCTATTTCATCTCTGAGCCTCAGTCACTGGTTTGTGAACTGAGGCTGACCAGACCTCATCTGGTAGCTGGTGATGGGAATTAGCAACACACATGTAAGTGTCTGGCTCATTGCTGAGCGGATAGCAGGTGCCCGACACATGACACCATCATTTGTATTCTCTCTGCAAGGGCACACTGTCTCTCAAAAAAAGCCCTAGTTGCTCCCTGGCCAGACCAGCCTGCTCCCCTTCATCCTCACTCACCTGCAGGGCCAGGAAGCGCAGATGGCGTTAGCATTGCCCCTGTTTTGCACCTCCCCGGAGCAGGTCTTTTGTCTCATGTGCTGAACGCCAGAGGAGTCACCACTGGGAACTGGGGCAGGGCTGCTCTGTGACGCTGCACCAGAAACCTGTGACTCCCAGTGCAGAGGGGCCTGCTCTGTATGGACTCCGACCACGCCTGGGCCGTTCGGTCTATTTCTTCATGACCTCTCCGGCCCTGAGAGCCCATAGAAGCTGCCAGATGAGGGCAGTGAGGCGAGGGCAGGCAGTAGGGCTGCAGGTGCACTGAGCCTAAAGTCAAGGTGGATGGGAGCTGCTGTGTAAGTCTGATGCTGAGGAGACCAGGTCGTTGGGCAGTGGACGCTTTCCCTCCACTCACAACCCCCACCGTGCAGTCTCTGTTCCTCCATGGTCACTGTGGAATGGCTCCTGGTGGCGCTCAACCCCTTGCCCTGTTTTCCCCGCTGTGGTCCACTGAGCCAGCCCTCCAGCGGCCAAGTCTCAGGTTAGAACTCCCTCCGGCGGCCGACGCTGGGCACTACACTGCCCAAGTCCCAGGTGGGCCGAAGCCTTGAGAAAGGGCTCCTAGTCATCCTCGCCAGCAGGCAGGCACCGGGCACCTGCCTCCCCGACATCCCCAGCCTGGTACTTCGAAGACCAGTAGCCCTGAGCTACACTTGGGGTTTCCAATCCAGCTTCAAAACCGTCTAGCTCATCTTTCAGGAAACGTCCAGGGGTTAACATTCTGATTTTTCAGTAAGATTCTCACCTCCGTGACCAGTTACCTTGAGATTGATGACCTGCACCGTCCTGGAGTGTTGGGATCTGCAGGTCGTGGAAAGGGAAACCGAGCAATCACTTTGGAATGGCTTCCTGGAACATCCTTGGCCCTTCCTTCGTGTTCTCTGATGACAGCAAGGTGCTGACTCAGAAACCTCATAAGAAGTAGAAGGCATGACGGCTTCCTGTTAAAAATGTCCCACGTGTGGCCGAGGGGCCACACCCAGGCGGCTGCCGAACAAAAGCACCAGACACCATGCAGCTGGGCCCCAGAGCCCGGCCCGACCCGGTCTGCCTTCTCCAGCACCTGCAGGGAATTTGTCCTGTCTTGTCTCTGCTCGCCACCTGCTGGCTGCCTGGAGCCATCCATGCTGGTTTCTCCGCGTCTTCTGTCAGGAGGGAGATGCTGATGCTTATTCAGGGATCCGGTGGGTCAGTATCCTGTGCCCTCTGCACCATTCAGGGTGGGGGTGTGCACGTGTGTGCACACATTGATGAGAGCATCCTGTACGCCTCCGCATGATTCCAGGTGGGGATGTGCACGTGTGTGTGTGCCTGTGGACCCACATTGATGAGAGTCTGGCCCACACACCTCCACCCTTGTTGGACCTCTCCTGGGAGCACCCTGGGAACACACATCTCATGCAGAAGTGTGTCTGCTGGGAGCCTAGCTCCTGTCCTCCCGCAGCATGAGATGTACACGTGGATGTTGCTTACAGCACAAATCTGTGCTGGCCTAACAGCTCCCTTCTGTCTCCCCCTTAGCATGGATCAGAAAGATCCAGAAAGTGCACAGGAAAAATCATCAGCCCATGAGGTGGGGACAGGGGAAGAGGGCACGCTGCATGACACCTGCATGGGTGGAAGGGCTGTGACAGCTGCTTAAGCTAGTGGGACACGAAATAACCCCCTAAGCCACGTTTCAGCTGTGACCCTGAGGCCCTTAGGTGGATTAACACAGGCCCCAGCACCGAGTCTCCAAGCTGAAGGCAGTGGTCACGCTCCCTGCTGCCCTCCAGGTTGGGAGGGATGGAGAGGAGGGGGGGGGAGGAAGCTACCTTCTTTGCCAGCCTTGCTGGGAGACAAGTGGGTACAGCCCACAGGCACCTCCACCAGCCTGCCCTCTACACCCGGATTCACAAGGCCAGGGCAGCAGCAGCTGCTGGAAACACTGGGGAAAGTCGGGGTGTTGTTTCTATACTTAGGGGAACCCACCTTCACCCCAGGTGGCACGGGACAGTCACGGGGCTGCTCTTGCCCAGTGCCCCTCTCCTGCAGACAGAGTCGAGACCTGACAACAGGTCATCATTATCAGGATCATGATGACATTACCTCAATGCATCCTCGAGTGGGAGGGAGGAGGGGAAGAGGAAAAAGGCGGGGGAGGACCCACGCACCCAGAGCAAGGCGGGAGAATAAAGGTCCTCTGTGTTTTAGAAATGGGGAGTGAGATAGGGCTGAGAGCGACCTTCCCAAGCCTGCGCATGCTTTGGGCAGGATGCTCCAGCCCCTTCCTGTTCAGCTCCTGGTGGCCAACACAGGGGCTGGCAGGCAGGACTCCTGGGGCTGGGCTTGGCACTGCGTTCTGTGCTCACTGTCAGAGCTGGTGACAGTTCCAGGGGCTCCTCCCAGAGCCTCCGTTTCCCCCATGGCTCTTGCACACCTCAGAGCATCCATAATGGACCTGAGTTTTGTTCTGGAGTCTGAGGGCAGCAAAACACAGGCAGTTTCCCAGAGCAAAAGGCTGCTTCAGACAGCTGTGATGAGGGAGCAGAAACACCCACTCGGGATCTCATTAAATTAGGCCATCTCTGGAGAAGCCCTAGGACCACAGACCCACAGCACCGACTGGGAGCTTGTTAGGAATGAAGACCCTTAAGCCCCCACCCAGGCCTGCGAAACTGTAATAAGGGGGTCCCCAGGTGGTTTGTGTCCATTAAAGGGTGCAAAGCCCTGCTCTTAGACAGCAGTTCTCGGAGTGTGGTTTCCCCACGCACACGGGCATCACCTGGGAACTTGTTAGAAGTGCGAAACTGCAGCCCCCCCCCCCCCCACAAACTAAGCAGGAAGCTGCCCTTTTTCCAGGCCTCAGGGGACTCACGTGTGCACTGGGTGTGAGCAGCACTGCTCCAGGGCCCTGAGGGCCGACAGCCTCGGGAGCTCTGCTCTCTGCTCCTTCGCCCGCTCCACCTGGTAGACCTGCAGGATGGCTCTCCCCTGCTGCTCGCACCGAGGCTCCAGTGACATTTTTACTCATGGTCAACTGCGTCCCCTTCCAACTGCCCTTCAGAAGGACAGGCGCCACGTCCACCTGCCGGGCCTGCAGCATCAGCACCAGCTCCACCAGGCCACAGATGCCCCCTCCTCTGTGTCCAGCCCCTGCAAATGCACCAAGTGCCTTAGACCACAGCTCCTCACCTAGGCAGGGACCCTCAGCCCCCTCCCCTCCATTTCTGAGCCCTCACAGCCAGAGCCTGGGCAGGAGAAGGACCCTCACCAGGCACACGGGTGCCAGGGACTACAGGAGGGTGACAGTTGGGCTCTCTGCTCCCTCCCAGCTCCCGAGCCTGGGACAAAGGGCTGAAAATCCTGGTGCCCTGGGACACCTGCATTAGGGGAGGATCCCCACCGGTGCTCAGAAGCCCTCGCCTTGCTGTCCCCTCTGGGAAATGCACGGGGTGGGACAGGTAGGGGTGGCTCTTCCCCTAGATGACCTAGCTAGCCCTTCGACCTGCCCACTCCCCACGCTGCCTCACCTGGAAAGCCGTGTCCTGCTGGCCTCACTCCTTCCTGCAGGCCCTGGAGTGGGGAGGCCGGAGGCAGGGCAGCCACAGGCGCGGTGGAGCTGCCAGGGCAGGGATGTGGGGTGTGTGGGCCACGCTAGCACATGCTGTACCGAGAGCGGAGCCCTGCACCCTGCCTAGCGGCTTTCCCAGGAGAAATCCCTCTGGGAGATCCTGGCCCCAAGCCCCGGCCTCTAGTAATATGCCCCTCGGGGATCTCCTGGTCTGGGGCCCGATTCTCAGGAATGCCTGTGGGGTTTCTGTTTTTGTTTTTGAGGCAGGGTCTTGCTCTGTCACCCAGGCTGGAGGGTAGTGGCATGGCCATGGCTCACTGCAGCCTTGACCTCCCAGGCTCAAGCAATCCTCCCGGGTCAGCCTGCTGACCAGCTGGGATGATAGGCATGCACCACCACACCTGGCTAATTTTTTAACTTTTTGTAGAGATGGGGTCTCCCTATGTTGCCCAGGCTGGCCTCAAACCCCTGGGCTCAAGCTATCCTCCCACCCTGGCCTCCTATAGTGCTGGGGTTACAGATGTGAACCGCTTCGCCCAGCCGAGGAATGGCTGGTTTTAAAACTATCTTCAGCTCTTAATGGTGGTGGGTGTAAAACTCATCTCAGAGTGGACTAAATCCCAGGCCCTGCAGAGCTGGAGGGCTCAGAAGGGGCAGCTCTGAATCCAGGGGACCTGCCCGAACCTCACATTTCCTGGGGCCCCCTCTCCCCAACCCTGTGGCCACCACCGTGCTGCTTCCAGAGAGCCTCGCTCTGCTTCCCTTTTCCGCCCATCCCAGGCTGGATAGAGTCCCTTCCTTTGGTCCTCTCTTGCATATCTCTTGAATTAGGCAGGGAGTTTTCAGGAAAAACTTTCCCAAATACTAAGGGAGAACAGAGAGGAAATCCTAGGAAATACAGAGCATTCATGCTGGCAGTCTCACGAAGGATAGGTATCAACTTGTGCGACAACCACAGGGAACCCCCAGATGGCTATCACCAGTGGGCACCTTAAGCCTCACACAGGAACCCCACGCCCGTCCTCCATACCTCCCGGTCCTGCACGTCTCCCCAGAGGGCGGCCTCTTACTCGCTGATGCACAGCACCTTGTGATGCAGAGGCCGAGGCTGGGAGAGGTCACACCTGGTCTCTCCACGTGTTGCAGCTCCCAGCCTGCTGAGCACAGCCCTTGCTGACCTGGGCTGGCCCTGAGGAGGGGTGTGCTTTTGCTCCCACACACAGGAGCGGCCTGAAGGCCCCTCACTGCGGTCACAAACACAGCGCTGAACTGTCCAGAAACTATATCCTCAGGGCGGGAAGCGCCCACGCGGACAGAGAGCAAGCCGGCCTCTCGGGGCAGATTGCCGCCTCTACTCTGGGGATTCTCCAGGGGCTATTAGGAGGCTGGGCTGGTTTAGCTCCTCTGCCTAGAAGGGCCCGGAGTGGCCAATGTGAACTCATTAAAAGGAACACCAGTTTTCCCAGAAACGACTGCACCACGGCCCAGAGAAACAGTATGACGTGATTATCCTTGCTGCCCTCCAAGCTGGGCTTCATGCAGATCATCAAAACCTGATGGCAATTCCCAGGAGCTCTGAAGGGCTGCATATCAAACAACTACAGAGTGAGGCTGAGAAAGAGGGAGCGTGCTGGGCCAGGGTCTTGTTCTTCCCGGTGGGGCACCGAGAGAGGCAGCAGTGGGTAGGAGGGCCGTGGCTTGACCTGTCTGCCCTGGCAGGGATGGGAGACAAAGGTGGCAGCAGCTTTGTCACTGAGGGCAGGCCCAGGAGAGCCTGCTCCGTCGGCCTCAGCCCCGTGTGTTGGGTTGGGCCAGCCTGACTGGGGGCAGGATTCGCTGTGATTCCTGCCCTGGGGGGTTGTCCAGCCCAGGTTTCCACTGGGGAGATTGGCTGGTCCGAGCTTCAGAAAGTGATAGGACAGCCCAGAGCTTCTTGGAAATACGACCTCCATGTCCAGGCCAGCAGCCTGGGAGATGAGACAGGGTTGGAGGAAACAGAGGCCCAGGCCAGCAGCCTGGGAGATGAGACAGGGTTGGAGGAAACAGGCCCAAGACAGGGCAGGTTCTGCCTGGGAATGCACAATGGCTGGAGTCTGAAGCCCAGGATGCAGCCCCAGCTGCGTGTAGCCCTCCTGCTGCCCAGGGTGGAGATGGATGCCCAGGGCAGGTCCTCCCGGGCCCCTGCTTGGAGGCCAGCAGTCTTGAGTTCCTTGGAGAGACAGGACATGCCCGTGTAAAGTCATCACCAGCGCTGTGTTGGCAAAAGGCTCCTGCCCACCAGGGCCCTGGCAGGGCAACAACAGGTGCTGGGATCCCACATAGCTCAGGCCAGCACGTCCTCACCCTGCACACGCCATGCCACCCTTCCCTAAGGGGCAGACACCAAGAGAGAAGGGCACATCCCTGTGTCCCCCGGATGAAGAGTGTTGGTGGGAGGCAGGGAGTGAACAGGGATGAAACCTGGCCTTGTGGGAGGGGATGAAGTGTGGGTGCCCATTCTCCTCTTTCTCCCTCCCCACCCCGCAACCGTCTAGCCTCAACCCCAGGAGCCCTCCAGGCAGGGCCATTTGCGGGGTGTCCGGGGAATGCCTGGTGCTTACTGAGGGCCTGCTGTGCACTTAGAATGTGTTACTTGCTGTCAGTACATTCGCTTGCAATTACTCCAATAAGAAGGTATTACCCCCATTTTACAGGTGAGGAAATTGAGGCTCAGAAGTGTTAAGAGGCTTGCTGGTCAGCAATAATGGCTGTTGTCTTGCCACCCCAGCCAGGTGGAAGGAAGCAAAGCTGAGCCGGGAGCCCCTGTCCTCTGCGTCCCATAGCTCTCCATCTCTGTAACAAGTGCTCAGGCTGACGTTCAGAACCAAAGTGTCCCTGGGGGGCACCATCCTATAGCAGCAGCTTCAGCAGCCCCTGCCAGGTTGAACAGAATCCGGCATCTGGGCCAGGCGCCAGCTGCCCTGCACATGTGTGTGGTGGAAAAGCCTGGCTTATTTGAGGCTGATAGCCGGGCCCCCGGTGCAGGAACTCAGGCAGCAAGTGAGCCTGGCAACAGCCTGGCCCATTCTCTCAGGTGCCAATGCTGACCCCACAGTGAGAGCAAAGACTGGCCCTCAGCCCTCGGAGCCTTCACACAGGGTGTGGAATCTCATGCCCATGTCGAGATCACTGGGGGTTGGAGAAAACCTGAGGACGCGCCCCCTGCCAGAGCCACCCTGGGCTGGGAGGGGACGTCTGGGGGTGTGTTGACCACCTCCCACTCAGGTGACGCCCCTCTCTGCCTTCTTTCTCCAGGCCATACGAAGCGCCTGCTGCTGCCAGGGCTCTGGAGCGGACACTACTTTCTGTTTTGGGAAGTTCACCTTGTGCACAGCCAAAGGCCCTGAGAGCCGGAAGGGCCCAGTGTGGCCCTGAGGGGAGGGGGGCCATGGTATGTCAGTATGATGTTGCCCGGGACCCTCCAGCCCTGCAGCCAGCTTTGGTCTCAGAGTCTGCCACTCTGGGCCCCTCTTCAAGGTTTTCAGACAGGGGCAGTGAGGTGGAACAGTTACCGTCACCACCGCCCACCCTAGGACCTGCCTTGAAAACATTCTCCATGTACTGGCCACCCCGGGCCTGAGGAAGGAAAGGGGGTTTGACTGGCCGTGGAGAAAACCAGTCTTTGGTACCGCTGCTGGGTGGTGCTTACGTCTGCTGAGAATGTGATCAAGCATCTAAACCAGGAGTGATCAAACTCGAGTGGGCGTCAGCATCACCTGGGGTTGGGAGGATGTGTTCCAAACAGATTGCTGCCCCCGCCACCAGAGTTTCTAATCAGGAGAAGCAGAGCAAACAACTTGCATTTCTAACAGGTCCCCAGGGGCTGCTGCTGGTCCTGGAACCACACTTTAAGAACCACTGCTTTAGACCATGTCCCAGGGACACTGCCACGACCCTCAGGGTTCAAAAGTCCCTCGGGCTGCCTAGATGCAACTGTCCTCCTACCTCCATCGTGGGTCGGGGGTGAAGCGCGCTGCTATGGTCGCTCACAGCCGAACAGGAAAGCCTTTGCACTGGGCATCTGTGTGGCACCCGCCCTGCCCTGGAGGGCTCTTGGATGGTCTGTGGCCTTGGCCAGGAGACCCGGTGGCTGGGTCCTTTCCTGGAAGGAGACAGGTTACACTCCCCAGCCTGCTGTCCCACCACCTCCTGTGTGCCCTAGGAGAGGCACAACAACATCCTTATTGCTCCCTTTTCCTATTTTTTTAAAGTTTTTTTGTAGAAATGGGGTCTCCCTATGTTGCCCAGCCTGATCTCCAATTCCTGAGCTCAAGTGATCCTCCTGCCTCAGCCTCCCAAAGTGCTGGGGTTACAGGCATGAGCCGCTGTGCCCTGCCTCCCTTTTCCTGTTGCAGTGCACAGCCCAGCCCATGCTTCCCGCCTCCTGTGGGCCTTGCCTCCTCCTGCTTATAAACCTGGGATTCCCCTTCCCCAGCCCGCCCTGTGCAAGTGTGGCTAATCCTTCAGGCAGCCCAGTGTCAGCAAGGCCAGATGGGCTCCTGGAACCAGCTGGCCCATGGGTGTGGGTCATCGCAGTATTCTAGACACAGAGACAATGCCTTAACCTACTGCGTATAGAGAAACTGCTCTCATTGGAAACACATCCCACTCCATAGCTGATCTCAGGGTAAGCCCAGCTTCATGTGCTAGGGGCATGATAATGAAAATAAAAGAATTATATCTAGACTACCTCTGTTTATTTTTTTCCCTCCACTGCAAGGAAATCCCAGGCATCAGTTCACCAAGTGGATGGTGACATCCTGAAGCCACCATGTTAGCTGTGGCTTCCCTGTGAGTAAACCCGCTGGCCACATTGCGTAGGGTCCTGCTTACCCGTCTGTCAGCTGTAGTCATGATTTGTTGGAATTGACCTCTCCCACTCACAAGTGTCACGAGCTCCTGGCTGTCAGCGAGAGTCAGGCTCAAACACGTGTACTTGAATTGCGTTCCTCGTAAAGCTTTCTGCCTCTGGTCAGTCAATATCTTCACACCATTTACCAGGCTGCGCGACCAGCCTGTTAAGGAACCTGCAGTGAGCCTGTGCCCACTTCACCATGTGGGCCTCTGCCTGGCTGCAGCAGAGGCAGAGTGTGGGGAGAGGTCACAAGCAACAGGGCTCCCCCTGACCGAGACACACACTCCTACTGCCACCTGGACCCCCAGACTACCTCACTCTACAATGACAGGGTTTCTCCACCTTGAACCAGCTGGTTTGTCCTCATCCCCAAATCCAGGGGTGGACACCTTTTCCTCAATGCGAAAAGAGGAATCTTTGCTGAGCCATCAGGCTGCCCAGCGCAAAGCTAAAAAGAAGTACGCTTTCCCTTCTATGACATGGGACACTCATTCTCTCTCATTCACCCTTCTGTCTAGAAATCTTGCTTGAGGTGGGCTGGGGAGCCTGAAGAGTACCCGGGTAAGCTGGGCTCAGGGGATCCCCAGACAGAGGGGTGGTGGTGGCCTGGGAGGCAGCTGAGAATGGAACCACACACCTGGTGTGGTGTGAACCCGACGCGGCCTGGCCACATGCTGTGTGAGCAGGTGGATCCACCTAAGGAGGTCCAGTGGGGACCTACTTTGCACGAGAGCTCCAGCCCTGCCCTGCTCTCCTGCGTCTTCAGGACCTCCCTGGCCAATGTTCAGTTGTTCACCGAACGGTCACAGCAGCAGCAGCTCTGACTGTCTGGATGTTGAACAGGGGAAGGAAGCCAGCCCAGGGCATGCTCACGGTCATCTGTCCCGTTGGACCTGGACATCTACTCACCTCCACCATCACTGAGAGTGTGTATGTGTGTGTGTACCAAGGAGGAACAGGTGCCCTCCCTGCTGCACGGCACTGTCAGTGGTTGGTGACTGCTGTCTCCACAGCCGTGGCATCTAAGGGCCTTGTCATGCGGGCAGGCAGCGAGAAGCTGCTGCTGAAGCTGTGCCAGCTGGCCTGTCAGCTGCCACTACTTCCCAGCAGGTACCGACGCCTCATGTGAGCCCTGACTGGGCTGCCACTGCTGCCTCAGGGTGCCTGCTGGGACCTGAGCTGGGGACCGTGGGGACCCTGGTTCTCACTCTCTCTCCACAACTGAAAAGAGTGAGGCTGCTGGTGGGGAGGCAAGGGCACAGGGGCCAACAGCCAATTTCTTCTTAAAAACAAACACATGAGGCCGGGTGCAGTGGCTCATGCCTGTAAGCCCAGCACTTTGGGAGACCAAGGCAGGCAGATCACTTGAGATCAGCAGTTCGAGACCAGCCTGGCCAACATAGTGAAATCCCGTCTCTACTGAAAATACCAAAAATTAGCCGGGCATGATGGCGGGTGCCTGTAATCCCAGCTACTCAGGAGTCTAAGGCACAAGAATCGCTTGAACCCAGGAGGCCGAGGTTGCAGTGAGCCAAAATCCCGCCACTGGACTCCAGCCTGGGTGACAAAGTGAGACTGTATCCAAAAAAAAAAAAAAAAAAAAAAGCAAATACACAAGAAGCCCTTACTTCTTTTTTCCTCCTGCTTCTGTCTCTGGTCAAACCCTATCTGGCAGTGCCCTGAGCAGGAAGGAGAGGACCTGTGGAACAGCCGGTGGGAGCCTTTGCATCGGACCAGGGGAGGGGAGGGAAACCTGCATTAAGGGCATAACAGAGCCAGCCAGACCCAAGAGGTTTATGTTCCCATGATTGGCGGGGGGAGGGGGGGAGGAACAACTTCCCTGGGACTTTTAAAATATTGAGAATAGCTCAGGAATCTCCAATCCTACTCTAGAGAACCCTGAGTTGGAGGCCAGAGGTCAAACCCAACATACTCTCTTGGAGGGGCCAACTGGTGAATAAGAAGGCTGAGTCCTTTCAGGAACTGGGGTCTCTTGCCAGAGAAAACAAATATATTCAGAATATGTAGACACTCCCCGACTTACGAAGGGGTCATGTCCCAATAAACTCAACGTAAGTTGAAAATACCATAGGTCAAAAATGCATTTAATACTCCTAACGGCCGGGCGCGGTGGCTCAAGCCTGTAATCCCAGCACTTTGGGAGGCCGAGACAGGCGGATCACGAGGTCAGGAGATCAAGACCATCCTGGCTAACATGGTGAAACCCCGTCTCTACTAAAAATACAAAAAATTAGCCGGGCGTGGTGGCGGGCGCCTGTAGTCCCAGCTACTCGGGAGGCTGAGGCAGGAGAATGGCGTGAACCCAGGAGGCGGAGCTTGCAGTGAGCTGAGATTGCGCCCCTGCACTCTAGCCTGGGAGACAGAGTGAGACTCCATCTCAAAAAAAAAAAAAAATACCCCTAACCTACCGAACACCACAGCTTAACCTAGCCTAACTTAAATGTGCTCTGAACACTTGCATTAGCCCACAGTGGGAAAACCATCTAACACAAAGGCCACTTTACGGCGGAGTGTTGAGTATCTCATGTCGTTTATTGAATGCTGTACTGAAAACGAAAAACAGAATGGTTGTGTGGATACTCAAAGGAAAGTGATAAGCATTTTTACTGAATCCCTGTCGCTTTCACACCATCATAAAGTCAAAAAATCATAAACGGAACCATTATAAATTAGGGATCATCTGGACTCTGATTCCAGAAATTGAGTGGAGGAGTTGAGGTGGGATTAGGGAGGCAAATGACAATGAGCTTTCTGAGGTCCTTCAATCAGAGCATGTGGGCTGCAGTTCGCCTCGACCACCAAGGCTAGCCTGGCCTTGCTCTGGACACTGCTCTAGGCTGTTCCAGAACTCAGTAACCAGAAGAAAACTCTCTGGGCAACAGGTGCTAACCACAAGACCCGGCCACAGGCCACTGTGCGGCCTTCCTGTCCTAGTTCACCTCTCTCCTCTGCACATAAGGCCAAGGAAAACGAGGCAGTGCCCAGCTCTGCCCTAGCTGGCTCTCAGCTACCTGGTAGTCTCTGGGCTGCAAAGGAGAGGTTCCAGGGCATCAGCTTCAATCAGGAGGGCTTGGCTCCAGCATGCCCTGTGCAGTGCTGTTACTCTTTGTGTTAGCTTTAGGAGACAATAGTCTATCTCACTGCTGTCATTAAACTCAGCAAAAACGAGACGGCTAAATCAATAGCCTACCAAGCTTTGCTGACGGCTTTAAGAAGGGACCATCGCAATGTCAATATTTTTGTGTCCAAAACGACATTTATTTAATCTGGCTTCCTTCTTGCTTCTGTGGAATATTGAGTGTTGCTGCTGAGCCAGCCCAGAGCAAAACAGAGGCATGGGGAAGCTTGTTCCCTGAGCTCCTGCGGGCAGCTCACTCTCCCTTCATACACCAACGTCCCTCTGCAGACTGCTCTCCTGTGTCCTCGGGCTGAGAGCTGCTCTTCCTTGAGGTCCTGCCTTTCATGTGGCAACCCAGGTTCAGCCACTGTCTTGCCAAGCACCCATCCTGGTCCAGGATCAAGCTGGATGCCTCTACATACATGTCTCTATTTAATCCCCACAACAAATCTATGAAATAGGCATTATCCTCATTTGCAAATGGCAAAACCAAGACAAGTTTTGAGGCTTACAGAGACACCAAATGCAAACTGGGAATTTAACCCGGGTCCTCTGGCAGCCACATCAGTGCTCTTTCCACACACACCGTGGTGCATCTCTGATGTGAAAGTTTAAGCACAGTGACAGCTGATAAGATGGTTTGGGTCGGGAGGAACCTAGATCACGTTTATGGAAGCATTTTGCAAGCTGCGCAGCTCAATGCAAACAAAGAGAGAGATTTAATCGCACCATGCTGATCCCTGCCATCTCCTGCACCGAAGCACTGAGCCCAGAAAATACATTCATCCATTCATTTGATGCAAACAATTAGTCATCTACATGTCTGGGTTGAGGGTGTCATGCTGGGCGGGTGGCAAGAATGCTCCTTTTCTTTGCATAAATCTAATTAGCCAACAAGGCTCACAGATTCTCCTATGCATCTCTCTAATCTCCCGGCTTCGTCTCCACCCCCCTGCCCTTCCCTGAGGATCTCACCTAAATCATCGTCTCTCACCTAAATCACTGCAGCACCTGTGCCTGGTCCCCCGGTGGCCTCCCCTGTCCCTGACAACTCTCCACACTGCAGCCACAGCCAGCTTTCCAAAGGCTACATCTGAGCCCGTCACACCTGGGCTTGAAGCCTTTCCTCAGCTCCCATTGTTCTCAGCCTGAACTTCAAGCTCCTTGGCCTGGTTCTCCAGGTTGTGATCTGGTGGTCACTGCTGTCTCCAGACCTTCACCTTCACCCGCTGTGCTCCAGCTCTGTGGACCACGAGCATCCACAGGACACATCTCCTGCCCCTCTGTGCCAGGTGAACGCCTCCACCTTCAGCTCTTAGCTTCGACATCACCTGCTCTGGAGACCTCTCTTCTCCGGGTTCAGCCAGTGACTGTCCCACAGGGCTTCCCAGTGCCCTGTAAACATTACTGCCACTACTTACTTGCAATCATACGCACTCTTCTGGGGTCCCCCACTAAATGGTCAGCTCTGTAAGTGCAGGGACTGGGTCTGTGTCGTCCACGACTGTGTTATAGGCGCCTGGCACGGGTGAGTATTCAGTAAGTCTTTGAGCAAACAGACATTTGCCTGTGCAAGCGCCAGCGCTGGCCCCGTGGAAAGCTGGCAGGGCTCTGCCGCCGCTCAGAAGCCACCCTTTCTCCCTTGCCCTTTGCTGAGCACCAATGGAGAGGCAGTTCCACCACCACACACAAGAGTGGGGGGGCAAAGGAGGGACCCCCAGAGTCATCTCAGTCACTCCCTAGACTAAGGAGCCCAGACCCAGCCCAGAGGCGCCAGCCTCGTCACTAAAAGTCCCCAGAAAAAGAAGATGCTCCTCTCCCGCAGAGACAGGGCAGCCAGAGCCGACGGTTAAGAGAACAGCCAGCGTGTTCCATTGCCCGGAAGCCCCAAAACACAGCACGGTGACCCAGTGGGCATCTCAACATCTGTGTCCACAGGCCTGGGGGCAGGAGCGAGAGTAAGAACGGGCAGAGACAGGGTGGCGTCCGCCCAAATTCCTATGAGTTGGTTTGTCCTCCGCAGACGATGGGGGATCACCTGCTCCTCGGCCATGATGAATCCTGACCCTACAGCCACAAAGTCTCTCTTGGTAAATATCCTGGGGAGGCTCTCAGGGACACCACTCCAGCTGGACCTTAGACAGAGGGTGGCTCAGACTCAGGGCACCGTCTCTGGAGACTCTGGGACATGGTGGCTGCCTGGAGGTTGATGCTTTGGGATAATTCTGTGTGGACCTGGCCACTCCCTTGAGAGGGAGGGAGATGGAGCTCCACGGGCAGAGGGGTTTCAAGATGCCCACCTCCAAACCTGCAACTGCTGTCACACCCCCATGCACACCCTCACGCCTGCCTCCACTCCGGGGACATGAGCACAGTGAGGACCAGGGAGTTCTGAGCTTCTCATCTGCAACTTGTCACCTTGACTGACAGCCAAGGAAACCCCACACACCAGGACCCCAACCAAGGAAGCAGGAGACTTCGACGGCAGGAAGGTGGTAACATCAGCGGCCCAGTCAGCAGCTCTTCCCGCTCTTGGTTTTAACGGCCTTCCCTGCTGACCATCCTCATCCTGACCGTGTTCCTTCTTGGAGGCTGTCCCAGAGTCACCTGAAAGGGCCAAGTCACACTGTGAGGTCCCCTCAGTCCTAGGAGACATCAAGGTCAAATGAACCCGGGGCACATCACAGGGACTGGGAAGAACACCGCTTCTGAAACTGACAGCCCCCACCCCCACAGGAGGCCCCTTCCCCTCCTGGAAGCTATAATTGCCTTATTCCATACCCCTCCCACCATACGCTTAGGGGCCCGGCCACAGGACTGGCCATGTGTGATGGGTGTATGGAGACAGGACTACGGCCTCTCACGCAGAGGGCTCGGGCACTGGGACTGACCCCGATCCAGCCTGTTTCAAGGGGCGATGTGAAGGTTCCTCAGGCACCCAGAGAGGACTGAGACCCTCCCCGCGCCAGCAGATCTGTAACCTGGGCCCCAAAAGAGAGAGGAGGTCCCCGTGGGGGTGTGTCTTGGGTGAACAGCAGGAGTGGTATCTGATCCATCTGGGTCCCTCACACCAACCACAACATACGTCACAGTTTTGGCTGAGTGAACAACACACACCACTGAGAGACAGCCTGCTGTGCTTTTGACACTTTATTGGTTTTTATTTAAAAACATGCTAAAAACATGGTGTTCCATAAAGCCAGGACCAGGATGAAGGAACGCACAGATACGGCATCGCAAGCAGAAAGTGCATCTGAAACCAACAAGCGTGCTCGCCCTGCTCTCCCTCCCGTGCTGCCCGGGGGCAGGCAGGTGGGCAAGGAGTGGGCAGGAAGCCCCCCAGGCCTCACCTCCTGAGTGCCCAATCGGGGCAGGGAGGCCAGGCCCCACCCTGGACTATTGCCTCACTGCGGTGGGGAGGAGGAAAGTGGGGGGCACGGGAACACAAGGGCTGGCCGGACTCTGAGAGGCTGAGGGACAAAGAATGGACCCCAAACAGCTCGCACCCAGCTCCCATCCTATGCCACGTCCCTGCTAGTTAGCACCTCCACCGGTGGGTGGGCAGGGGCTGGAGAGGAGGGGACAGCCACTTCCATCCACCTGGACTGCTCTTTGGCCACCAAAGCCTGGAAAGATGGCCACCTAGTTCCAAGTCAAACCAGGACATCTGCAAGAGGGTCTGGGGCAGGGCCGCCCTTCCAGAGAGCCTGAGACGCAGGCCCATGCTGGAGGGAGAGGGGGTGACAAGGCGCAAGCTGGGAGAGGGGTGCAGGGGGAGACTTGCACCTTGACCCCTGCTACCACCACCCAAGGGCAGCTCGCAGCCTGTGCCCGCTCACCCCTGCTGCAAGATGGCTGCACAGAAAGGCTGAGTCTGCAGCGGATGCCCCCTGAGTCCTCTACAAACCCTGAGGGACTTTCTGCGACAAGTGTGTAAATTGCTCACATCAGACCTGATTGAACTAACTCTGGCAGAGGGAGCCGTGAGTGAGGGAATTCTCTCTGGGGAATTCTGCCCCAGTGAGATCACAGTCAAGAGAAACTGAAGAGAGGCTGTGCCACCTTCACTGGCATCGCCGGGTGTGGCCCTCCGAGTGGAAGGGGCTTGGAGGAACACCCATTCCACGCACAGGGACTTCCGCCCAACGTAGACTCAGCCAAATAACAAAACAGCCAAGCGCACAGCGAGTAAAGAAGGCAGCGTGGGGACCTGTAGATGAGGCTCTGCAAACAGACGGATGAGGTGGGGGCTGGTGGGGGCACTGTGGCAAAGGCTCTGGGGCCAGAGGCCACCCCTGAAGCACTCCAGCAACAGAAAAGATTTTCAGGGAGGTTGCACGTCTCCCAACGCACTCGGCTTTTGCTGTTGATATTAACAAAAATTAAAAATTGCATTGATAGGCACAAACCAACCCACCCACCCCACCCACAGCGAGAAACGCACGAGGCCCCGGGTCCCACCGTGCAACTGGAGCACCTGTGTGCCGAGTGTCTCTCCGCCAGGGTGTGTCTGCTCCAGAATCTGCACTCTGGGGGTTCCTGAGGAGGTGGCTGAAGCTCCTTACCACGAAGCCAGGCCAGGGGACAAGGGAAGGGCAGCTTTGCTCAAATGTGGGCCTCCCCGGGTTCCATCGGCACCACCGCCCCTGCCTCAGCGAAGTGGGCTTTACCTTGCCCAACTCACAAGACCACCCTCCTCTCAACTCCCACCCCCGCAAAACACGAGTCCTGATAATGCCAACAGTTCTATCCTCCTGGTCCCGATGTGTGTGTTACTTAAGGTGAACAGAGGAGTGACTGGTGCTGGGTGGCTGTGTCTCAGCTCTTGGAGCAGACAGACAGGTGGAGGCTGGAGAAGAGACCTGGCCGCAGTGGGAAACCAGGGTGACAAGACAAACTGTAAAGGAAAGGCAGCCGCCCTCCACGGCCCCACCTGAGCAAGTGCACTAGATGCTGGCTAGTGGGTAAGGTCCCCATGCTCAGTCCCATGGATCCTCCACCTTTTGGACTGCAAAACAGTACGCCAGCCCAGCTGCAGTTTGGAGGGGCACCCTGCTGCAGCCAAACCCCACTCCCCGCCTCACTCCCCAGCCTGTTTCTCTCCCAGGCCCAGCTCTGCACATGCATGACTCCGGCTGCTTTCTTCCCGTGGCTCCGGTAACAAGAGCCAGTCTGACCTCCTTTGGGTTTTCCGTATTTCTTCTCCTTGGGATCCCAGACGACAGGATCGCCACCCAACCCACTGCTGCTGTCCATGGCCCCAGGGAAGGCGGCGAAGATCTTGGGACCCAGGTGGACGTGATTCCCTCCTTCCCAGCAGGGCAACCCACAGCCGAGCAAGGCTGGTGGGGACGACCGTGGGTCCCCGCCCCCGTGGATCCCCTGCCACTGTCCCAGCACAGCAAAAGCTAAGGACTGCTTCCCCTTCCAGAAGCAAGGGAGAAAGTGAGCAGCATCCGAACTACAGAGGTATTTGTCTGACAGTTTCTAGCAGGAATGTGTGAAATAACTGGGGTGTGCGGAGCCTGCTGTGGGAGCACCCACACGGGGTGGAAGGGGAAGCCTCCTGTGCCAGCAGAGAGCGGGAGGAAGGAAGAAAGAAAATACCAACAACTGCTCCTCAGCGAAAAGTCTAAGGACCCCTCTAGCTCTGCCACATTCCTGGCAAAGCGTTTCTCCAGCACCGTGGGCCCCCCTGCCCTGGCCTTTCCAGCTCCATTAGTCAGCAAACGCCACCTCCTGTGCAGGGGCGACTCCAGCCTGCTTCATGCTCCACCCACCTCTCCCAGGCTCCCGTCCTCAGACACCAGCCTGGCAAGGTCCTGCATCCCGTCCACGGCCCCTCCTTCCCACACGTTCTGAGGGCGCAGGCACGCCCCATCCGAGAGCCTCCCGAGTGTCGCACGGTGGTCTGTCCTGATTGAGACTGGACAGATGTCCTCTCTTCCCACCCATCCCTCACCCTCAGGGAAAAAAATTCAAACCATTAAAGAAATCAACACAGTAAAAAGTTACAAATCAGAAATCTAACCCTAAACTTATCTGAGAGATAATATTCCTGAATAATCGTAGAGTAAAATAAAATAAAAAAAGTTACATTGTAAGGTATAAAAAGCCTGGGCGAGATGCTCCAGGGGCCTTGCCCAGAGGCTGGCAGACCCCCCGCCCCGCCAAGTGCCCCATGGTGGCCATGGACGTAGCAGCCCCTGCTGGGGCGGTATCTCCACGGGGCGGGCACTCTGCTCCCCACCCCACGTGGGGACAAAGTGTCAGTGTGAGGAAGGGCAGGGGCAGAAGCCCATCAGTGCTGGGGGTTCCTCCTGAGTGCACCCCAGCCCACCCTGTCGTCTTTGGCAAATACGCATATGCAGATGCAGGAATCCAGGTGCCCCGAGCCCCAGGTCTCCGTGTGCCTCCTCCTCCCTGGCACTCCACCCACTGAGAAGTCCGAGGCTGAGGCAGGGTAGGTGGGGTAGGGCAGGCCAGGGTGGGTGGGTGCAGGGGTCACATCTGGAGAGTGCAGGCAGGCGACACAAAGCTCAATCTTCTTCCCTCCACGGGGCAGCAGGGCGGGGCGGGCACTCCCGGCCAGCCCGCTCACGCGTCGTACTTCTTACCAGTCCGGTGGATGTGCTGGAAAAGGGTCATGGAGAAGGCCATGCCCAGGATCTGAAAGAAAGACACGGGGAGGGGCCTGAGGCAGGAGCTGCAGCAGCCTGGACCTGACCTCAGCCCCAAGAGGCTTGGGATGTCACAGGGCACCTGGAGCAAGCAGGGATGGCCACGGGTGTGCCAGGAAAATGCTTGTGGCATGAAGAAATGAAGAAAACTGCGAACAGAGGTCACACACAGGTGAACGCTGGCTCAGCCTCGTGGCGCTGTTAGACCAGAAGCCACCAAACCTCGGCAGGACGCGCGCGCATGCCCACTCAGAGGGGTGCTGTGGGCACGGGATGCACGGAGGACCTGGCCCTAAGTGGGGGCTCACAGGAGCCAAGGTGGGGAGTGGGAGGTGGCAGGGATCGTTCAGGACTCAGGCCAGCCGGGCACAGTGGCACTTAGGAGGCCAAGGTGGGAGGATGGCTTGAGATCAGCCTGGGCAACAGAGGGAGGCCCCATCTCTATTTTTTAAAAAAAGTTTTCAGTCATTCAGGTATGGTGGTGTATACGCCTGTAGTCCCAGCTGCTTGAGAGGCTGAAGTGGGACGACTGCTTGAGCCCAGGAGTTTGTGGCTGCAGCGAGCTATAAGGGCGCCACTGCACTCCAACCTGAGCAACAAAGTGAGACCCTGTCACTTACAAAAAGAAAAAAACAGGACTCCTGCCAAGCCTCTCCTGTCTGCTTGTAGAATACATGGTGCAATGCTGTGGCAGCAACAGGGCTGTCTCACCAATGATGTGTGCTCAGGACGATGTCACTACTTGTTTGTGTCCCTCCCCTCCTGGATCTCAAAGGAGCTGGGGACCCAGACAAGTGCAGGAGGCAGAAGGAAGCCCGCTGTGGTCTCACGGTCACCACAGATAGTGTGCCGTATGCACAGGCTGTAAAGACGGTGACCAGGGGATACCGTGTGTGCCTTGCATGGCTCTCTGGGCTCAAGGTTCGGGAAGAACTGGGGGAACCCACGGAGGGTGACTCCAGCTTCAATATCCCAGCCTAGGCCTGGCCACAGGCAGCCCTGAGCACCACTGTCAGTGCTGAGGTGCTCTCAGGTCAGAGCTCACAGAAAACGGCGGCAGGCACAGCTGCCAAGCTTGAAAAGCTGTGATGAACTCCAGACCCTCCGCCATGAACCAACACTGCCTTCACTTCTCTGTGCTTCCTTACCTCTGCGCTGAGGCCAGCTGCTGGGGATGCCCCTCTTACCTGCATGATGAGGATGCACATCCCCACCGTGCCCAGCACGTGCTTATTGTCATCGAACCACATCTTCACCTTCTCATAGCAGCCCTGGGGAGCGAGGCCCACGACATTAGGGTCCCAGCCCAACCATGCGCTCCCTGCAGCCTGGCCCCCACCTCACTCTCTCCTTCCACCTCGTCCTTGCTCTTACCTCCCAGCCCTCCCTGGCCTCAGCCCTGTCCCCCTCCCTTGGTGCAGCCTCCGCCCCACCTGCAAGGCCAGCTGCACAGCCTCAGACCCCATTCAACCCCTCACCCTCTGACTCTCCCAACTGTGGGTCCAGCCCCACTCCCCATTTTCCATCTGCCTTTCTGCTTTATTTTGTGAGCCCCTACCCCACGCCACATTCAGCCAACCTCTCAGTGTCCTGGGCCCAGCCCTCGCTATAGGTCTCCTTGTGCCAGGATATCCACACATGGGCTCTTGGACCCAAGCGGCCCATCCCCAGCCTCACCGTTCTCCACAAAGGCGTGGTGGCGTTGCGCCCGCAGCCCTGGGAGTTCTCCATGCAGCAGCGGTCGGGAACCGTGTTCTCCCCCAGCACCGGGTACCAGTCTGTGTAGTCAGTGACGCCACAGCATCGCATCTGGCCGGCAGGAATGGAAGGGGCAGTCAGACATGCCACGGCCTGCCCCTTCCTCCCCAGGGCCTTCTCTTGCCCAGGCCAAC